>NC_136906.1:12906551-12959551 GCF_949606895.1 Notothenia rossii
GTGTGTGTGTGTGTGTGTGTGTGTGTGTGTGTGTGTGTGTGTGTGTGTGTGTGTGTGTGTGTGTGTGTGTTAGAAATGCTTATCATAAGCAATGACTGTTCGATGTGTATGTTTGGCACATTTTGTCCTTGCGTTATGTTACCACTTGATTAGCTCCCTTTTTACACTCGCAGGGTGTGTAATGTATGTCTATACGGTAGTGTGAAACAGTCAGAGGAGGAAGTATTCTTAAAAGGGGAGAAAAAAAACAGTTTTAACATCAACTTATTATTATGAAGTAAATGCTGATTGCACAATGTAATGGCTATAGAACTTTAGATTGGTTGGTTACCTCTAGACTTTGCATTCAGTATGCCGTTCTGCCTGTCCAGGTACAATCTCACGGGAAATTAAGGCTTGATTTGAGCACAAAGGAAGTACATCAACCATTGCACAACCAAAGCCATATTAGGATAATACTTTCATTTTCCCTCGTAACTAGGTAGCTAACCCAAAAGAGTCCCAATGTAAGGCCTCCTATGTGAGTTGCTCAGTGGAGTGGTGCATTAAGCCCTAAATGGAGCGACTGTAGCTTTAATTGTAACTGTATCTGGGCCCATATAGGATGCGACGTGCACTTTATTTTTCCTTAGGCCCCGCCTCCAATCTCCCGTTTTCGGCTGGGAAATGGGAAATGGGAAAAAGTATGTTTTGGGCCCAAATGACGTCACGGACTAGAACGTAAACGGGTAACGCATAACGGTTCCGTTTGGCCACTACTTACATTTGCATAAACAGCTAGCGTTCTTCCTGGGGGTTTGGGAACAACCTGTATAAGTATGGTAAACAAAATGCAGCGTGTCCTGTCCAGGGTCACAAGCTATTATTCAATGATAGCACTAGTAGCTATTACAGTTGACATCATCGTACATAGATGACGCCATGACCTCCTCATTTGTTATCAGTTGAAAAGATGTCTATTACCCCTTTAAAGATGCCCTTGCACACACATTTAAAAATCTAGAATATGAATAAATGACTCACACCCTGCCATACACCATTCAATAATGAATCTCTTCCTTCTTCCTCAATGGCTAAATATAGCAGCATGACAGAGTTAAAAGCAAGGCAGGAATCAGGGAGAGGGAGAAGGAGAGGCAGAAAGAGATGTTGATCTCTCTCCGTTCTCCCACCCTTCATCTTTCTAGTGTTTTCTTTGTCCTCAGTCTCTCTCTCTTTTGCCTCCCTGGTGTTTCTCGCTCTACCCGTGGTTCTGCATATGCTTGCTTTTTATTATCCGTCTAGGTGTGAGTGTTTGCGTGTGTGTGCACTTTAAAGGGGACTGTAGCAGGTCGTAAATAGAGATGTCTCCCCAAAAAAAGGCCCACAAAGTACACCGGCGAAGACATATGACGCACACGTACATTCGGTCACTTCCACTGGCCTTTCATTCACCTTGTCCATCACAGCTCCATACAGTCTTCATATTAACTCTGTCTTCTGTCGTCTCTATTCCTCAGTAAAGCCCCTGCCTGTTTCTCACAGATATGTTTCTCTCTGTTAAGCCTTCTCTCTCTTCTTCCCCATACCTCTCTGCTCTTATTTCCCCCGTCTCCTCTTACATTCTTCTTTCTCTTTCTCATTTTTCTTCCTCTCAGCTCTTTTCCGCCTTGTGTCCCCGCCGCTTTCTTGCATCTCTCCTCAGTCCACCTTTCTCTCTCGCCGAGTCCGCCCATCAATCATGCCTATCTCTATCATGCCATCTCCATTCATTATCGGATGTGATGCGGTGTCAGCAAACGCACGAGGACAGCAAGAGGCTAGTTGGAAAAGATATGGAGGGCTCAATGCAGGAGAGTATAGGAAAGAAAGAAACCTGTCCTGGGGGCACAGACATGATTGAAAAGAGTGAGTGGTTAGGAATAAAGGCGAGAGAAGGAAGAGGGGGGGAAACAACAGTGAGGAAGAGAGAAGGGCAGAGACGAAGAGCGCTGGATGAGGGGTAAAGCGAGAGAATGACGGAGGGGTGTGAGAGTATTGCGGTATTTTCTCCTTCTGAGCGGTGTCGAAAGTAGGTTAGTGGCAGAACACACACACCCACAGAGAGGGAGGGGGGAATAAAAGGAAGAGTGGGTGGGAGGCTATACATCATGCTGTTACATACAGTATGTATGTATGCCACTGTGTGTGTGGTGCTGTATAAAATCCCTGCAGCCCTCACATGCGACCATATATCGACTCCTCAACCATTTCCGCACCTCCACATGAGCATATGTGCCTTTTTCTGTATCCAACTCGTGCCTCACAATTGGAATCCTGAAATCTGGCAAGTACACACATGTATGAAACACACACATGCTGTCCACCTTTCAATTGCCTCCACGGAACTGCCTCTCTCAACCCCATGCACGTGCCATTTTGAAGCACACATTTTCATACATATACTGTACACACACACACACACACACACACACACACACACACACACACACACACACACACACACACACACACACACACACACACACACACACACACACACACACACACACACACACACACACACACACACACACACACACACACACACACACACACACACACAACACTTGACTTCCCTTCACTCCACTTGTCTGCCAAAAGAAGTTCAGACCAGCTGCTACCCTTTGGGAAGGTGCCAGCCTCCCTATTAATAAAACCAAGCATGATAGCACAGGCTTTTGACACTCACTTTCTGTTCCGTTTGTTTCTGTTAAAGCACACTGGTTATTTGTGTACTGTTGTACGTTAATTTGAAAACGTTGTCAAGAACAAGTAAAAAAAAAAAGGGGGTCGTATAAGTGTCAAGAATCTAGCAGAAAAATCATCTTGTGCAAAAAGCGGTGTAGGAATGAGTCATAAACCTGAAGATGAGCTAGTATTTTAGCATCTTGGGTTTCAACGTCAATTTTTGGTCATCGTTCCAAAATAAGGTTTGTGGTTAATGCGGTTAGGCTTGTGAGATGTTTGCATTTTGTCATAAAATACGTCAGTAAACTCCCCACTGGTGAACATCCAATGCTTAACGAGTCCTAAAAGCAGCGGTTCCTAACAAGTGAAAAAATGTGAATACTTAGGGTCATCAACCCTTTAGCTTAGCGGTGTTGACGCACCCGTCATGTAGTTTGTTTAAAAGCAAATGTGTTCTGCCAATTGTAATCATAAATGTGTTCGCCACAGCGCTTCTTTTTTTGCAATATTCCAAAATCCTAGAATACAATATCATTACTTTTTACCTATGGAGCCCCTTCCATGCCAACTTCCAGGTCGGCCTACAACAATGAGTCATCCCTGCACCACTCTATTTGTTTACGGTATAAAGTTAGACCTCATAACAAAATCCTTTTTACAAATCAAATATAATGTATGATGTTCTGTTGCTTGAGAAGGTTTGGTGTTGCTTTTGAGAAAAGGACCAAAAAGGAGAGTAAAATAGGACAAAGTTGATCTAATAACTTTACAGCCACTCCTTCTTATCAGTTTTTTTAAATCCCTCACTCCCTTCCCCTCCCCTCCCCTCCCCTCCCGTCCCTCTCTCCCTCTCTGTCCTGTTACATTATGCAGCAGAGCGCTGGCGGAACAGCTCAAATGATTACTTCATTTTCTTGTCACTTTTCCCTCAGAAGCACTGATTTGATAACATTAATGGGATTAAGCACTGTGGTTGAGACCCATCTCATTATTTTCGATAATCAGCAGCCATAGGAGATAACAGTTGAAGCGCCTCGTTCCCACATCGTACATTTTAAGCAGAAGAGCAGTTCAAAGTTCACATGTATCAACGTTTTCATGCAAAATACGAGCGGATATAAGTTACTCTTTACCAGCTTTAGTCAAGGAATCCTAATATCCACGATACTTAAAATGGACTCTACATTTTAAGCAGCACTTGCAAAAATGATTTCACATGAATTCATCCCAAAATGAGGAATTAACTTTGCTTCTGCCTCCCTACAGTATTCTCATTTGGCAGTGGAGGCCGTCCAAAGCAAAGAAAATGGCCTCCACTCAAAAGCATAGTCACATGGGACAATACTCCAAAACAAAAACCTTTGATTTTTGCTGTTGCATCAAACATTAAAGTATGTAACCATGATTAGAACACCGTCTGACATGAAACCCAAACCATACCCATGCCTCAGTGTTACATAATAAGGAATGATTCTACAGTTTTCCCACTTTGGCACCATGTTGGACTGCGTTGCCAAACAAATGGGGGTTGCCCGAAGGCCAGTTTAGCCCCTCTTGGCCTCTTTCAGTCTGATTTAGCATCCATCAGTGTGTATGGTCTTTACAGTCGCCCACTTCTCCTGCCTGTTTATTCCATAAGGCATATGTTGCGTCTCTATCTCACCCCTGCCACTGCCTCTCCCTCACCACCCACATAACGCTGAGTTGTCACTTTGTACAAGATGCTGACGGCAGTGTGTGCGTTGTGGGCTGTGTGCAGCTTACAGATCAGTGTAGCATGTGTTGTTTATTTTTTTAACATGAGCTGTACCTTCAGGAAGGCAGCAGGTGTGTTAGCTTGAATGCGTTATTATACCCGACGTCACTTGCTCTTTCCCTGCCAACGTGTGTGTGTGAGTGTGTGTGTGCCAGCACGCCCTGCAGGTGTGAGTGCAGGTTTTCCAGCAGGGTTTGTCTAGTAACAGCCGCAGCACGTGACTAAAGAACACAGGCATGAAAAATCAATCCATCACAGACTCTATCCCTCTCTCTATTCCCCCCCCCCCCCCCCCCCCACGTATCCCAAACCCAAAAATAGCCATCCCTCCACGTCACCGCACCCCACACACACACACACAGAAACATACACATTCTCAAACACACACACACACACATCCAAACTAGCCAGCTACTGAAACTGAATTATTCAACAGAGCCAAAATGCACAGCTAAGAGAAAAAGGGAATGAGAAAAATGCAGAGAGAAGGGAGAGATGGAGACAGACGTATGAGAAAAAAATACATCTTCTATTCAATGTGCATACGGGTAAAGAAGTAAATGCAACATGTGTATTTATTATATTCTCTATTAGGTCTTGCAATATAATTCGACCAATAATGACTAAGAAAACTAATTTCTGGCACCATTACCACTGCCTGTCAGTTTTTTTTTACTGCATTATAAACAAGCGAACAGCAATACCAACGTTTCTATTGTGATTTATACCGTATTTGCAACACAGCAGCATGTTTCAATATTGATTTTGCTTCCATTTCTCAATTGCCATATATGTTACAAGGGCACCCATCTGCAGTATATCAAAAAACAGCCAGCGCGATGCATTCGTCAGATTTCAAAGATCAATTTACAATCTGGGAACAGTGGAGCTTGTTCTTTCCAGTTGATGCTGGTGAACAGTTCCTCCCCATAAGAAGCTTCATTGCACTTCCACTCGCTTTACATCAATCTATATAAATAGGGTAACGTTAGCAGTAAACTGTGATGAGATTGTCTCAGAGATATTCCGCTCTCCATTGGTCATAATACACAAATAAAGATTCACACGTCAAGAGAAAGGAAGACAGAGAGGGAAATGTAGATGCCTCACCCCCTATAACGACCTCAGTGTTCCTCCACCTCTATGTAAGAACACTGTGGGAGGACAGACAGATATATTTCTGTACAGTACACACACACAAGCACAAAGACACACACACACACACACACACACACACACACATCCAGACAAGGTAAAAGTAAAACAATGCTTTGCCGACACAACGTTAAGATATAAAAAATGAATATGTTGGCCGTTAAAAGGAAGACGGGATAACTGTGAATTTATTTTCTTTTGTCTTTTTTGTATTAATTATTTCAATTCCTATATTCTTAAAAATACTGATCAGGTTCATTATTGGTATACACATGAGTCTTTGGTGCTCCGATCACAAGTGGACGGCTCTAAGGACGTCACTTCACACTTGGAATAAGAATAAGGCTCGACCTTTGTCTTGAGTGTGCGACCTCAGCTCAGACCCCGCTATATGTTAATCAACATGGACATTGTTTCTAGTTTCTGTTCATTGCAGGGGACAAAAACACTCTTACATCACCATTACTTAGACAATAGCTTACAAAACACAATATGTAGTCCTTTGGTATCTCTAATATAAGACATATTTGTATATAACAGGAAACAATTTGTCGAGAGTTACTGTCACTGTCAAGACAGAAATGGGCGCTTATTTTCTTATCTCCTGAAATCAAAGAAGCTTAGTAGAATCCAGCCATTATTCCTTTCATTTTGTACACCTGTGCTTTTCCTACTGTGACGAGTCAGAATACCTTTTGTGATAAAGGCCTATTAAAAATACATACCGCACATAATGAGAAAAATACAATATATCGTCCAAGTGTAAAAAAAAAAGGAGGAAAAGCAATCGAAACAGATCAGGCTTTCTTATAAGCTGTACATTGTTTCTAGTTCTGCGAGTGTGTGTGTGTGTGTGTGTGTGTGTGTGTGTGTGTGTGTGTGTGTGTGTGTGTGTGTGTGTGTGTGTGTGTGTGTGTGTGTGTGTGTGTGTGTGTGTGTGTGTGTGTGTGTGTGTGTGTGTGTGTGTGTGTGTGTGTGTGTGTGTGTGTGTGTGTGTGTGTGTGTGTGTGTGTGTGTGTGCTCATGAAAACCCCAGTGTCGAGTCGGCCCCTGAGGGACGCAGGATACAGATCAATTCACACATTTATTACCAGTCAAAGGGGTATGAGGTAGGCAGATTGAGGCCACACACACACACACACACACACACACACACACACACACACACACACACACACACACACACACACACACACACACACAATTGCCAACCATGATGAGCGAACTAAACAAAACAAGACTTGCATCTGTCAGGATGTTCTGCAAAGCACCCTCCAAACTTCAAAACGAATGTTTTAAATTAGCAACCCGAAAGGCGGAGTCGGGCGATCAGAGGGATGACGAGAGGCAGTGGGGGCGAGGGGAGTGGAGAGAAACAAGAAGTAAAGATGGATAAGCTTTGGGCAAATCACTGAAAGTACAGGTAGTGAATCATGAGACAAGAGGACAACACTTCATTCCTCTGAGTCAAAGAGAGAGGGGAGTTCAAGTAGAATGAGGGGGAAAGTGTGTTTGTGACACTGGCAAAAACTCCACTGCGAGTTTAGGGTTGTTATTGCGGTCAATGCATCGTCCGGGCAGTCTAAGTGACAAAAACAAGTTTGTGCTCCGGCCGTACTGTAGCTAGCCAACCCTGAGTGCATGACTCTGCAGCGCTTTGTGTTAAATGATTTATATGCAGACAGGCAGTTTGACTCTTTATGGTTTCTCATTAGTCTACCCCTCTCTATAATGTTTCTGTCTTCCCCCCCCCCCCGTCTTCTCTTTAATTCCATCACTCCCTAGTCCATCTCCCTGTTCTTTCTCACTATCGGGCTGCACATTAGAAGCAGAGCAGGAACCGATTTTTACATCATCTCTCTTTCTCACCCTTTCCCCCCCTCCTACTCCCTCTCCTAGAAAAGCTCATTTTATCCCAGAGAACTATACCCTTCACTTACTGCATTTAACACGTTGCCCAACATCTGAGAAAAATGTTTTAACGGTTTGGCCACAAAAAAGCACAAACACACACATACTGTTTGCTTCATGGTTATGCTGTATATTATTTCCAAAGAGCAACGTCAGAGCAACGTCAGAGCAACGTTTGAGCAACGTCAGAGCAACGTTAGAGCGCGATGGAGAAAAGAAAGGGGGCGGTGTAATTCTACTGAGAAGTGCTCTTTTTAAGCAGTTTGTGTTACATAGGCAGCCTTGTGCGAAAGATAGAGATACTATAAGAGTGCATGTGCTTGTGTGCTTGTGTGCACATGGTTTTTCAATTTAAGAGAGAAAATAAGTGACAAAAGAATGACTGACCCAGAGACTAAGCAATGAGACTTGTTAGCAAATGAATAAACACATTTTCAAACATAGACACTCAGACACACTCAGACACACTCAGACACACACACACACACACACACACACACACACACACACACACACACACACACACACACACACACACACACACACACACACACACACACACACACACACACACACACACACACACACACACACACACACACACACACACATACACTAAGCTGACGTTAAGTCTGTGTAGTTATCAGCTGACAGTTGCAAGCTGGAGAAAGGCCAATACATAATTTAGATTCTGCAGTGAACGTAGATCACTGACTCTCCACATCCACCCAAAATCACCAAGGTCTCTCTAGCTCTGTTCCTGGGTGTGTCTCACTTTCTTCCCGTCTGTCTCTCTTAATCACTTTTACAGTATACTGAGGCTATGTATATCTGTGGACCTGAATCACATTATTGTAAAGGAAGTGAGAAACCTCTGTATTATGTGGTGCCCTGCTCAGGTTCACACTACGAATGTGAAACAACAACCGAAAATGACTTACAACTGAAACACATTTTAGTACTCCCCGGGCAATTTGTGGACACAATCTGTAATTAACGCAACAATCGTTACACAAACCTGCACGTCAGGAAGTGTAGGAAAGCTCAGTCAATCTAAACGTACTTACACTCAAATACAAGAAATATATGATTCAAACATCTGCAGATATTATATACTTAAAGGTCCCATGTCATGCTTTTCCGGTTATTACCCATCCCCTTGTGTGTTATGAAGGTTTTTATGCATGTAAACGGTCTGCAGAGTCAAAACCCTCAAAGTACACCCTGTAGCGAGTAAAACTCTAACACAGAAAATACCTGCCCAAATCGTTGGAGATACGTCACTGTCCATTGATTATTCTGGGTACCGCATGATGTCATGCGTTACCCGGAACCAAATGGACCAATCCGTGGAGCCGTTACGTTACGTCCGCGGAGCCGTTACGTTAAGCCCCCGCTGATTGCTCCAAATTGACCAATCCACGGACTTCCTCACACACACACACTCAGTGCATGCAGCTCTGCTGATCTCTCCTCCCTGGCTGCAGGCTGATAACAGACAGTTGGGATCGCGGCGAAATTCTCTCTGCAGACCCATTCTCACAGCGTTTATCAACCTTTTTCTTACTCAATATCAAGCCACACTTATTGTTTTTACTTCGGCTGTGACTTTGTGTGTGCTCAGGATGAGTTTGGCTGTGTTTGGCTGTCGCTAAACAAGGAAACCACACCTCCACGGAGCTCAGCGCGATTCACAACGTCCCGACCAATCAGAGCACACTGTGCTCACAGGGAGGGTGGGGGCTGGAGCTATTGGAGCTACAACAAGCCGTTAAAGGCAGAGAGTGAAATTCAGTGAATACACGTAGTTTACAGAGATGCTGTATGAGGAACCAAAGTGATTTTGGAAAATTGCACAATATAAATCTATTCTAGTAGACCTCAACAATGGAATTATGATCAGTGGAAATGGCCATGACATGGGACCTTTAAGGAATCACATCTGGAGACCAGTCTGCTAACAAGTGTGTTTTATCAAATGTATTTTATATTAAATGGGCCCTATTGTGCTTTTGGGGTTTCCTCATTCCTGTAGTGTGTTATATAGGTTTGTGTGCATGTAAATGGTATGCAAAGACTAAAATCCCAAAGTTCACGCCAGAGGGAGTTTCTCTTATAGGGTGAACAGAGTTGATGCAGCACAATAAGTATGAGAAAAATAAATACATTTTGGAACATTAAAGCATAGTAGAGAGACATAATACAAATGTATATGAACCTGAAAAAGGAGCATAATAGGGCCAAGTTAAAGACACAGAAGGGGGGTTAACTACTCAGTGAAACAGCTGAGATGAAACATTGAATAGTCATTTGATTTATCATTGACTCTGGGTCGTATGGATCTGATAGAGACCTTAGCCATGAAGGCACATGACTCACTCAGCACACACACCACAACCATATAAAAAACACTCATTTTGACAGCTTATATATATTGCTGATCATTGGTTATATAATACAATGGTTTATCTCATTTAACATTTTATGATTAGGGAAGTGTGGTTATTTAGGAAACCCATTTCTTGTATTATATTATTTCTTATTGAGCTCATAACTATAGATAGCTCGAACATTATCGACTTCCTCTCCAATTACACAGCACAGGAAACACACTTAAGTGAACGCTGATGACGCAGGCAACACCGTATGGTGTGTGTATTCCATGAGTTTTGGGATGAATATTAGAGGGTTTGTTTATGTGGGTTCATGCTTGCAGGTGAAAAAATGTGTGTTCTGCAGATGGGCATATTTTGAATTTAGCTGCCATCTCATACAAATCTACACAGAAACAAACATAGAAAACCATATGCAGGGCTTCATGGATTACATTTACTCCTGGTATGGATTTGAAAAGGTCAAATAGACATTCAGGGTCAAAGGTCAGTGGAGCCGCCAATGGGGAATTTATTTCTAATGTCAGATAGGATCCAGTTTCAACTTTCCCTCAGCACGCAACATGATATGTTACTGCTGAGCACATGATAAGGACACTAGCACAAATACAATTCTTGTTTTACTACACTATTATGTGCAATAGTTCTGGGGCATGAATTTGCGGGTGATTTGATATTATGGTCCACTCTCTCACAAAACAACAATTAAATGGGATTCAATATCAAACAATATGGCTGTTATGTAAATGTCCAAATCCATAAGATAACATGCACATAATTATATGCTACAGGATAACACATTATGCTAAATACCGTAACATTGAGTGATAAACTGAATAACTTGAGGCTTGTCCTTTTTAAGGAAAATGTTGCAGGTTGGGTGTTATTTTAGTAACCTGAGTTCCAGCGTCAGTAAGTTAGTTTGCAATTTTCAGTAGTTACGTCCTTTTAAATAAAGCGACATGGCCTCATTTACGTCTTTTAACTGGAATAAGTTAGCTTTTAGTTTATTTTGGAAGTGGACCTAGATGCTAACGTTAGCTGTAGGCTACTCACTGCTCATTGACTGCTCCTGCCAAAAGCATTACCGAAAGCTGCCTTGTTTTTCGGAATAAAGACGTTTCGAGGCAGGTGGGGTATTTCATAGTACGTCAGGTAGCAGTCACTCACGTGCTCACACGGACTGAAGACGTTACTTGTGGACGGAAGCACGCAAAGAGATGTAGGCTACCGTAAATTAACAAAAGGTGGTTGTAGTGTTGCGGATAAAAAAAAATAACATCCAGGGCTATGATTAAGGATGAATATAATTACATTGTATGAAAGTACCTTTATTCTAATGCATGCAAACATTCTAAGGTTGGATAACCACTATGCTCTTTTTGTGTAGTTCAGTTTGTAAGTATACATCCAGTTATTTATTATATTCGACCACAAGACACTATTTGCCTACCACTGCTTCCCAATAAGAAAATGTCACAGTAGCACCCTGAACTCTGTAATTCTAATTAAACAACCAAATATCCGTATATTGTATCTAAATGTGGATGTTAGAGAATGGTTATTTATATGGTACTCCCATGGGTCCAGACTGTTCACAAATAAATAAAGCCGCGGGTCATAATTCTGCTGAATAGTGAATCCACTGAGACTTATGCATCTGTTGAATCAAAACATTGCTTTAATGACTATTCAGTGAAACATCGGTCAGTTAAATGAAATGCACTTCTGTTGGCTGCAGGTTCTAATGAATGAATCCTCCTAAGCATTTTAATAAACTATAGCCTACCAATCATATTTCTGCCCTTTTCTACATTGCATTACATTAATATTTACATTAACCTGCAATGAGTGGTCGGAGAAGGACATTGAATAAGGGTACCATATTCAGAAGGTTACTTTTGGGTCCACTAATGTTCAATATTTGCCAGTACCCTGCTTTTTTATTGTTTCTGCGACATGACAGCATATAAAGTATATCATTTATTTATGCCGATGCATTATCTGTGGTGGGGACATTTCAATGGTGGATTTCAGAGGGCTACTCTTTTACTCCAAAATGAAAAAAGGGTGGTTAAAATAGATAAAGGGCTTTTGGTTGAGGTTAATATAACCAATCGATTGGAAAATCTACTGTCACTCAATCTAGTATACATTTTCTGGCAATTATATGGATGTGCAGAATATCAAATCACATCACAGTGTCCACGGTGAGGTCTGGTGTTACCTGAAATGAACCTATGATTGTTAGGGGAATTATCACCTTCTGCAGAGTGAGGACTACCTCAAGTGTGTCAAGCTTTTAGCACATTAGATAATTTAGTTGAACCTAATCCATTCAACAGGCAATTAAACAGGAATCAGCCAGATATAACTCAATCCTTAACATAAAATTGGGTGATTTAATACAGTGTTTTTAATGAGACTTTTACTGGAAGAGTTTCAAAGGATGCTGTGGGTTTTTGTCTTTGGAATATCGATTGAAGTAGGTTATGAAAAATCTCAAAATTATTTTGTTCCCTATAGCCTCAGCTTGGTTAGATTCCCCACATTAGGCCACACAATAACGTCAACTGTATCTCAAACGTACTCAAGATTGCCCACAACAGACAAGGTTACACAGAGAATGGACAGTGTAATGTGAATGAATTCTCTGGTAAAGGGGATAACATGCTGTTCAAGCCACACCACGCAATTTATTACAATCCTATAAACAACAACACCACAATGCACAGCTTCAGAAATTACAGATAAATTGAATCAATAACACCCTGACACAATCTCAGCAAATATTGAACATTATAAGCCTCACAAAGGGAGGAGTTATTGCCGAGCTATTGTGTTGGATTACATTAGATCAAACTGGTGTTCATGTTTTTTCTTCAAACACCGCTGGTGTTGAGACTATATCTGAAAGACGTTTATTATCACGAATGGATACAAAAGAGGAACTTCAGAAAAATCTATAATCTGAAACCCTCCTCTAGACCAATCCTTGTGTCAAGCAAATAGAATAAAACATGTGTCAAATGCACCAAGGATTCTTATGTCTTGTAATCAACAGTTTAACACATTCAGCTGAAGACTTGTGATATGCGATTAACCTAACAATTGTATTCATTTTACAGCTTTGCACTGTACAACATATTTATTTTGTACTTCTGTTCATGCTCACACTTATTCCTTACATAAAGAAGTTAATGTATTTACTTTATTCTTTGGCCTTCCTGCCTTCCCTAGACCTGTCATCAAAGGGCTATGGACATTCGCTATGCTGCCAAATATACAAATGGGGAAAAAGTAAAAGTATTGAGTGGGATCAGCTATATGACAGTTTGTGCAGTGAGGCATGTCATTTCTTTCCCAACAGACCACCTGTCATAGTAGGAAAGGCACAGGTGTTACTAATAACATGAACAATGGCACAGTGTTATTCATGTGTCGCCGAAAGCTGTGACATTGTGACAGTGAGTCAGCCTGCACATTACCAAGAACCAGAAATTGGAATTCAGCCATCATTGTTTTTTATTATTTACAAAGTGGCTTTTCCAACATGTCAAAATGTCCTATTTAAAAAATAGGTAAATTGCAACTTGCCACTCAAAGAAAAGTTGTTTGAACTTTAACCAAACAGCTTGAGCCACTGTAGAAAGTATTTATTTCAAAGGCCAATACAAGAAAATCTATACTTTCCTTTGCATTCCCTAGTGCCTTACATGTTGGATCAAGTTACCAGGAGACCCACCAATTATTTTCACTAATGTTATTCTTTCTCTATTTTGTTATTAGCACAGTCAAGGTGGAAATCATTGCAACAGTCTCAAGAGTTTTATCAAGATAAAAACACTTTTAGTGCTGAAACACATCCTGACTAATAACCAAAGTAACACGCAAATCCCCAAATGTTTTGCCAAAAAGTAAGTAATCAATCCTATGAGAACATTATACAAATTACTACTTTCATTCAAAATAAATGTACTACTTTGAGACTCCAGTTAGAGTTATTAAATCTGTATTTTGTAAAGGTACTCTATGAAAATACAGATTTTCTGAACACACACTCTCCCTCACTAACAAACACATCTGTCATTTAAATGGTGAATAGACATGATTCAGAGGCACTATAAGTAGCTCCTGCATTTTACCAGAGCAGCCCAATTAGTGTGTTATGTCACGGCTCAAGCATCAGCATGGATCAATACAATCATTACTTCAATTTCCCCTCTTGTCATTAACACTCACACAGAAACTTACTTCCGCAGTTGCATGCACTCACACAGACATACACAAATCCTGCAAATGGAAATGCTTAAATCAGTTTCTATTTTCTCCCCCCCCGAATGGTGCAATACGTGCTGGTTTTCATGAAAGATGGAAAAACAAGGAATTGCTTGAAATGTAACGCTGTCACGCTTAGCGGTTGTAGTACACATGCACACGCACGCACAGTTTGAAATGGTGGCACATTCATATAGTGACACCTGCAGCTTGTGTGATTAAGAGGTGGCTCAAAAGTGGGGGACAAATTAAATATTGTGTCAATGCACAAGTTAATATCCAACCATACTCACACTCATATGCCTGACCCTCTCTCCTTCTCTCCCTCTCTCTCTCTCTCTCTCTCTCTCTCTCTCTCTCTCAAACACACACACACACACACACACACACACACACACACACACACACACACACACACACACACACACACACACACACACACAGACACACACACCATATCTTGAAAGACACCTGTATCATGCTGATATGGCAGCGGTTATGTGCATCACTGCAAGGAAGGACACACACACACACACACACACACACACACACACACACACACACACACACACACACACACACACAAACAAACAAACACACACCATCATTGTGGATGCTTATTTGTATCTCTCTCCCACCTTTCCTTCTTTCCTCCCCTCCCCCTCTCTCTCCTGCTTCTCTATAGCAGCGCTAGGCCTTTACTGCACATGCTGACATCAGCAACAAGCAGCGCCCCCTACACCCCTCCGCTTCCCACCCCCTAAAAACCACTACCACCACCACCACCACACACGCAACACACACACAGGAAGTGTATATCAAGCAGTTCCCTCGCGACTGTGACGTGAAATTACTAACAAATGTGATTGATGGTGATCAACAGCCTCGTAAAAGAGGCCGCTGGTTAAATTATAACTATAAATTACACTTCCAGCTTTCCATCTGTCACCTTCTGTAACATATCTCACAAAGGCTTGCATTGATGTATTTACACCTTTGTTATGATGACTTTAACTCATGGCATAAGAAAACATGTGAATCATCCAATCAGACACTGTCTGCACATATACCTGATCCTCCAGCAGGGCCTACATTACCAGCTTTTACTCACTGTACCAGGTAAAGGATATGGCCATTCGGTGATCTTTTTGGCGTATTTTCTGACGAAGTTATCCTCACTGAAAATGAATAGCGAGCGGTTGACAGTGAAACAGTTCTGGCGCACGGGGATGGGGTTATAGAGGGCCATAGTCCGGGCTCTCTGCGCCATAGACTGCTTGTACACTCTCTGGACCCCGGGCCCTCCGGGTGCACCGTGGCCATGGCCGTGTCCGTGTCCATGAACGTGTCCGTGGGGTCCTCCTTGCCTGCTACCACCGCGGCCACCCTGGCCCCCTCCGCCGGGCCCTCCGCCATACCTGGCCGGTACCTCATCTCCAAACCGCGCCATTCTCTGGACACCGAAATCCAATCTTCACGAAGCAGCGGAGAAGGAGACCAATGCTCAGCTGTGCAGCCACACAACATTACATCCCATCTGGATCGGAACGTCTCATATGCACAACGGGTTGTCTTTTTGGTCTAATGCTGAACACCTGCACCCGGCGAGCAGTTATATGATGCTTTTAGCAGACGAGGACGCCCATGTACTTTCTCCTTCTCGGTGCGTCTCTGCCAACGGCCAATTGTGGGTGTGAGGAAATGAAATGTGCGGTCGTTTGGCTGACTCGTTGCACTGTGGGGTAGTGCTGTGGGGTGTCTCAGTCTAAGTCGGTTCTTATGTCCGTATGAAGCAGGATTCGCCCCCAACATGGAATCATGGGGAGAATGTAGCGACTTAACATGAATGTTTCATGTTCTCCATGGTTCATGCCTGTATCAGAGCGCACCGCAGCCTCCTGCACCTTTCTGGACGATTTATTCCTTTACTCTCATAACAGCGTGTAATCGAAATGTAAACGCCTTTAATATCACACAGGCCTCAATAAATCTGATTTCGAATATAAATCTGAAAATAATTAACAGCCTAGAGCTACGGCCGTCACTAGCGTCCAACTTGGCATTTTGGAAACAGAGACTTAAAAGGCATCGAAAAGGGAAAAAGCAACTATTATTTATTTAATTAAAACATCCGCAATGTTTGGCACAATGTGGCAATAATGGGGCTCCCGCCACCTTACAGTTGTTTTACTAGTGCGCTCTGACAAGCCTTGATACCAGGATATTGTGACAGTTGTTATTAATGCGTATTATTCAGACTAGACAATCTCGAGGAGAAAGGTGAAAGAAAAATACCGTTTTCCTTTGAAATATCAGTGTCATTGTTGTCGAGCGTTGAAGATCAAATAATGTTCTCAAACGAATTCAATAACATCCTCCTTCGTTGCATCCATCATCTTCTCTCCGTCACCTGCGCGGCCATCCAGAAGCTGAGAAAGGGACACACGGACCGCGTCGTCAAAGACAAGGGTATGCCGGCCGCTTCTTCGCCGTCTTACACCCTCTCATGATCTTGGTTTGGCTGTTCGAAGTGCAGTAGTGCCGAGAAAGTCCCTCACCATCCCCGCCCCGAAAAGTCTACCTTCGTCCGCACTGATAAGCCCAAATGTCCTGGCAGAGCGTCCTTTCTCTCTCTCTCATTGGAGTATGGGTAGAGCGTTCCTCACGGCCTCCTCGCTCGTCGTCCAGCAGCCCCAAGGGGAGGAGGAGGAGGGACAGACGGACGGACGGATAGATGGATCGGTGAATGGATTAAGAAAAAAAATGAAAAGGGAGGGGACCGGCTGTTTTTTTGGAATTATAGCCGGTGTCTGCCTATAAATCAAATAAGTCGCACCGCACACGAAATCGTTGTCTCTCAGTGTGTGTGAACTATAATGTGAGCCTGCTCGGTTCTGCAGCCGCAGCACATGATGCACGCAGCCTGTCCAACTTGCAGACGTATGTCACGCAGGGAGGCATCGACATAGCCTGTTTATTTTAAGGTTCTTCAGGCTGCAGCCCTGACCAGTTGGACGGTACCTCTCAAGCAGCCCAACTCCATATGTAGTATCTCAGATAATGCGTAAAAGAGCCTGTTGGCGTAGAAAGTGAGGTGACAGCTAGGTGTTTCTCATTTCCGTCCACCTCTGTATGGATACTTCATAAAGACCTAATAAGAAGGCTCATTATAGCCAGATGCGCGTGTGACAGAGAGGAGGGGTGTTGGCATCATGCAGCTTGTGCAAAGATACAGCTGCAACCAAAGCTCACAATGACTGCGCGCACACGGGCGCGTGAGAGAGACTACATGCGCGTCTAAGTGTGCGCGCGTGAGTCTGCGTGTGTTTGTTAGGGAAGGTGGAGGGGGAGGCTATTCTTAGCAACAGACATTTGGAAATTAATGGACGAAGAGAGCTCTCTCCTCCCTCCCTCCCCCGAAACCAAGTCGAGGATGTTCTTCACTGACTCTCCTCTCCTCTCCTTTCCTTTCCTTTCCTTTCCTTTCCTTTCCTTTCCTTTCCTTTCCTTTCATTTCCTCTCCTCTCCTCTCCTCTCCTCTCCTCTCCTCTCCTCTCTTCTGGGCCTTTCTCATGGCTTCAAAACACGGGAGCCAAGGTGCGACAATATGTGTTATAGGTACAAATATTGTCAATGACATAACAAAGACAAAGTGAAGGGACAATGCCGATATATTATAAGATCTGCGATCCCTTTAAGACAAGTTTTTCCCCCCAAAGAAATTCAATACACTAATTCTATGCCCAACACTGCAATGTTAATGGTGAAACATATTCAGTTTTACTATGAATAACTCTATTGTCTTTGATAGAAGCGAAGCCTTTATTGGATTTGCTGTTCATTGAGAGTGATTGCAAAGACTGTCTTATATTCAATGAATGTCCTGAGGCACTCAGTAAACTGGTGCCAAGTTACCCTAACCCCCAGCAGCCCACAACATCTTAATACGACATTATTTTACTCTATTATGTGACCTAATTGATTGACTCCAGTAAATATCCGCCTCAGTGAATGGGAAATGGTCATACATACAGATTTAAGGATGGCCGGGAGAATTCATCTACCCCTTTGAAGAAATTGAATTGGTAATGTAACATTACACGTGCAAACCCCGATCAATAACAGCACAACCTTAAATGTCTATTCGATATGTTAGAAAGGGATCGTTTTTCCTTGTGTCCACTTTAGCAAGGCTTCCTGCTGTGAGAGTTAGGCTGACCCCACCAAGGGCATGAAGGAGAGAGAGAGAGAAAACCAGGCTGATATATATATATATATATATAGATATATAGATAGATAGATAGATGGATAGATAGATGGAGATAGCCATTTCTAATGTTGATATCATTCTAAGGACCATGGACAGCACCAACATCAGCACACATTCCATAATGTGCTATCAGGGCCATGGAGAGCGCCTTAACAAGACATTTAAGCATCTGAAAGGGGCCGTATAGGCTTTTGCGGGGTTTCACTTTCCTGTAGTGTGTTATATCGGTTTTTTTGCATTAAAACATAAGCTTATAAACCCAAAGAAACGCATTAGAAAAAAAGAACAAATCATTATGAGATGTATAATTTGCAAAGAAATGCACAAACCTGTATGTAATTATATGATGCCTTATTAGCCCATTTATTGAACATGTCAGAAACAAAACAAACAATAATTATAATAATGAAATCAAAGAGAAGCAGAACAACAACAAAAAAACGTTCAAGGTACATAAAGACAACAAATAAAATAAATACTCAAAAAGTCTCTGTCATGTTCAACAGGGGCACGAAGAAGCTTAAACACTTTTCTGGTCCTACCCCCTCTACATTTTTATTGAAAATGAAAGATTAGGTCAACGTCATCAGCATCCATGATATTAGATTCATTGTTTTTAAACCAATGTTTTCTTTAGTACAAAACAACCAAAATGATGTAATTATGCCTTACAGTTTAATCTAGTTCATATTATTCATACGAATGATGCGATGGGTGTTCAAACAGTGGATGCAGTTTGTCACTGTCTCATCTCAGCTCTCTGAAAAATCTGCAAAAGTAAAAACCTACAAAAAATACATGATACGGTGAGGACTGAATGTATTTCATTTCTGATTTAAAAAAAATTGTCTTCCAATGTGTTGTGCTGTTGTATCTTGTGTACGTGTGTGTTCACAATAGTGTGTGTTTATGTTTGGGTGTGATGATCTGTGAAATGATCTATTGCCCTTCAGAGCAAGCAGCCTTCTGTCCAAACCTGTTATTCCACACAGCCAGCAGCAGCAGAAGCACTGAGGAGCAGCAGCATGCATTAAACATTGTTACCTCACAAGAACACATACACTGTCTCTATAGAAGACATAGAGATACACGAGCATCTCTGTGTATTTATAGACTTGGCAGAGAAAAATAATGCAACATGATGTAGGCTGCCTGCCTGTTGTACTGCAGTATCTTTGTGAGTGTACATTTGTCAAGAACTAAAATGTTCTTTTTTTTAAGAAAGGGGTACATAAATGCTTTTTGCAATCAAATACAATTAAATGACAACACTTAGGCTTGTCACCATCATTAAAATGGTACTATATATTTAGGTGTGATTCAGTGATTTAAGTGATTGCCTTCAGGTAGATTTTGTTTGGATGCTGAAATCTGTGAGTAAGCATTAGCGTCAACAACCGCATCTTCTTAAATAAAATGTAATTATTCTGCTCATATAGATGGATACATGTACTTCTGATGACTGTTCTCTGTTGTTCTTCCTTCAGATGTTCATATGGTAGGTAGCTGTGAGGCTGGAGCTCTGACGCGAGGGCCTAAAAAGGAGTGTCGAGACTCAATGATTCATAAGGCTGAATAATTCAATGGCTGAATGCATGTAGAGCACTCCGCCCCTGCTGAACCCGGTCCTCCACAGAACCAATGCAGACTTCCATGTACAGCCCTGCAAGGCTGGTCAACATCATATACAGCAAAGTATGGTTTGCAGCCATCTTTCAGTAAATGATGTGTCAAAAACGCACTAACTATAACTTTCATGTTTACGTAACCATAGTGAAAAGTAAGGTGAAGATGGAAGTGTCCAACCAGAGAGAATTGGGTCATATGCTACATTTGGATTCTTTATGTGGGGTCTGTGGCGAGGGTGTCTGTAAAACATTTTTTCTGATGAATTCCTTTGAATTATCATGATATACAATTGAATTACGTTTTTTTTACAAAGAGCTCAATAGTTGAACAAATCATCTTTTAATGTTTAAATCAAAAATAGGTTACAGATGCATTTATAGTCTAACTCATTTTGTGTGTGTGTGTGTGTGTGTGTGTGTGTGTGTGTGTGTGTGTGTGTGTGTGTGTGTGTGTGTGTGTGTGTGTATGTGTGTGTGTGTGTGTGTGTGTGTGTGTGTGTGTGTGTGTGTGTGTGTGTGTGTGTGTGTGTGTGTGTGTGTGTGTGTGTGTGTGTTCTTTTACATTACTAAGACTATAGAGGTGTAATCAATCAGCTTATTTTTATATTTTGATGTATTTGAATTCGATAATTGACAAATAACCAACTTTTTAAGATGGACTGGAAAAATAAAAGGCAGTGTTAAAGAGATTAAAAAATATCTTTAACACGGCCTCTTATTTTTTTCACTACACCAAAGTTGATACACATACTCAGGTATTGAAACTCTAAACAACATAAGAGATTTATACTGCATTTTCCCTGCTTTTACCCACTGTGAGTGTCCTTAGGTCAACCTCACGGTGTGAGCTTATAAGTGAACTGACTGACTGACTGAGCCTTTCACTGCCATAACATTGCTCGACTTGTGATGTACATTCAATGGAAAGGAAATCACTTGAGGCAATTTAGCAGAATTCCCACAGTTCCTTCTGGAATCACAAAAAGGCTTACCGTTATATGACTTTTTCCATATCGGGTAGTACTTCCTAAGAAAAACAGACACTGATGTGTTACATTGGAGCAGTTTCCCTTTAAGACAGGTTCAACACACATACCTTGTGAGCACTGGCAAGTATTTCTGTGGTGATTTCAGTTTAATTGCATGATTCACCAGAAGACATAATGATGCCTCCAGGACACGCTGACCGATGATAATGCAGTGAATCGTAGAAGCTTTAAATGAGTGCACCAACTGGGAATGAGAATATGAGCCCAAAACACTCATTGTGGCTGGATGAGTGTAATGCTGGGGGCAGCAACCTGGCATCCAACAATGAAATGGGCATCTGTGTGTGTGTGTGTGTGTGTGTGTGTGTGTGTGTGTGTGTGTGTGTGTGTGTGTGTGTGTGTGTGTGTGTGTGTGTGTGTGTGTGTGTGTGTGTGTGTGTGTGTGTGTGTGTGTGTGTGTGTGTGTGTGTGTGTGTTGGAGGGAAGGGGGGGGTATGAGTTACTTTTATTATGGATGCTCACTGACCGAGACCAACAGCAGGCTCACAGAAGGAGCACTAACAATCCTTGTATGTATGCAGCAGGCGTTTGGAATTGCATTTTACATATTGGCTAATGCTCACATGCTAAAAAGCTAAATGTGAATGGTGGATAGACAATGTGCAAAGAAACCTAAATAAGAACTCCTAAATAATGCATTTATAAACATCTATAATTATATAGAATAATGCAGGTGGAAAGATTGTACGTTTCCTCTTTTTCCTTCCTCTGTTTCTCGATCTCCTCCTGGCTCCCTGACAGTTACCCTTCTTAGATTCGAGCCGTCTGATACACAATTTAAACATCAGTTTTAGGATCTACAGATTTCCTGTGAGGGTAGAGGAAGTGTCTCACTCTCCTTGTTTACCCATTTTCCACTAACAAAGGGTTCGCCTGTAAACAAAAGATGGAGCAGAACAGAGAGGGAAAGAGAGACAGCAGTAAACTGTCCTTGGTGGTAAATAGCCTGGTGTTTTTTTCTGGGAGATTCTCTTGTGAGGATGAAGTCACCACCTAATCTGCTCTCAGAGCTCTCCCTTTCTTTTGATGGTGCATTTCTTTTTCAATCCTTCAAATGTGTTTCCCATCTCCCTTATTCAGGTACACAGAACATAACGAACACTGTATTATTTATGAACTCATGTAATTATGTTTGGATTGATTTCTGTTTATTTTTCCCGTTAATTTCTGTATATTCTGTTCCTGTATTCCCCCCTAAATATACACATTTCTTATTTGTTTCAATACACAATCAGTTATTTGCGTACTTCTTTATTGTTTGATTATGATAGGGTGTGTTACTCAAGTACGTTGCATAGTGAACAATTCAGTTATCAATAGCTTATGAAATAAAATAATATGATTTGAAACAAATCAGTACAATGTTTTGCATAACAACAAGCAGCCTTGCATAAAGACCTTAGGGAGTGTTTTGTCCACCTGCGTTCACACACTTGTTAGAAACACCACTTGATTTATTCTAAACGTTTTACTGACTAAGGTTTTCACCAGCTGTTAGCACAGATGGAGTAGATACTAACCTGAGTCTGTTCACATTCATGAATCTCCACTTCCCTCCAGTGGTCACAAGGAAGAACTGCAACATCTGCAGTCACTCCTCTCCTCTGTGTGTTCACATCCTAAAGCTATAGGAGCCAAAGAGCAAGAAGAAAGGTTGCACTTAGTAAGCTTCTTGTAAGGCTCATACCTGCATGCACGTCTGGAAGTGCACATATGATATATAAAGCAATATATGCAAGCTGATTGGAAATGATATCATAATTGATTGTAATTCAAATGTGTCCTCATTGTACCTTGTTCTCTGATTGTCTTGCCTTCTCAGGATCATTATACGATATAAAAATACAAGACAATAAGTCTATAGAGAGTATGATCAATTTCTATTTGATTAATCAATAAATTAAGTGTAAGTAATACAAGGCACTTCATACAAAAGCATCCAAGCAAGTCAAGCTCCAATTATGTTTGATATAAAACAGTATATATAGGATAAATACATGTCCTAAAATAAGTTTGTTATCAGAGAAATGTGTTAGACTCTTAGACTGCATGTCACCTTCCCAAGGTTACTCAGTCTATGCCAAAGGGCATAGCGTAATTTAGGTAATATATTATTATATATTATATTATATTATATTATTTTTGAGATAGCCATTCATAATATTTATCAAAAATATGTTTGCAGACCAATGTATATTTAGTGTGGGAAAAACTAAAAAACATTTATTTTCTAGTGACGTTGGTTCTGAGCGAAGACTACGCCTCCCACAATGCAACGCGTATTCAACATGGCGTCTCACAGAACTGCTTGACTTCTGGCTACAAGACCAAAACAAAGCTGAAGCTAAACAAAACGGTGTAGTGAGTTTATAATAATATAACATACAGGAGGATGAAACTGTTGCTGAATGTATTAAAACGAATACACAAACCAGCCGTTTGCAGCAGTCAGCCCCGCTGCCGGAGCTCGTCTGCCCGCAGCGGCCTGCTGCCTCTCCGGGATGAGGCTCTCATTGTCGGGTCAAACCCGGAGCTGGTGCAGAGACTCGGCCCACAGGTGGAGGTGAGGACGGGCTTCATCACTGAGGAGGAGGAAGGGGCTTTCATGCAAGAGCTGGAGCTAGGCCTGAAGAAGAAACGCTACGAATTTGACCATTGGGACGGTGTAAGTACTTCAGAAGTACAGGGATAATAGTTGAGAATGGTATACACACATTTCACGTTTGGTTATTCAAAGTGCATCTAGGAGTTGCAACGCACACCTGTTACATAATTACGATAAATTAAGCTCAATTAATAACGTGATGAAGGCTACCGTCTGACATTTTAGAACCTATCAAGACAATAAAGGACCACTTCCTCACTTTTGCAGCCTTCTCTCATAGCTATCAAAATATAGACCTTCTCTTGAATCTGTCAGTAACTATATAACATAAAACATTTATTTGTTTAGCCAAATCCTACACCTGTTGATGTTTGTATTTTCCTGGTTCCGGTTATAGTCTTTGGTTATGCAAATCTCTTAATAACCCCACTCTACTGTTCTGGCCTACGTTTGCAGCAATAACAATTAGTAACAATCTACATTAAAACAAGTGCAACACAAGCCTGCAATAGACACATAGTTTCACATTAAAACAAATCTAATAACTTTGTATGCAAATGTTTCCAGTGACCAACAGCACCAACACAGGCTGTTGAATTATTTTTGCTCATTATGTCAACAGTTTTAGCATTCACTGCTAACTTAAAGCACCAATGTATTTTAAATGACGTTGAAATTATCATTTCTGCTGTGTTCACTTCACCTCATTCAGGCTATTCACGGGTACCGAGAGACTGAGCGAGTGATGTGGGGGGAAAGGTGTGAGGAGGTCTTGAGTCGTGTTCGATCTGGAGCGTTTCCTGAGGGGAGTCCTCTCCTCGGGCCGGTGCACATTCTGGATCTGGACAAGACTGGCTACATCAAGCCTCACATTGACAGTGTCAAGGTTTGTCTTGTTTTTTCTCTGCATTCAGACAAAGAAAACAATCACAAAGGCTCTAACTTTAACAATACCATCAGCACTGTAACAGTTTGATACAACCTTTTGTGTTGGCTCCGCTGTTACCCCATCAGATGTGGTCTTACTGTCGTTCTCTCTGTCTTTTTCAGTTCTGCGGCAGCACCATTGCTGGGTTGAGTCTCCTGTCAGACAGCATCATGCGCTTAGTGAAGGAGGATAATGCCGAAGAATGGCTGGACCTGCTGCTGCCCCGATTCTCCCTCTACATACTGAGGTCCAGCATGTGGTCTACGTATATTGTCATTGAGTTATGTCCTATAGTTGTTAAATCCTTGACTCTGAAAGCGTTGTTATTTGTTTCACCCTGCTCTCCTTTCTCCCATACAGGGACCAGGCCAGATATAACTTCACTCACCAGATCCTGAAAGACGAGGAGTCTGTTTTTAACGGACAGAGAGTGCCTCGGCTGCGTCGAATCTCCGTCATCTGTCGGAACCTTCCGAGTTAACAACCACTTCCTCTCAGCTTGGAAATGAACAATACATAACATAAATAAAGAATGATGTCACTGATCACCATTAAGATCTAAAAATATGTACCATAAATTACCAAGTTTTGTTTGGTTAATATATTGATATGATATGCGTCTGTGGTAAAGTGTCCGGGACATTTATTGCAGTTGAGACACTCTCCATATTGTACAATTGAGAAATATTTATTGGATTGAGTCACAGTACAACAGTACTTAAATGAACCAGCATACTAGCGGTGGTGTTTCACAGCGAGTGCACCTGCACCACATAGGCTGTCGTTCGTCAATAACCACTCAATTAAATGTATGAAATAATTGTTTATATGTTGTTGGTTCTCCATAAGGTGGCGGATTGGCTCCTGTGATTATTCATGTTTTTATGCAGGTGTTCCTCCACTTATGTACAATACAAACTCTTGTGAATAATTGCCAAATAAATGTAAAGTGAACTTGGATTTTTTTCATTCCTGTTTTCTTTTAGTTCGTCGAAGCTGTGGACATTTTTTATACACACTCCCAGCGTGCTCAGTCACATATGTATTTAAAGCGGCAGGACAAAGTTCTCTCTTGACTGCAACTATTATTTCAACTTAATTTCATCACACCTTTTTAAGTACCTCATCTTTTAATTTTGAGTGCACCATATACAGTATGTGTGCATATTTACATGCATAAAGTTATGTCTAAAATACATGGCCATTAGATGGTAGCATCTGCATGAATCACAAAGCAGACTATGCTATAGGAGAAGTCTTACACAGCCTCACAACCAACACCTGTTCATTATTTCAAAGTGAAGGGGGGGGGGGGGGGGGTCAGGTTAAAAGAACAGCACACACAAGGTCCATGTACTTGTTAGACAGGACTGCCTATAGCAATGCCAACACTTACTTCTGCTCTCTAAATTAGGTAAGGACCTTTATATTATTCAGCTCAGAATTGTTCTCCTTTTTGTAAAAAAAAATGGTTCATCTGCTTTTATTATAGACATGAAAGGACACTATTCATGTTTATCAGATTTAAAGTAATGTAATGAGGGAAATGTTTGTTTTTATTGGTGTTATTTTCACTTAGCACAGCTATAGAAGATGGGGTCAGAGATCAAAGTGGTGCCAATGCGTGTCCTGGTGACGGGTGGATCTGGGTTGGTGGGCAAAGCCATTGAGCATGTGGCGCAGGAGGAAGGTGGGAAACTGGAGGGAGAGGAATGGATCTTCCTCTCCTCTAAAGATGCTGATCTTGTGTAAGTTGTCTCAATCATACCCTTCTGTCCGACTGTCCCTACAAACAAATTTGACTATGATTGATTATTGATGAGTTCCAACATGGATATTATAGTGCAGGAAAACAAACAGGCACTTAATGAAGTGTGTGTTTTTCCAATGTCTATCCGATTCTAAATACATGTTAAAACAGAGATGTTGGTCAGACCAGGGCTGTGTTTGAGAAGTATCGTCCAACTCATGTCATCCACTTGGCTGCCAAAGTGGGAGGACTCTATCTGCACATGAAGGAGAACCTGCACTTTTTGGTGAGATAGAGCATGATCTAACTCAGAAAATCTATTGTAAAAGTGGAGTCTGAGGAAGAATATCTACATTGTCTTTTAAATGTAATGGCTAATAGTCTGACAACTTCACAGAGGGACAACATCAAAATCAATGACAACGTGCTACAAACAGCCCACGAGATGGGCGTCACCAAAATGGTGTCTTGCCTGTCCAGTTGCATCTTCCCTGACAAGACAACATACCCCATCGATGAGACTATGGTATACTTTATTTTTTAATTAGACCTTTGTTTAATTACATGGATATTTGTTTAGATTAAATCGACTTTTGTAAGGAAAATATATATTCTAAAAAAAAAGGACACATGTTTATGTATACGTAAAAGACATGAAAAAGTGGATTTTGCATAATAGGTGACCTTTAATGCCACTAAATGATGACAGGGTACATGTTGCTACAGAGCAATTTAGTGCAATCATTCTTATTTTTAGCAAAAGTCATTGCTTTAAGTCTATCTGTATTTGAATGCCCCTCTCTCATAGATACACAATGGACCACCACATGACTCCAATTTTGGATACTCGCATGCCAAAAGGTTGATTGATGTTCAGAACAGGTATGCAGCTTTGAGGTGCAAACAGGGGTGGGGTGTAAAAACAAGGGTGCATCTGACATGCATTCATCCTCTACAAAGAAATGTGGGGGTCTGCATCTGTAAGGCAGATAGCTTCTAATTTGTCTTTTGTAGCTCTTATTTAACTTTTGGCTTTGCCTATATGCCTGAACACAATCCACTGCTCTGTGACAGCATCCATAGTTGATTGTTATCCACTGATACAGGTGTTTTCAGTTCAATGTGTGAATGTCGCAAAGCACAATGGGCTCTGTGAGGGATCAAGTTTCTAGTTAAGGATGTCATGAGTCATGACACAACAAATAAATGTTATTTACTGTTGGTGGTGGGGAGTTAAAAGGGGAATATAAATGCCTGCAGAAAAAGTGATCTGTCTCATTACTCTGTGTGTGTGTGTGTGTGTGTGTGTGTGTGTGTGTGTGTGTGTGTGTGTGTGTGTGTGTGTGTGTGTGTGTGTGTGTGTGTGTGTGTGTGTGTGTGTGTGTGTGTGTGTGTGTGAGAGAGAGACTTACTTGCCAACCCTCCCGATTTCATTGCCTTCTCCCGGGGTTATATTTACAAAGTACTCCTAATATCAACTTGTTACCTGTATAAAAGACACCTGTAATTATACCATAACCTTTTCTCCTCTATCCCTTAACTTCCTATACAGATTTACTTACTTACTACTCTAGTCAGGTCAGGATTAAAGAAACAATCTGGTTGATTTTTAATTTTCAGGATTGAATGTTCAAACCAAGGCCTAAAGCCTGGCATTTCATAAAAAAGTGACTAATATATAAACCAAATGTAATATTGGATAAAACACTACACCAAATGGACAGACACAGATAAAAAATCCGTCACTAGATGTCACTCATTGTACCAATACGGTTTATATAATAACATTATTATAGTAAAAGGGCTCGCTTTGGCAAAATCCTGATCCATACAGGCAGCCCTAAATAATAACAAGTAACCATCATGTGTGCTGCTATCTGTAGTTGTCTTATTTTTTGTCGATTTCATATTGTTTTCACAGAGCTGTGGAAAGGAACTTCCCCCTGGGGACAATAAATCTAATCTAAACTAATTTAATATTCAATCCCGTACTTGGCGATTGAGAACATACATTCGTAACTTACCTCGTTTAAAGCACTTTTGTTCTAATACTATGGATTTAGTTGACACTACTAGCCGACTTTCTTTTGTCCAATATTTTGCGGGAAGGTACATTGAATTAGAAGTAGAACAAGAAGAAGAAGGAGTAGAAGAAAAAGGAGAAGAAGTAGAGATAGAAGCTTCTTATTATACATCCATGGGTAGAAGAAGTAGAGGTAGAAGAAGATGTAGAGGTAGAAGAAGAAGTGGAGGTAGAAGAAGAAGTAGAGGTAGAAGAAGTATTAGAAAAAGAAATACGCTAATGCTACAAATAGGCACAACACTGTTACTCAGTTTTTACTGACATGTAACATTTTATTTCACCTTGCTCTATGTTTTTTAACGCACATTCCATAAAAGGGGACTTTTCCCGGAAACGGGGACGTTTTGGTCCCCCATCCGACTGTGTTTACAGCTAAGCACACATGCTAACATTAATTAAGACTACAAGCTCAATTGGCGTTGAGGCTTGTTTACACGTTGCTTGACTGCCTGCCCACATATCTGATCTAAACATAGTAACGTGTGTTGGGGGAAAAAAATATTTAAAGTTATTTAATAATTGTGACATTTATTTAACTTTTCGATGAATGATGAATGATGCTCAAAGTGAGGGGGTCAAATAAGACAACTGAGGCAATGCCCCCTTTTGCCCCCGCGTGGCGCTGGGCCCACGGCGTGGGATACATGGATGACGTTTGATGATGTGGAAGAGGGGTGGAAGCAGGCCCGCCCCTCCCTACACACAGATCCCGCAGACTGGGTGGGGCCCTCACCTCGCGGAGGGGAGCCTCATCTCGCGGAGGGAGCCCTCATCCGAAGCGCAAATGCAGCCCACCTTTATTCGCTTATGAGGTGCAATTACTGTAAGCGCCCCACAGTTTTGCCGCTGCGAGGCTCCGGCGTATGCTTCCTGAATACCAGATACATTGGAATTAGCTACATTCTAGCATGTTGTACATAGTACCACTGCATTCCCCATCCTTGAAAATGTAGGATTAGCCACCAGAATCAAGATCCTATAGGTGGTCTAGATCCTAAGCTACTGGTAAAACAACAACCAATGGCGGCCATTTTAAAAATGTCCACCATTGGCACCATTGGACAAATATGCGATGGCCCAATAGCCAAAAATCTTCCTTAGGGCATGCTCTAACAGTGTGCCAAAGTTCATGTTTTATCATCAAAAGCACAATTCTTTCACATATCTGCTGGACTAATTTAAACTACGCATTCTGGTACACTGAGAAGAAAATAAATTAATCTATTACTACCCGACATATTAATAATATTGTATGCCATTGTTTGTTTTTCACTTTGTTCTGACAGCTGAACTTGCTGCTCCTCACAGAGAGAAGAGCAAAGAGGAAATAGTCTGTGAATGACTTGAAGATGATCACTACGTGACAGAAGTTTTCAAAACCGTTTATGGTCTCCGGTACTTCCAGTCCAACGCCTACTGCATGCAAAGCGTTAGAGAATTGGGCCTTCAAAATAAAAGTTAGACTTTTTTCCCAAAAAACAAACAAAAAAATTAATTTCAAATGTTTTCACTCACACCCACTCGAAACGGGTCCCAAAAGTGGATCGCGACCCACCAGTTGAGAACCACTGGTCTAGACCCCTGGGGGGGGGGGTTCCCTATATGCTCATGGCTGCATCCCCCCCTTTAGATATACGATTTCAGGATCGGGGGTTTAATCGCCAAAGACTTAACATTTGTGTCAATAAATGTTCTTTAAACAAAACGAAGTCTCTCCTGATTGAAATAAGAGCTTTGAATGAACATTTGCATGCACACTCAGCATTCTGACATTTTTGTTTTTTCTCTTCTCCAAGCTATCAAGATGACCTGCGACTGGTTTGTGGCTAACTATGACATTGCCCGGACATGAAGGGACCATCACCGGACTGAAAATGATCACTATTCTATTGTAAAGCAAGTTTCTTTAAATAAATGATTGTTTGTAAAGTTCTACATTAAACAACGCTGAACATATTCTCTAGTGTCCTGGAGCCTCTTCAACTTTTAATCTCAAAAGGAACAGGGTTTTATCTACACTTTTCTTAAAAACACGAAATAAACTGATTTGAAAAGGGCAATAATAAACATGATCTAATAATAAATATAAGAAACATAGGACTTCAAAAACAGTCATTTGCAAATATGGGATACTTTGCCAAACACATCACAAACGACTGAATTGGACACCACCCCTCTAAAACTATGATGAATATAAGTATATAGGGGATATGGGGATACAAGTAAAGCCTTACACAAGCGGCTGATTTTTCAAATTTTATTGGGAAAATTCTACCTAAGAAAAACAATAGAAAGAGAAACGATCGAAATGCAGTTGTTTTCAGTCAACAATAACACGGTTTCCATTATTTACTGTTAGATTTCAGTGCAAGAAAAACAAAATCAAGACACAGACACAAAGCCTCTCTTCCACAGATCGTACTTTTCTGACTGAAGAGGTTCATTTACCCCCCCCCGACCCCCCCTCCCTTTTCCACCCCCCTGCCACTTAATACCCTTACTTCCATCGCTTATTCGGTTAGGTAGAAATGCATTTTCTCGTTCACGTTCTTGCGCTCGGGATTGAGGCGCTTCAGGATCTGAGCCAGCACGTTGACCGTCTGCTCGCTGCTCAAACCCGTGCGCTTGGTCTGGAACTTCTTCAGCAGGTCTTTGGTGGTCATCGGTTTACGGATCAGGTAGCGCCGCACCGCCTCCTCTGTTAGCTGCACGTCACTGTGGAGGAGACGGAGAGAAAAGAACATCGTTTTTATCCTGTTTGCAAAAGTTACAGATTTAAAAAACGTTTAAAAAAAAAAAAAAAAAAAAAAATCTCAGCTAAAACCTCACCTCTTTGCACTGGCTTGTAATACTAGCATTTTGATATTAGTATGTGTTTTCATATATCTCTAGTTATTGTGCTTTTTATCTTGTTTTTAATTATTGTTCTATTATTTTACTCCTATTGTGCTATTTTATATGTGTTCCCTGTACATCACTTTGGTCAACTGAGGTTGTTTTAAATGTGCTTTATAAATAAATAAAGATTGAGATTAAATAAGGCAGCAGAAGCTTAGCTTTTAAGGACATGGCTTGGGAACCGGATAGTCACTAGTTCAAGTCTCCATGCAAACATTCTTTCTGTAAATATGGAACGATCTCTGAATCCAGAGTCTTCAATCTTCTTAAATGTGATCAAGACCTGAGGCTTCAATTCTAATCAACTGAATAGCTTTGAGATTGGGAAAGAAAGACTAGGAAGTTATTTACATTACATTTGACTTGCATTGTAATCGGAGAAAAATGAAATGCCTAAAAAGGGGCAGGTAAAATAAGATGTTCTTCTCCCTGCTCCTTTCCACCATGCGCTATAAAAAGTGTAAATGTTTTGTTTTAAAATAAATGCCATGTGTGGAATAAAAAAAAAAAAAAAAAAAAAAAAAAAATGTGTCCGACTGGTTATAGTGAAGTACCTTGAGCTAGGAGTAGATTTCCCAGGCGGGGGTTGAGGCGTACTCTTCCCAGAGGGGGCGGGGCTCTGACTGCTGGGCTCCATCTTCAGCCTCTTGGCAGCAGGTGAGTCCGTGCTGGGCCCCGGAGGCGGTCTCTTACCTGCAAGGATCAGAGATTTAGATGGAACGGAAGAACGAGAGCTTTCATAGTTATTATGTCAATTGTCTTATTTAGTTATAATGAATGTGTGTGTACGATCCAGGACCTTGCTCCAGCTTGCTGGCAGCAGCTCGGAGTGTGTTGGAGGTGGCGGCAGAGTCTATGGACGGGGTCCCGGGGCGACTGCCGGCCTTTGAGCTTCCTGCAGAGCCGCGTCCTCCGCGCTTTGGAGGCGTGCGCTTTTTCTGAGAAAGGGAAAGAAAGTCAGAAACAGAAATACTTGATTTATCAATAATGAATAAGTTATAGATTAGAATAAATAAGAGACAGTATGAAAACAATACACATGATTTCATGCATATCGACCTTTTAAATGAGTAAGTACACACTCTGCTGACATTCATAATTACCATAATGAAACACACACACACACACACACACACACACACACACACACACACACACACACACACACACACACACACACACACACACACACACACACACACACACACACACACACACACACACACACACACACACACACACACACACACACACACACACACACACACACACACACACACACACACACACACACACACACACACACACACACACACACACACACACACACACACACACACACACAAATCACCATGAACAGAGCTGAGGCCGTCTCTCCCTCGATGTCGCTGTCGTCTGAGGTTTCCGACTCGCCGCTGCTGTCTGTGACACAGAACCAGAGACCATCATTTGATTTGACCTTCCTGAAGCAGAACAGATTGAATGCATTTTATCCGACCCTCATCGGTCTCCACGAGTTCTGTACCTTTTTTCTTCTTCTTTTCTGCTGGAGCTGGCGTTTTTGTCTTCGCCTCTTCTTCTTCTTCCTCTTCTTTTGTTTCCTCTTCATTCTGTTTCTCCTCCTCACTCTCTTCCTCACTTTCAGACGCCTCGTCTATTCCTATTAAAGGAGAACACATATTGGATGTAGAACAACCTATTTACTAATCATTCATTCAGTGGTGGCAGTTAGGCCGTAAACATGGAAATACAGTCAAAGTCGGACCTTTGGGGTGGTCCTCTCCTTTGCTCATCTTCCCCTTCTCTGGCTCCTCGTCTGAACTGCAGAAGGAAAACAGAGGTTCAAACTATTCAAAGAATAAATACAACGAGCAAAAACTGTTTTTGTATATTGTGGGGTGTCTGACCTGCTCTCATCCGACATGTAATCCACCTCTAGACCCTCGTTGTCTCCGTCATCACTGTCCTCCAAGGCCTCTTTGTCACTGCCCTTCTTCTTCTTCTTCTTCCCTTTTCCTTTCCCTGTTTCTTTCTTCTTCTTTGGTTTGCTCTCTCCATCTGTTCAATGAAAAGGGGGGGAGAAAAACAAAAAAATTATAAATCACGTAATGACAGGGGCCGTTTCTCAATCGCGAGGATGCTTGCTTGGTAGCACATGTCTTCCGAGTCACTTCCTTCTGAAGCGAGGCAAGAATCCTTCCTGGCATTCGGAAAACGAAGAGTGGAACAGGCTAGCAAGTATGCAGGTGTGCGTCATATGAGAGGCCCCGCCTTACATTTTCCACCACAGATTTGGGGAAATTGGTCCGTGCGCAAAGCATTGTGGGGATTTTAAGGACGCGAAGTCTACCCATGTGCAGCCTCGAAATGACCCCCAAACCAAGGACGCGGCCTCGGTGGAATTCCAAGTATGCCGGAGATTGGCACAGTCCTTCGGCGGCACTCGATGACGTAGCATCCTTGAAATATTGGCTTGGAAGCCAGTTTCCTCGAGATTGAGAAACGGCCGGGGAGTCAAAATGTGTAATCCAAACAGGAAGTATGTCAGAACTTGAGAATATTGATTACTAGAAAACCCTTTCTTCTCACCATCCCCGTTACTGCTGTTACTGTCGCTGCTGCTCATCTCCAGGTCTTCTTCCAGGTCGGTAATGCGCAGGTCGCCCCCTCTCCCTCCCTTCTTTTTCTTCTTCCCACCCTTCTCGTTCTCATCGTCGTCATCATCGCAGCCGCGCTCCTGCTCCCGGAAACGTCTCTGAAGCATGATGCTGAAGTGATTCACCACCTTGTTTCGTCTGTAAAACGAAGATAATGTCTGATATTAAGTGTCTGTACTTATAGTTTGCTTTTCCTTTACTGCAAACAAAACATCCCTGCCTGTTCCCCCCCCCCTCTCACCTGCCCCACTCCTCCTCCGCCTCCTCAGCAGTGAGCGTTCGGTGCTTGGCCTGTGGTACAAAGTTGTACCAGCCGTTGACGGGGAAGGCCTCAAACGCCCCATCGGGACACTGTGTGAAGATGTAGTAGGACGCGTTTTCTGTAACACTACCCTTCTTTAGACCTTTGAACCTGGACACAGACAGAGGGAGAGGACTGCTGTAATCCAAACAGGAAGGATTCCCCAACAGACCTGCATATACACACTCATGGAGACTGGGCTGCTCAATTAATCGTATTTTAAATCGCAATTACGATTTTGGCTTGCAACGATTATGAAAACAACATAATCGAAATAAAACTATTATTAATTAGATTTTTTTTTTTATTGGTTTTTCAGTAGGATTATACTTAAAAATCATAATCTCGATTATTTGGGTCAATAATTGCTATCACGATTATTAAAAACGATTATCCATTTACTTTGAAAACCTCCATTTATTGAAAAATAAAATGTGAACAGTATGTTTTTAACAGTTGATTGAACATACTGTTAAAAAAACTTTTTTTCAAAGTAAATCGATAATCGTTTTTAATAATCACGATATCAATTATTGACCCAAATAATCGAGATTATGATTTTTGCCAGAATCGAGCAGCCCTAATGGAGACCCTTTGGTAAGACTTGAAGATTGCTCTACTTCAGCAAAACCCGACAAACTTAAAGGAGCTGGAGCCGTTTTGAAAAGTAGAACGGGAAAAATCTCATCGGATAGATCTGCCGAGCTTTTAGAGACATACCCAAAGAGCTTGCAGATGTAGTTGCTGCAAAAGGTGGCTGTAGAAAGTAGTGAATTTGGGGAGTGTATACTTATGCGTGCTCAAGTTTAGAGCATGTTATTTAAATAAATATTGTGCTGCCTCAATCTTCAATTAAGGCATCATGTTGTGTACCGCACATCTAATTATACAATCAATCCAAAAATATCCCTATATAACAGGTTTTCATGCAATTAAATAGTAAAAACGCAAGGGGGGTTAATACTTTCGAAAGGCAGTGCATTGTGAGCTGGCTGTTTAAACTGAATAGAACACATGGAAGAACTTTTCAAAATGACAAGTGGATGGCTGAAAGATATAGGTATGAAGTAGCGAATATGAAAACATATAAATGACATCACAAATATGTAGCTGTTCCCTCCAGACTTATACAGGTTAAAAAGTACGATGCTGAAGATACATCAGCGTCTATCTCCTCACCTCTTGCCGGCCTTGCCATTGACCTTGAGAATCCAGGGCTGGTCCTCCACTTTGAACTCACGCTTCACAATGCCATACTTCTTCCGCCGTGATTCCTCGCGCTGCTTTTTGCCAAACTCACTGCCAGCCGCGCCATCCACCGACTCTTCCTCCCCGTATATCCGCCGAGCACTCATGTCTCTTTCCATACGAGCCTGGCAAAGGAGAGGTAGGGAGAATTGCAAAACTGAACGATGGACCATGTGGCTGCTAATTAAAAGGCGAATATTATTATTTATGCACTGGTCAATTTTAAGAGTTTGGGCTTCTTCCTTACATAACATTTCTTTCAGACTAGTCGAAACATTTACAATACCATTGGTTAGCTTCTGTAGATTTATCGTAAATGCACCTAAACAAAAACGTTACTTAATGATTCATTTGCGTATTTAAACTCAACATGGAAAGGAAACTTGCAGTCCAACAAGTAATAATTGCCTTAACGTAAGCACGCAGCTAGGGATGGTGACACAGGGAGAATAAAGTCTATCACATATTTCCCCACTCACCTGCATGTTATGGTACCTTCAGTAGCATTTAAATAGACCAAACTCTCCAATCAATATTTTAAAATGTGTATTTAGTTATTTCTGAAATATCTCAATCTTTATTGATTTACCTCTCAAAGACATTGGGAAATTGTATTGACAGTATTGATATGATGATATGAACAGTGAGATAAATCCCATTATTAAACATGTTAAATAATGTTGAGCATGGCTTTATCCAATGTTCATATTGCTGTATTCTTTATCTCTTCCTAAACTCTTTTTAAGGTGATCACACGGCTTGTCGTTTCTCTCTTTCAGTACTGTCTCCGTGCCCCACCACACAGGGAGTGCTCAAAATGTCTGTCACATGAAAATACACTGCCATGAAACCCACCTGTGTCCAGGCAGAACAGTTGACCTTGTCTCCTGAATTGAAACCCATAATGCTGTACTTCTTGTTGGTGTTTCTAAGAGACAAACAGAATACAGAAATAAATGTATTGTCTGATCATAACCAATTCCATGCACGGACAACTACATAAACAGAAAAACAACTCAGTCCAATAAATCCATATTGATTTATACAAATATATAACAGCATCTGGCAGATAGGGCTTTTATTTAATTGAACGTCTGCAAAACACCAATAAGAGAAATAAATGTAATCATTTTAACACACACAAAGTGGTGGTATGTGATACAAGGCTTGTGCGGACATTCTTCTTGGGATATTTGCATGGTACTCACTTTGGGACTCGCACTGTGTATTCTGTAGACGGGGAACTGCTGCTCCCCTGTAAGACAAACAAAGGCTTTATCTTTCCATATGTGATGCCATTTAAATGACATGCAGCACCAAAACAGACCACCTCCTCTTTTGAACATAAATGAAAAAGAAAATGCTGTATTCATGATAAGTTTAAGGGCATCAAAAAATGTGGTAATGGCGGCGTGTGTTTTTCCTTCTGCTTCTGTTTTATGTGGAAGTGTTTACATATCATTTCACACATGTTGAGTTTTAATGAGTGCTTTTGTACAATTGCTACCACGGCCAGGTTGTAAAATACATGTTTGTGAATGGGACTTTTTGGTAAATAAAATGTAAGTAATAATATAAATATATAAGTGAACATAGGCCACTCACTTGTAGCTGCATTACGGTTAACTTGTCATAAGATTACATCACTGCACAAGCAGACTTCATTAACAGAGACATTTTGTATTTTGTTGTGGAAAGTCAAAAGAGTGAACACTTACCAGTGAAGTCATGGTTGGTCGTTTCTGTGGATAAACTACCACATCAATAGTTGGCCAGTGGGTTCACTGTGATAACAGGAAAAATGGGTTAATAAAGGCTTTGTTTCCACATAGCGGTTTGATGTGACTTTAAAACACGTTACATATAAATAAAAAAGTAAAGTGGCCCTAGTATTCATCCATGTGTTATTGGTAAGTGGCAATGTATCCAACGCAGCTGTGCATGTTAATGTATGTAGCTAAAGCAGTGTCTGTTGGAAATAGTAACAACAGTAAGTAACACTTAGCAAGCTGACAAAGACTTGTTATATTTAGCTTTAATCGACTGTAGCAATAGTTCATGTGGACAGAAAACACTGGTCCCATGTCCATGAGAGTTACATACTGTTAAATTACGAATACAATTGTCAGTGAGCGTAAAATTAAGCTTGATAACGTCTCTGAGCGATTTATGAACCATGGATGGTAGCATTTGATGCTAACACCAACAGTATCAACACGCATAGCAACCCGTTTCATTATAGTGCGCTAACCGTTACTAGGTTACAGCCAAATCAAATGGCGTTTGTGTAAAATGAAGGGACACAAAAATGCAAACCTTAGAGTGCTCACATATAGAAAGAAAGTTTAACAGCATTAAGAATAGTTGCATCTGAATTACCGGTTTGCGTTGATTAGTCCACTCTGAAATCGTTCCGTTCATATAAAGCGTCGACAGGAAACATTAGACTACTCATATGGTTCCTAGCAGCCCGGAGCGGGATCGGGTGTGTAATGTTCTTCTTCAGGCTAGTTTTACTATTCCACATAACCACACTGCTACTATGTCTCGATTAATAGTATTATACATATCTCAGTGGTATTTAAAAGTAACAGAGTAGCATCGAGTTATGGCTCTTGCAATGCCAGTGTTCAAAGCCATCCGGAGGGCAGACTCCGTATCAATCATTATTGCTGTATACAGCAAAAGGTAACTAAATCTTTGTCCACATTATAACTTATCTTACAGATCTAGTTCACCAAGTTGACCACATGAGGGCAGAACACTCTTGACAACAAATAATGACAGATTGATTATGGCAAAACTAAATAGAAGTAGTTGGAATGTTACTTTGTATTTGCTTTGGCATTCACAGGGTCATAATTGGAGGCAAACGAAAACACTTTTAGACAGTCTTGCATACTTGCTAATTTCTGTTAAATGTCTTATGATGATTCAACTTTTTATTAAAATCAGCCCCCTTATTGGCCAATTGCAACAAGCCTTCTCATTTGCCCATTTAAACAAGTCACATGATTGGCCCAATTAAAACAAGCCTTCTTATTAGCCCATCGGGACGAACCCTCTTATTGGCTTACTGAAAAAGCCCTCTGATTAGCACATTGAAACGAGCTCTCTGATTGGCCAATTGAAACGACTATCACCCCTTGCTGCTAAATAAATACGTACCAACTGTGCAATATGTGCTATATGTGCAATATATATATATATATATATATATATTGATTGATTGATTGATTGATTGATTGATTGATTGATTGATTGATTGATACAATTATTTCGAACAAGTAAAATAAATAATTACAAAACAAAACAAATGTTGCAGTGCATAGTCATGTAAGAGAAATCAAAACAAAAAAATGACATTTACAACAACAACAGCATTAGCAACATAAACAGTGCCACATCTAGTGTTTGAAAAGGAGTGAGAAGAAGTATAATGCATTTAATCTCACCCCCTTGTCCCTAAATGATTTATTTATAATCTATAATCTGCAATAATTGTCATTATTATTCATTATTATTGTTATTATTAATCTGCTTTACCTGTTGATTGACATATACATATATATATATATTTATATATATATATATATATATATATATATATATATATATATATATACATATATGCCGTTAATAACCGTGTAATATATACCTAGCTGCTAAATCCTTAGAACTGTTACAAGATGTGTATTTTGTAAGTTGTGTAACTTGCTGCTGTTAAATACCATCCATCTATTTGCAATATGTACTATGCCTATATGTGCAATATATATATATATATATATATATATATATATATATATATATATATGCCCTTAGTAACTGTGTAATATATACCTGGCTGCTAAATCTTAAGAACTGTTACAGGACGTGTATTTTGAAAATTATGTAACTTTAAATCTTTTATTATATTTTGTATTATATCTTAACTTAGTACTTTAATGCCAATTAAACAATCCCTCTGATTGGTCCGTATAACATGCCCCTGTTTGATGCTGATGCTGGCTTCCTTAAAATATTATTACTCTGTGAAATATGGAACATGTTCACTCTTAATTTTAAAATGTTTTCACCATTGTGCTACTAAGCATATGGTGAATTATTGTTAATGAGTGAGTCTTGTTAATGTGTCCCTGCGTGCCTTTAAGAGCTCTCCTCGTGTCTTGGTGGAAGCTGTTATACTTGAGCTTTTCCATCACACGTAAGTGAATTTGCATTGGCTTTTGCATTGGTATCGGACCCTGTGAAAACAGTGTTTGGGTGCTGTGCAAATTTCCAAAACGTACTTACAGTATACAAAGATTAGAAAGTAGTGATTGATGTGTTGTGGAGTCGGATCTGTCATGATGAAGTGCTGTGCCTTTTTACTTCTCCTCGGTGAGTTAAATCATGTTTCATATTGTTAATAATGTGTGACAATTAACTAACATTTACATTAAATAAGTAATAAGAAGAATCTATTATTTTCACTGAGTATAAACCTGCTAAGGCTGCACAATTATTTTTACATTTGTGTCTGGATTTCGATATACAACCAGAGAAACATACAATTTGGATACGTTTGTTTGAACAGAAATTATTTACAAATAAAACAATAATACTGTCCATTTTTGTCAATCTAGTGTATTGTTATAACAGAGGCTGAATTAAAGAAGGAGCAAGCAGAAAGGGCTATAAAAGCAATTTGTCTGAAAGACAACAAAATAACTTACCACCCAAAACAGATTAACCAGACTTTTTATGAATTTTATAACAAATTATACAAATCTCAATCTGATTACTCACAAGATGAACTGGACAATTATCTCCATAACATTAATTTACCATTTTCTGATTTAGATCAAGAGTATCTAAATTCATCTATTACAGAAGTAGAGGTTTTGGCTGCAATTAAATCTATGCATAAATAAAAGCCCAGGGCCAGATGGCTTCTCGGCAGAATTTTATAAAGAGCTTTGGACTGAACTTCAACCTATATTTATGTCAATGGTTAACAACTTCTCTCACAACAGAACACTTCCTCAATCAATGAATCTTGCATATATTACTGTACTACATAAAGATGGGAAAGACCCCTTGAATTGTTCTTCATTTAGGCCTATACGCCTCTTGGATCATGATTATAAGATTATCACCAAATTATTAGCAAAACGACTGGAAACTATTTTACCTAAACTAATTAGTCCTGATCAAACAGGTTTTGTCAAGGGCAGATATTCTTCTGATAATATAAGGAGACTTTTGAATATTATAAACCATTTGGACACCTGTCGGAGGCCTTCTCTGCTTCTTTCTTTAGATGCTGAGAAGGCTTTTGACAGGGTTGAGAAGTTGGAATTTTCTTTTTGTTATTTTGAGCAGACTAAATATGGGGTCTCGGTTCATAGAGTGGGTCAAATCAATTTATAAAAATCCTAAAGCAGCGGTTATCACTAACTGCAGTTCCTCAGATTTGTATCCACTAACAAGGGGGACAAAACAGGGATGTCCTCTGTCACCTTTGCTTTTTGCTATTGTGATTGAACCGCTGGCGTCATGTGTGCGAGACAACATAAGTATTAAAGGAGTGAAGATTAACGGTGAACACAAAATGTGTGCTGACGATATCATTCTTTACTTAACAGACCTAGAAAATTCAGTACCACATCTGCACGACACGATAGAGCAATTTGGAAGATACTCAGGATATACAATTAATTTTAAGAAATCTAATGCTTGTTTCTTACATAGGACCCCAACAGCAAATCTGGAAAAAGTCTTGTTCTTTTAATTTATCATCAGGTGGCTTTAAATACTTAGGAATAAATATGACACCACACCTGGATAATCTGTTTGAAGAGAATTACAATCCGCTCATTGACAAAATCAAACAGGATTTATCTAAATGGTCCACATTACCAATATCACTGCTAGGAAGAATCAAAGTCATAAAAATGAATATTCTACCGAGATGTAATTTTCTTTTTCAAATGTTACCATGCTATTTATCTGCTGATTATTTTTAAATCTCTCAATAGACATATCTCAAAATGTATCTGGTGTAATAAAAAACCAAGAATCAAGTGAATTACTCTTATGAAACCAGAAACCATGGGTGGTCTTGGTCTTCCCAATTTTCAATATTACTTCTGGTCAGCTCAATTAAGAAATGTTCTATCTTGGTCTCTGGGAAGAAATGATTCACTATGTGTTCAGATAGAAGCCAACGTCTTTGACCCGTTGCCAGTGGAAACTCTTATTTTTGTTAAAGATTTCAATAAGGTGAAAAATATAGACAAATGTTTTACAGTGGTCAATACACTTTTAGCCTGGAGGGACTGTACAAAAAAAGTTCATTCAGGTATTTCAATCTTTTCTCCTATTTTGAACAATCCTGATCTTAAGAAATATTTGTTTTCAATCAATATAATAAGCAAATGGACGAAATTAGGTATAAAGCAATTGAAACATTTGTCTCATAAGGACATAACATAGCAATCATTGAATAATTTAAGAGCAGAATATGACATTTCAAATAAGGATGTTTTCAGATACCTGCAAATTAGGAACGTGATCCAATCAATTATCAAAAGCAATACATTGAGGTCGGGATTGTTAGAAGAGGAGGAGATATTGATGTCATCGATCACGATCAAAAATACTAGTGGTGGTGGTGTCATTGTTTACATTGTCGCTGTATTGTATAATTATTTGTTTGTTTTACTTTGATGTTTTTGTTTTGTTTTTTCCTTTTTATGTTTATTTTCATGGCTCTGTTGTTGAAGTTATCTTGATAAGCATGTTTTGGTTTTGCCTGTGTGGGCATGTGCGGGTGGAGGGAGGGAGGGGGGAGTGTAGTGAGTGTACTGTGGTATTACAATGTAAATGAAATGGCATCGATTATTGTACACTATAATGAAATAAAAACGCTTCTAAAAAAAAAACACAAAAAAACCCAATACTTTATGTCTTTTTGCTTTAAAGGTTCCCTTTTCACCCTCAGCAATTGTACTTTTCCAGCTGGTAAGAATGATGTTCAATTTTAAACATCAGATATAAAGACTTTGTTATACATGAAATAATGCACATTTGTGTTATATACTATTGATATACATTTTGCTGTTTCACACAGGTTCTTGTGATGGATACACAAACATAACTGAAGCATGGCGCAACCACTTATTTGAATCAGCTACCTTTCCCGGGTACCCAAAGAATGATACAGCTCTTACTGGGAAATGGTGGCGCTTCACTGGAATCGGTGGAGACCAAGTCATAAAAATCTGCACTCCAGGCCCTCACGCTGGTTTCACCTACGCCATTTTTATTACATTTGCATATCCAACAACTGTAACTCCAACTCCAACAGACGGGGTCGCGTATGAATCATATTCAACATATTGTAATTCTCGTACTATTACCATGAGCATGACCATCTGTCCTGAAGGATTCTACATATATAAACCAACAGCTAATCCAGTCAGCATCACTGCAGGTTATGCAACCTGTAAGTAATGATGATAACTCATCTTCATCCTTGCCTTCATATTTGGGTGAAGACATGTCCCGTATGCTGCTGACTGTAGTTAAAAAATATCTAATTAAATATTGGTGTGCGTGTGTGTGTGTGTGTGTGTGTGTGTGTGTGTGTGTGTGTGTGTGTGTGTGTGTGTGTGTGTGTGTGTTTTTGTGTGTGTGTGTGTGTGTGTGTGTGTGTGTGTGTGTGTGTGTGTGTGTGTGTGTGTGTGTGTGTGTGTGTGTGTGTGTGTGTGGTATATCTATTTTAGATCATTCTGAGTGTATGTCGGATTCCTGTGGACCACTAGCTGAGTGCACAGATACTGGAGGGTGTGTCTGTGTTGCTGGGTATGAAATCCCCCCTGGACACCTCCCCACACCAGATTCATATGGTTGTGCTGGTAAGCATATTCATCAAATCTAAAATGCACTTAATCACAGTGTGATTTATTATGGCTATAACTGTCTCTTTGCATTTTGTTTTGATGAAAGTTCATTAAGATGTTTCATATAAACTTACAGTCTGCATTCCGTGAGCATGTCATATATTTCCCAATTTTAACTCCTGATTTCTCTTGTCAGATAGTGATGAGTGCCTGAAGACTCCAGACATTTGTGGTTCTTACTCAAATTGTACCAACATCATAGGGGCATACACATGTACCTGTTGGGTTGGATACATTGCAACAAACAGAACATCACCAGCTTCAGGGACCAACCCATGCACAGGTGTCATTTAAGAATTGTGTCCCTGTCAGTAATGAGATGCAATGACATTACATTTTTCAGGCTGATATACAAACATGGATTACAGTTGCTTGTTCTGCTTTATAGATTATGACGAGTGTTGCGATGAAATCTGTGGACCGGGTACCTGTACCAACAACGTGGGAAGTTATGCGTGTGAATGCAATGATGGTTACGAGCTTGTAACTAAAGCAACACCTGATTGCCAAGGTCAGTACTAAATGTAATGAATCCAGAAAATGTGTAAAAAAATATGATTCCACCAACAAAAAGAACATAAATAAATTGATTGCAATGCACCTCTTGAACTAAGATGCTCAACTCAACAGTAGTTAGTGTTTACTCGATTCAAGAACAAGACTCAAGTACCTGATTTCACTCCAGCCCTCACCATCACCAGATAGGCAACGTTATTTTTAAAGTAGAACATGGTTCTTATGTTCTTATTTCTTTGTTAAAACCCCTTTCCAGTGCTTTTATTTTGTAATGAAATCACTTTATTCATTTCTTGTATTTTCACAATTTAACGCTTCCTGTGTTAACTATTGCTTCCTCAGATATTGATGAGTGTTTAAACATCACCATCTGTGGTCCTGAATCTATTTGCACTAACACTCCCGGAGCTTATACCTGTAAATGTCGAGTGGGGTACGCACCGACTGACCCAGCTGCAGAACCCAGCTTGACCAACATCTGTATCGGTATTTGAAATGATGTTTTTAAGGATCTAAAAGCAGATGGAAAATTGCAACTCAATTGTCCCATACAAAGCTAACTGGATGATTGCTTCATGTGTGTGTTGACTGGCAGATGTTGTTGAGTGTGCCAAAGTTCCCCCGATCTGTGGTCCCTATTCCAACTGCACAAACTCCATCGGTTCTTACTTCTGCGACTGCTTCCGTGGTTTTCGACTCAATAAGCTAACTGTGATTGCCAGCTATAATAACCCATGCACAGGTGTGTGCACACATCACTTTAAGTCTAATTTTGTTATCATATATCTTTACTATTAAGTGTCTAATTGTGTTTTCTCTCTCTAACAACAGATATAGATGAGTGCTATGAGAACCCTGGCATATGTGGTAAAGACACTGTGTGCACTAATGTACTGGGGACCTTTTATTGTTCTTGTCCTGATGGATTATTCCCTTCAACTGGAATTGTTTGGACAGTCGGATTCACATATTGTCAAAGTGAGCTGAGGATTCATCCCTTTACAGTACTAACAGCACACTGCCAAATCCTGATGTGCTTAATTACTGATTGTTTGTCTCGTTTCGTTCAACAGCTATTGAGAGCTTTTTAGAAGAAATAAAACCCCCAGAGGTAAACATCGCCAACACTGGCACTGTCTTCTTACTTGTGTCGTTTGTTAAAATGTAATTGAAATTGCAGATGTCTCAGTCAAATATGCCACACTTGTTTCATCAGTATTAAGTATGTACAATACATTTTAGGTGGATGTAAAGATTGTGCCATTCACCACCGACATACTAAACCAATAGTAATACAAAATGCAGATGTAAGAACGCTGCAATAATCATGTTTCAAAAATGTAATCTCCTCAAAAGTCTTTGAATTGAATATATATAATTGTTTTGTATAGAAAAAGTGATATATAGAAATAAGTTAGTTCATTGGCTAATGGGCGGGCTAAGTTGATTTTGTTTAAGAAGGTGTGAAAACCAAATATGCCAAACTATTTCAATGTTTTAAAACCCATTGAAGCTAAGAAAAGCAGTGGTGAGGTGACATTTGTGTATTTCTTGTAGGGACAAACAAAAGAGAGAGCTTTTCTTGGCAACATGGACGACCAGTTGAAAGAACACGTAGGCGGCTTTTTACCACCAGCGGTAAGTAAAAACAAGAGTGTTGGTACTTTCCAAGAAAGCCTTGAAAATGTACTTTTATGATAGATAATTCACTTTACAATATTAACGTATAGAAGGTTATGTTATTAGTCCTACAATTAACGATTAAGAATGTATTTATGTGATTCTACCATTGTACATGGCTTTGAAATTAGATGTGCATGGATGACACTGTATCAACATCTTTATTTTCCTTCCTTTTTCGTGTGCTTTCTCTACAGACTGTGACAAACAGCTTTGCAGCATCCATGGTACTTCTGCTAACAATTGAGCATCTATATGAGGCTTTAATCCTACTCTCAGTTTGCATTATCAGGCAGGCGAGTTATTGAAATATTTATGTATTATTTTTGCAGGAAGTGTCAGGTGTTGGACCACGTGTTAAGTCAAGCAGGTTAAGGAGGTCAAGCACGGTGAGTAGCACAGGAGACGGCAAGACTGGCAGTGTGATCCTGGGCATCTCAGACCGTTTAGTAGCGGCGATGGTGAAGCCAGTGGTGAACCAATCCAAGACTAATGTGAAGACTGAAACAGTGGGTAAGGAATGTTAATCTTAGTTAAGATATTTACTGTTGTCTATATGAACTGGGTGGATATAAAATCAAATCTAATTCTAAAGACTAACCTGTGTGTTAGAATTAAGTCTAGAAAGTATCGGACCTGGAGGCCACGATGTAGGGATTAGTTCTCTCTCAGCCAACAATAACACCATGGAGATCAACCTGGAAGATCTGGCCAACAACAACAATGGTGAGAAAAAAGCTTGTCATTAAATAGTTGATACAAATAATACAAGGCAAGGCAAAGCCATTGTATTCATAAAGCACCTTTCAACACAGAGCAATTCAAAGTGCTTTACAAAACTGAAAGACATTAAGAGCATTAAGAAATAGTGCAGTGGAAACACATTATAAAAAGGCACCATCAAAAAAAAGATAATCAAATTAACATGAATAACACAGGTATAAAATTAGAGTTGCAAAGGGACAGAACATTTCCGGAAAGTTTCCATGGGAAGTTAAGCTGGGGATTTTTTTTTTTAAATAGAACAGAACAAGTTTTAATTATTTGATTGAACAATTATTTGTTTCATTGAAGAACGAAAACAGGAATGTTGAGTTAAATATTACTCATCTGTACATGTGATGGATGAATGCACAATGCCTGCTTTGGGGGTGTGGTCTCAATAGCCATGCAGTAAGCAGTGTGCTATGGCATGGATATTCAAGTGTACTTGGTTTGTTTTAGTCAATATTATGCTAAAATATACTTTCCCCAACTATATTTAAGTTCCCTATGAAGAGCAAACCTTCAATTATGAAAATTCCCAGTTTATTCCCGTTAATTCCCACAAATCTTTGAAAATTCCCGGAATTTTGCAACCCTATATAAAATACAAGGTAATGTTGTCCTTGTATAAAAACGTACAGATAACTTAACTTTAGTCTGTCATATGTATGTTTTAATTCTGCATGCATTAGTTAGATTCATTTTTAAGTCGACCCGACACATATAAACTGAAGAAAATCTGTGTCAGCTTATCCATGGGAAAAAAGACATTCACAAATCAAAAACAAAGAGCTGTTGGAAAATGGCTAACAATTATTAATGTAAATGATGTGAAAAGGGCTAAAACATAAAAAAAAACTAAATGTGTGGGATTCCCCTTCACTTTGTGACCACTTCCAGGTTCTGCATCAGTTGCCTTCATCACATTAAATGGGATGGAGAGTCTTCTTAGCCATCAATACTTTAAAACAGAGAACCAGACAGAGATGTACTCGGATGTCATGACTGCCATCTTAACGTCAATGAACAACACCAACCTCACCGAGCCTGTCAACTTCACCATCCAACATAAGAAGGTGATTCCCAGTTGTTCCATCCATCTGCCTTTTAAGATAAGATACAACATGATATCTTTCAACATATCTTAAAATCTTTCACTGGTTTCATCAGACAGCACCTGAAAATGGTTTGATGACCTGTGTCTACTGGGAGGATAAAACAGAGGAGACGATAGGGGAAGACACGATGAGTTGGTCATTGGAGGGCTGTTGGGTCGCATACACCAATGAAAACTACACAGTGTGCAGCTGCTCCCACCTATCCACATTCGCCCTCATCATGCAGATTGGGGATGTATGTCAGGTTTTTTTGTGTATGGTCAAATATTGTTGCCAATGTCAAAATCATAATAGATGTTTTTCATCATGCAGATCGGGGAGGTATTAAAGGTCCCCTATTATACTGTTTTTTATCAATATATAATAGGTCTCAGATATATACAAAACATGTCTCTGAAGTGTTTGGCTTGAAATACCCAACAGATCACCCACTGTAGCATCCCATACACCCCTCTGTTTCAGCCCTGTTTCAAAAGTGCTGATTCTGTGTCTGTTACTTTAGATGAAAATAAGGAGCCCCTCCCCACGCCCCTCTGAGAGATATTTGGTTAAAAATAACATAATGGTGCTCTAGGAGGAGATTCAGGTGATAAGATGTGTGTGTGTGTGTGTGTGTGGGGGGGGGGGTTACCTTGGTTGGTGATTGGCTAATGGTTACTCAAGCCAAAAAATCGTTATGACATCATAAAGTGGCCAAAATCTGATCAGCTCATTTTCAGACAGGTTTTTATATAAATGGATCAGGACAAAAAGAGAGAGAATCTTTTTTCCTGAAACTTCCGGAATCTCTTGACACATGTTTATGTATAAAAGACATGAAAAAGTGGATTTTGCATAATAGGTGACCTTTAATGATTGGTGTGTGGGAGTACATTTGCTAATACAGGTTCCCCCACATAAGGCCAGTTTGATCGCAGCATGCGTTTGCCTGTGTGCTTTGTCTTTTCAGCCGGCACCACCAAATCCTTTCTTAGAGTGGCTAAACAGAATCTGCGTGATTGTCGGATTATTATTCTTTGGTTTGGCCATCTTCACTTTCCTCCTGTGTAGCTGGAACCCCAAGATCAACAACACCGCCCGTCTTAACCTCTGCATCTGCCTCTTCTTCTCCCATCTGCTGCTGCTGTGGAATGACAAATATACTGATGAAGAGGTACAGTAAGGCAAAATGCAATTGATTTTGTTCTAAACTGGACCTATGCTCATTTTCAGGTTCATATTTGTATTTTGTGCCTCTACTGTGACAAGTGTACATGCTTTACTGTAGAGAAAATGCTTTATTTTTCTCATACTGCCTGTGCCTGCATCACCTCATTTCACCCTCTGTCTGAAACCAGAGCCCAATCTGCTCTGATTGGTTAGCTGGCCCGGTCTGTTCTGATTGGTCAACCGCTTAGAGATGTCATGCCCCTTAGTTAATAATGTACAAAATGTGTGAACATTGGGATTTTAGCCTATGCAGACTATTATCATGGACAAAAACCATTAACACATTACAGGAAAGAAAAAACCCTCCCAAAAATAATAGGAACTCTTTATTAAAAAAATACTTGATAAGGTCTTTCAGACATGTATTACCTGAACCCTCCTTTGCTGAAGTTAATTTCACTTTGTTTTCACGGTACTAATTGTGTCTCCACAGCTGGCCTGCACCGTCATGGCGGGGCTCCTGCACTTCTTAATTGTAGCTGGTTTTGTGTGGATGCTGCTGGAGGCACTACAGCTTCACCTGTTGGTGCGGAGACTCACCAAGGTGCAGGTCATCCAGAGAGATGGCCTCCCCAAGCCAATTCTCTTTGTGATTGGCTACGGTGTTCCCTTTGTGATTGTGGGTGTTTCAGCAGCAATATATTCAGACGGATATGGTGCAACTGCGGCAGAAGTGTGAGTGAGACAAACAGTAATAAATAAATTCATATTCTCCCGTAGGACAGCATCTATGTTGCATGGATTGTTTGTTTGATTCTGTTTCAGGTGCTGGCTCTCTAGGACGCGCAATTTCAACTGGGCTTTAACAGGCCCTGTGATCCTTATCCTTGCAGTGAGTATCATAGTTGTAACTTGTAAGTTATAATTGTTGATGGGGAGCCACACAGTGAAATGTCCCTGGAACATGCAGTGATTAGCCAGAAATCTGACAGTGAAAAGGTTAAGCAGTGGTAGTCTACATAGAGTAGTCTTTTCCAGCTGTGGACTCATCTTTTTTTTCTTGAAGCTCAATTGGATATTGTTCCTTGCTACTCTATGGAGTCTGAGAGCCACCCTGATCAACATGAAGAACGGTGCTTCTCAGTCTAAAGACACCACGTATGTATAGTCAGTGTATAAGTTCTAGGTTGGCTTTGCATAGATATGAAAGATAAAAACAAGTCAGTTGAAGGTGACAATTCGTATATATTGTAATTACAGTATAACCATATCTGACAGTATATAAATAATGTCCATTTTAATGTTTTTCATAGTCTTATGCAGATTAACAATTGAATATTCTATCCTTAATGTATGTATACTTTGTTATGTAAAGTTGGCCAAATGATAGAGGAAGTGGCAATGCAAAAAGTGTTACAAATTCATTTTCCATAATTCTTAACATAAAAGCTCATTCAATTCTCATTGTTTGTAGGCTGATTCTGTTCAAGATTGTGGCCCAGTTTGTCATACTGGGCTGTACCTGGATTCTGGGCCTGTACCAGTCCAACCTCTTCTTCCAGGTCCTCTTCATCATTCTTAACTCCCAGCAGGGCACCTTCCTCTTCGTTGTCCACTGCCTGCTCAACAAGGAGGTATGCTCTTTATGCAGATGACTCTGATACAATTTTCATTTATAGTGCACTACTACTAACAATGAAGGCTGAATACAAACAACCATATTTCTTTTTGGTAGCAATAACGCTTAACAAGTTGTATTTCATTGTGTTTTCTAGGTTAGAGATGAATACATTAAATGGCTGACCTGTTCTTTCAATAAGGAAAAACAAGGAGGATCTGTGGTAAGTTTGAACAACACAACAACAATGCATGATACTACTTTAACAAAATGAAACCTTTGCATGTCTTTTAGTACGTGGTGAAATGCATTAAGGTACATTTATTCAAGTACTGTACTTCAGTAGAATTTTGAGGTACTTGTACTTTACCTGAGTATTTTCATGCTACTTTATACATTTTGGAATCCAATATTGTACTTTTTACTCCACTGCAATTATTCGACAGCTGAAGTTACTTTACAGATTTTTTTTAATATACTATAATAGGTTAGGATATTCAGCAGCAGAACAAATGTGATGTTGCTACTTTTCTTGAGTAAAATAACTTCTTCCACCACTGATTTTAGTATACCCTTTTTTTCTTTTTGAGGTGTCTTTGTAGCTATTAAAAGACAATCGAAATTAAAAATGCAAAAATATAGTGTGACAAAGTGACAAAACAATCCTAAACAATGTCCTAAATGAACCTGGTTTTACTGCATAATGTGAATCTATGTATACAAGACATTTTTCAAAAAGTCTTGTAGTTCACCGATCTGTATAAAGATTTATGTCAAATGTCCTGCAATGTTTAGCATTTATTTCATGATTTTTTTTTACAGAGAGATGCACCATCAGTCTCCGAGAACTTTGACAAGGCTGAAGATTAAACAAGCTAATGGTGATGGAGTGAGAATGACAAAGGAGAAATGGAAGACAAAGAGAAAAAATGCAAGCCTTACCCACTCGGAACCATTAGTTAATGGTTAATTAATTATGTTTTATTGTAGGGCATGAAAGTCATCAAATGTATATAGGCTTGTGTGTGTCTGCCTCAGCTGTATCTACTTTTATTCATATCACAAAAGGCAATATATATTTTAACAAAATCTGAAAACAATGATGTTGTCATCATGGCAATTATTTTCCTCTGCTTCAAATATATGTTTCTGTTTAGTAATACTGTATAGGCAAACATGTACAATAGCTTTAGCAACTTTCTAATATACAAGCTAATACAATCTGATTTCAATCACTCAATTGTGAAGTGAACAGCTGCATGTTTGTGACAAGGCTCATCGCTATTTATTTTGACCAAAAATACATGCTTTTAGTAGCATAAGTGTAGAGAAGTTGCTGTTCTTTGAAACTTTTCCTTAGCTCAAGTGGGTGTTCTGGTTGCTGCATGACAACGTATATTTGTGAGATAATGTGTATATTTTAAGAACTTTGTCTTATGATATTATATTGTTTTTGAGTCCATAATAAATCTCTGTTAAATCTGAGTTTTTGCCAGTTTTTTTACTGAAATAAACCGACTGCTTCGACACCCCCTTACCTGCACATACAGGATATGTATAAAGGCATTCTCCGGCTAATAACATTTAATTTGTGGAAAACCCCTTGCAGTAGACTGAGTTAAAAATAAAGTTGTGTTTCACAAACACTTTCGTAATAAATGTAATAGAGTTCTTAGCAAAAAAAAAAAATGTATATCAAAAGAAACTTGATTCAGACTATGCTATCCTAAAATGAACTTAACAAGAATGAGACACTAAACAAAACCTCACAAAAAAAGACAAAGGGGAAAAATATTCAATGAAAGATCAGACCATTAAAAAAATAAACTTGGGTAACACAAAGACAAGCAACTCCACCTACATTTCTAATACACAAAGAAAACACATCTGCAAGTATCAATATTGTGTTAATTATTCATATTAAAACACAAGCTCCCAAAAAGCTAATCATTTATAAACAAATGAACACAATCTTCAGACTGCAAATCCCAATCCCCCCCATCATGTGACATGTACTTGGTACATTCTGATTGGACACTTCCTGTATTTAAGAGTTCTACTTAATGAAGTGAAACTTTTGCTCTGGCCAAGATGTCCTCCAGAAACAACAGCAACCCTCAGCACTGGTAAGTCGAAGAAAAATTCACTAGAATGATTTAAGAAAACGTATTAAAACTTACTGTTTGACTGATGATGTATGAAACAAAAGCTGTGTGTCATCATTTACCTGTTTGCTGTGTTTGTGCAAAGAACATGAGGTCACTTGGTCAACTGAAAATGACTGTTCTGTGAGCCCATAGATAATGAACTGCTCTACCTGCTTGTTTGTCTTCTGTGAGTGAATTCATGTTTCATATGGCTTTGAGGAGAGCCTCGAAAACATCCTGCTAAAAACTTCTAGACGGCACTCCTATTTACCAAGTCATACCTATTTATTCTATTCAATGTGATCTTTTTAAATGTATGTATGTTTTTATCACTAGCATACACTGGGCCTCCCTAAAAACAGTTTTGAGCCCGCGTGTGGAGCCCCGATTCAGATGTTGAAAGCTTCAGGTTTAGAAAAAAGACAGCATGTTTAATGAT
>NC_136906.1:12959751-13062868 GCF_949606895.1 Notothenia rossii
TGGGCCTTGAAGGAAAGACAGACAAACAGGCAGATGGGTGGGCAATGGAGATGGACTTTTTTTTTGTTATGCGCTCAATTTCACTCCTTCCTCCTTTCCTGTCCTTCTACTCAGTTGGTTTTAGTCAAAGTCAAATAACAAAGTAGCAGGTATTCAGTCGTTTCACTGGGCCAAAGTATAAAGAAATGGAAAAAGGGAATTGAGCGATGTTGTTGTTGTTGACTTACAATACGTTTCTTTGAAGGCTGTTCCATTGCTTTTTTCATGCTTTCATTTGAAAAAGTGTTGAAAACCTACAGGAAAAAAATCGAAAGTTCTCCAAAATGTTAGGTCCATGCTTTAATGAGCCTTTGACATTGGTAACATGGATACATGTACCATAAGGATCCCTCTTGATCGTTTGCTCACTTGGCTCACCCCCCGCCTACCTTGTGACATCATTGATTCTTGAATCACAAAACTGCTCACCTCCGATTGTTAAACCTAAATTCCTTACCTTAAACGGTGCTACTTAAAACAAGCATTGATGCACTTGAATGACTTAGATTTGATAACAGGCTTTGAGCAAGTGGTGGTTGGAACCCTTGATAGACAACTTGACTTGTTACAAGAATGACTGACACTAAAAAAGGAGCTAAGACCTACAACATATTTGACATTATACATTTTGGTAAAAACATCATTACATATGACTGAATGCCCACATACAGAAACACTGTCTGCTTCATTGCATGCAATACAAATAAGAACATACAGGATGTTTAAAATATACGATTCATTCTGGATTGGCTGCATGATCCTCAAAAAGATCATGCAGCATGAGGCATTATAATTGGATGTTTGCATAATCAAATTACAAATGGGAATCGTCCAGATGAACACTACACAACTGCCTGATATTGTTATTTATTCATGTGTAAAAGAGATGTCCTCCTGCATGTCTTGCTTGTTGATTATATTATACATTTGTAAGCGGCCACGTGGAAACATTTCAGGCATAATTATGTATATTTCTTTGCTCTTTGAATGCACCAAAAAAATCAAATACAGTGAAATCAAAAGCCAGCCGTTCTGCCATCATGTACGCCTTGTGTCAAGATAATTAAAAGATGTTTGCATGCTAAGATACAGATGGAGTGGTCAGGACATTCTCATGCTCAAGAAATCTTTTCTTAAATAAGATACACAAGTGCAGCAAAGCATAGCAAGCAGAGACTCAGAATATTCAATTTACTTGGCAGGAGATTACTCTCAAGTTTTGAAAGATGTTAATGCAAGAGGGAAAAGAAAAATAACTTTTGCTGCTTATCATTTTGTGATCTGTTCACATTAATGTAATTGAGAGGCACAAGTAATGTTTACTGTATAAAAACAAGGTCTAATAGTCTACAGGGAAACATACCAAAGCATTGTTTGAGCTGATGATTACCTCCTCGTTTTTCCTTCTCTTACATGCTGAGAGAAGGAAACATTATGTATGCAGAGGACTTACTGCAGAAGAAGTGAGCGGTATGCAGGGTTTAGAGATAAAGAAACCATTCGGGACGGACGGGCAAAAAAAACAAATCTTTGATGAGGAAGACCAGATGCATTTATTTTTTTATTGTCCATGTTGCAAGTCTGTGGTCTAAGATTCCAACTTGGCTGAAGACACTCAATATTGAATTTACATTTACACCCTATGTTTTTTGGGGTTTTAGATGAAGACCGCACGCAGTTAATAAATACAACTATTCTTCTGGCTAAAATATATATTTTAAAAAGTCAATCAAGTAGTAATCTTAATTTAAGGTGTTTGAAGAGTAGATACAATTTCCATGAAATGGGAAATAATTAGCTCTAATGAAGAGTGGGATTAAAGGAACAATAAATATGCTTGCCGTGTTGTGTTTTTGGTGATATTTGATTGTCAACCTATTTTTGTTTGTGAAATGTTGAAGTGATCCGACTGACTGTATCTTTATTTCTTCTGAGACGGGAATGTCATCTCCTATATGTTATTGTCATGTTTGTGTCTTTAGCCTGTACAAAAAAACAAAAACAAAAAAAAAGAATCTGCTCTGGTCCTTTGACTCAAAACGACTCACTAAAACCTGGAGATACCCACCAATACAGCCAATGTCATAGAACACACAATTAGGTCGTAACTGTCACATAACAAAATATTAAGTAGTAAACACAGACTATATTTCTTGAATTCTGTATACAAAATTATTTTGTTATCTATTATCTTTTGTAAAATCTTACATGAAATAGAAGCACATATATAAAGCAATCTGTAATACTGTAACTCTGCAGAGTGGGTTGTAGTTGAGTGAACTTATTAGCAATGAGCACCGTTCACTGAATTAATAATATTCCTCCAACTCCCAACCTTGACATTAACGGTCCATTAAGGCCCAATCCCAAACCACGCCCTACACCCTACCCCTACACACTCCCCCTCGGTGATGGAGTGAACTCCGTGGAGTGACACTCGCCGCTCAACGAGGCTCCCGAGGGACTAAATACAGCGGCAAGCTTTGGGACAAATTCCCCTCTCTCCGGCAGAAACAGGAAATGCCTTAACTGTGTGTGTAACAACGGTTTCAAATCAACATCTCTTAAACAAAATAAATAAATAAATTACTCAAATAAAACTCCAAACATATTTCATTGTTTTACTTTTTTGTAAAGCTCTTTTAGTTTTAAATCTGATTTTTATAAGCTTCTTAGTTTTTGCAATAGTCTGTAAATCAGGGACGTGCACAAGTACGGGCTATTGTTGCCCGGGCAACGGCCCGTTTTCCCTTTTTGGCTGACCTGCCCCTCTGGATAGAGCGAGAGGGTTTTTTTTCTCTTTCTTTTGTGGTCGAATCAGGGGCGCCATAAGGGGGTGAAAAGTTAGGATGATTTTAAGGGCCCGTGACTGACAGGGGCCCCAAAAAATTTTAGAACATTAAGAAAAAATGTTTAAGTAACCTTTCATCAATCATCAATAATTAACATTAATATAACGTCATCTTGATGATGTACTCACTAAACTTATGATTCATTTAACTTATTTTCTTCCAAAAGTTAATTATCCAAAGCATCGAACACCCCCCTCTATTTACATGTAATGGTTTGGTCCTGCCTCCAAGGGCTGTGCAGCACCGGCCCTTTCTAGCAGAGAGACTAGTGAGAGCATGTGAGGAGCAGGGATGCTAGTACTTACTTAACAAAGTCAGGCTTTCAAGAAAGAAAAGAAAGGAGAGAAAGACAAGAGAGAGGGACTAAAGGGCGACAGTATGTCACCCAGTTTTTCAAAAGAAAAGGTGGGTGTGGTGGTCCATGAGTGGTGAAAATTAGTCTGTTAGTAAATAATAATAATTGTAATGTTTTGCTGTCATTAAAGGTGGGGTAGGTAAGTTTGAGAAACCGGCTCGAGATACACTTTTTGTTATATTCCATGGAATGTTCTTAACATCCCGATAGCAATTAATATCTTAAGCGCTTTGACAAAAAATCCATAAAAAATGTCATCTTTGGAAGCCGTGGCGCTGTAAAAAGCACGACCAATCATTTGAGCCGGCCCGGCAAAAATAACTGGATGGCCTACCTGCCTGTCAGCCTTCCATATGTGCACAAACTTATCTCGTGCCCTCATTGGTCATGTGCACGTTTGTGGGTGTTGGAGGAGGGGCTCTGTAAGGAAGTGGCAGATTTTTTCCGTTGTGTATTTTCAAATTCTAGCGCACTCGAGCTGGTTTCTCCAAAATGACCTACCCCACCTTTAAGAATTGTTCATATCTTCACAGAAAAATGCTGAGGTTTTTAATTTCACTCCTCTTTTAGCTGACATTTAATAAATGCAGGTTCATTTTTAGCAGCAGTTGTCCCTCCCCTGGTGCCAGGACCAACAGATCTATATCTAGGCTCCGCAGCCCTATCCCCCCATAATGCTTTGCAGTCTTGCCATGCTGCCCATTGAAAGCCAGTTGGCTAGAAAGCTGGACTTCAAGGACTTGATCAGTGACTTAGCCTGTAAGAAGGCTAGGCGCTGGGCTCTTGGTGAGTAAGGCTGAGCCAGGGCTCGTAATAACTGTTAAAGGGCTATGGTAACGATATTGGATCACTACACAGAAGATGCATGATGAGAAAAAGACTGAGAACAGGCTCTGATTTAGCACCACCATCAGGGCTTTTCACTTCCATTTCTGTTTTGTTGTCCGTTTACACTTTAATATACCTGCTTATTTTGTAGTTGGTATGTATATTTAATTAAAAAATCTGCTGCTTATGCTTATTTTTTGTTATAGCATTTTATAAATGATAATATTGGTGTTAATATTCACTTTATTTTCATGTATATTTAAGTTATATTTATTTAGATGTATGAATGTTCCATTCAAAAATGTTATTAAAAAGACTATTGAGGTCTATTGTCAGGAATGTTAGTGTTTATCAAATAGTGATTATACTGCAGCAGAATGTTGCAGTAGAATTTGCAGCCGGCACAGTGTTATATTTTCACCGCTCAGTGTCAGTAAATATTGTGCAGTTAGCATTGGACTACAAGATAGATGCAAGCCTGTACAGGTAGAGTTATTTAAAGCATAAATGAGTCGGTTGGGTTCTGGAGGTGTGGTTACAGCATTGTGCTTGGTTGGCGCGGCCTTTGCCTGGTGGTGATGCCCAATGTGATATATTTTCATGGGGCCCAAAATCCCTGGCGACGCCCCTGGGTCGAATTAACGTGATAAGGCTGCCCACCATTAGTATTCTAGTGTCTCGCTGCGGGAAACCACGGGAAACACACCCAGCTTTATTCTTCTTTTACTACTTATTTTACTTCTTCTTCTTCTTCTCCTTCTTCTTACATGTAATTGCCCGCGATTTTGAATGAAGAACTCGTTTCAGTGTGAACTCATTCCACAGTATGACCACAAAAGTGTTTTAAACCAGGTAGGCCTACGTTTTTATTATTTATGTTCTATATCGCTAAGTGTGTGATTACACATGTTGCGTATCATAGATATAATATTTATTATAGGCTATGTATTGGTGCCGGTGCGTTAAGACCACCTCTAGTGTCGGATTTTGGAAAATGGATTTTGAGTTTTCTCATGGCAGGGACTTTACTTCCTCTTGACACCGTTGGTTATTTACAAAAAAACACCTACATATACTTGTTATTGTGCTTCTTTCTTTCTGTGTCTTTTCATCTGCTCCGTAAACTTCCTCAACGGGGCAACTCGCTCTCTTTTCTTGATCGCCCTCACATACAGGAGAACACTTCACTGTCCCGCTTCATTGTAGGATTTCTGCCATGTCTCTACTTTAATTTGACCATCTCTGTTATTGAGTTATGGAATACTAAATAAATAATTAGATACCTTACCGTTACTGCGATCATAAAGAATGATAATAATAAGAATAATGCGTATTGAACTGGTTTAATTAATTAGTGAGTTTATTTAAGGTAATTAGTTAGAAGCCCTATTGTATCAGTATGTCTGCACAGCAGTTACAATGGTCAAACTATATTGAATTGTCCCCATTTTGTCTTTAGTGGTTTCTAACATTATATATGTTAATGAGATATCGACCGCAAAACAAAAAATTCCCCTGGTTTTCATTTTAAAAATCAAGTCACCGAATGCAAGTAGTTGCCTTAGCTTATTTTGTTGATGATGTGAATTACTGTTCAAATCAGTTAATGTAATAATCGTTTTGGTCTTATATTTCTTTTCAGGGGGAGGCCCTTCTTCCAGTTTAGAGCAATAGCCCCTCCAAATGTCTGTGCACGTCCCTGCTGTAAATATACATAACTTTATAATAAAATGCACACATTTACCTTTTTCTAGACTAAACACAGGTATGATCCTAAGTTAAAACATATGAGGCTATCATGAGGTTGTTAACACCGCAATTTATCAGTGGATGTTTGCTGGAACTAGTTGTAAACAGCTTGATCCTGACGGGCACACACAGCGTTGAGACCGGTCAGGTAGAGACGGTCTCAAGTCAGCACCGATGCAGACTCGCTGTTTGAGGGCTTGATAGCCCACTCCCCCTCCACACCGCTCCACACTCGTTGGTTTGGAACAGCACTGTGGCGGACCCTCCGCGTGAACGCGAAGACGGAGGGGTAGGGTGTGGTTTGGAATTGGGCCTCTAACATTGGACATGAAGACAAACTGCGGAAACTCTTTCACAGTTGCTCTTCTTTTTTTGGCTATGATGGGGTGACTATTGAGTCAATATCTCCGTCTAAGGGCCATTAGTTGTGACATGTCATGCAAACCACAGGACTGAATATTTAAAAGATCATTTTGCTGTAAATGATGCTTTGATTGGTTGACTCTCTGTAATTGCTGCTCTGAGATGCAGTAATGGAGTTCAGAGTGCTGTCACTGTTTCCAGCCTGCAAGTCCAAGAAAGGAGTAACTTTGACATGCAATTATAGAAAACACTTATTTTCAGTCGTTCTTGACCATAGACTGAGAAAGGTCTTGACACACAGGCTGTCAGAGTAATGAGGTGTAAATGTACAATTACTTGCATGTTGAGTCTTCTCCTGGCACTGCTTTTCTCTTGATCCTCACTTCTTCTTCCTTCATCTCTTGGACTTTCCCAAATGGTTAGCTTTCACTGTTCATGTAGATGAAACACTGTAATGACTAAGGATAGAGTTATTATAGAAACACATGTGCAACCTCCCTATAGATACAGCTTATTACACATATGATTCCGTAACATATTCAGCAATGGACCCATGAGAGGATGTGGAGGCTATAAAGCTGCTCACACCACATAGCCACAGTACTGCTTCTCTTTGGATATGCATGCATGTATGTGTGTTGGCTGTGTGTGCTGAACATAGGACAAAGGACTGATTCACTTACAACCCTCTGATTGTGTCAGCAGCTGTGATGTAATACCGAGTAGGAGATGGAGATAACTATTGAAAAAAGACAATACACATCTGAACAATAGGGAGAAATAAAGATACACAATCTAAATATTTGACTTATTGCAAAGGCTTCACCTCAGAGATGGTTAACAATAACAGTTAACTAGCTCCAGGTCTCTTCGGGTCACATGTTGCTCGATAGAGTTCTTCTAAAGTTTTGTAAGTGGTGACATGCTCAGGTTTGTTTCAATACTGATGTGTTTTGTGTCTACAGAATCGGGCTATTTTTAAACGCTCGCTGGAGGCTGACAGAGTAGTCAGACACGCTGCCCATCTATTATTGAGAATGCCATTTAGACAAGATAGAAAACACACTGCGTCACTGCCTGTTGAGGGAGCAACACATAGGGAAGTGCAAGTAGGGCCTTACCTAACTGTGGTAAAAAATATCAACAATGTATTACCTGTAGTACACAACAATATATGTGCTGTTGTAAAAGCTGCATCAGTAGGGTTACAAATTATAGTTGGTCCTGACTATAATGCTACGCCACCGGTGCTACAATCAAATGGAGTTACATGGAGTGTCTAAATTGTGGAGGTTTTATTCTCTGGAGTGCATACTGCTCGGAAATTCTTTGGCAGATTCAGGACAGATTTCATGTGCACAGCTGGAAATAGCTTTGCCCCGACATTAAAGTTCAGAGAGATCACCCAAAATACTAGAATTCCACCTCCAGGGAGCGAAGACATCCCCAGCAAATTGAATGGAAATCTGCCCCTTAGATTTCAACATCTTGGGTGCAAAGAGGACAGTTTGACCTGAGGGTGGCCCAAAGGGAAACCTCTATTTTTAAAACTGCTTTTTAAAAATGGAAAATGGTTCAAGCGTGAATATGCAGTATATTTGGGCAATGTTTATTCAGAGCTCAACTGACAGCCCAAGTATGATCCCTTAAGATGAAATGTCCCTAGGAAACCCATTGGACCTCTAGAAACACTGTGTAGGCCTGCTAGTACAAACACACATCCTTAAAAAGCATGCTATAAAACCAACATAGTGAGAACTAGGCAGCATTGCTGAGGAATGAGAGGACTTTACATATTGTATTTGCATTTATATATAGTCTGTCTTGGAATAAACAAATGATGTGAAAAGCACAAACAAGAACGCCTCAAGTGGGCTCCAATTTTACATGCTTTGATTTTTCTAATAACTTTTTTCGCTGAGCAAGACACTGGAAAATGCACATCTTCAATAAGGTCTCTGCATCTTTTTTGTTTTGTCTTGAATTTCTTTATTTTCAACTATTTTGTTGTGAGAGCACACTGGGGAGACACCCTCCTAATGTATTTCAGCTTGAAACCTTGTTTTTGTCTGTCTAAGATAAGCATATGTGTTTGTTTTACTGTCTGCAGGGTGCAAGCAAAACATGCTGTGTGCGATTGTGTCACTTGCAGGCACCGTATATCCACTCTATTTACCAAGTGTGTGTGTTTCCCTCAGTGTGCTCTCTTCTCACATGCATATCTCGTGCTGTGTCTAGTCATGATCAAGTATAATGCAGAGCTCTTTCACCATTTAACTTGTAAGGGAGGAGCAGGCTCAGCCCCGTATTACTGCTGAAAATGAGATGTCACGCTCGGCTCACTTTGGCGCAGCCGGCCGGGCTCCCCCTAACTGATTTAGGCCGTGTGTGTGTGTGTGTGTGTCAGAAAGTGCTGGAAGGAAAGAGAGAGACAGATAAAGCGAGGCAGAGAAGTAAAGGAGAGACCAGTGGAGGGTGAGAAAAGCGAGCCGTGTGTGTCAGTTTCTCTGACAGTTATTTGTTCAAATTATTCATAGGTAGGTAGTGTGTTGTGTACTGACGGCTTGAGGTGTGATGCGACAGGTGTCCTGCTCTGCGACTGAAACAGGAAGAGAGGTAGCATCTCATTATATATAGTACCACTATACAGACCCAGCCATGTCACCTTGTACCTGTCATACGCATCATCGGACAGTATTGTTGTCATTATTGTTATACTGGTTATCTGCAATGGGAATGTGAATTGAAGTGAACCACAGTAGAGGGATCGTGAGTGTAGGAGAACAAGAGAGAAACTCTGGGAGTGAGAGGCATATGATTCATAGATAGATGGATCCTTCCTGCGTTGCGTCACTCCCATGCTCTCTGCATTATTTGTAATGCGTGTCCGGTCTGTTGCGCAGTTCTTCGTGATCTTGACGCAGGGGGAAAATCAGTATGCTTTCAAAAAATCCTTCCGCCCCTCTTCTTTTCTCAACACTTTCTCCTTTGTCTAGACTTGAGTAGAGAATACATTCATTTATCCACCTGCTCCCTCCCCTGCATTTCCCTTTTCTTTGAAATCCTTTAGTTTTTAGTTGTGCACTTATTCATTTTCTCAGAAGGTATTGCTTTTTAACGGTAAATGTCGCATAGACATTTCAGCAACCTTTTTAAATGGTATTATTAGCTGAACTGCCAGCGACTAATTTACTGGTTTGATACATAAATGGTTGTGATTGAACAGATTATTTTTTAATTCAATAAAGTGACTGTACATTATGAGCTTGTTATGATACAACGATAAAAGGTTGTTTGGAAATGAGTAGCCTTTTTAATTGTTTTGCCAATTGCCCATTCAATTCAATTCAATTCACTTAATCCCGTTCTTTTATTTGTATATTTCTTAATTTCAGCCCAGTTTCCTTTCCTGTAATCCTGGCAGAAGCGCAGACGACCTTTACCACAAGCAGAGCAAAAGTACCAACTCATTTTGCTGTACAACCTCGAACCAACGCCCCCCCCCGAGAAACCGTTCATAAAGGACACATGCCCGGACGAGCAGATCTTTGTGTCACGATGAAGGCCGCTGAAAAGTGAGAGGAATCAACAAAGAGTGGAAACAGGTTGGATATTCTCTTTTTATAAAAGTCATATATTTCCTATTGTGTATCAAGAGGGTCCTTATTTATGAACGTGGACCCATTTGTATGACTGATAGCTTTTAAATCTGTTTCTACGAATCATTCACCACCTTCGTGTGTGAGTGTTTTTTCATGAACACACTCAGCATGTCTGACCTTCTTTCTACCTGTAATGTCACACACACAAAGCACATTTAATGTAATCTTATGTTTATGCAACGACACAAAAACTCAGTTTGGCATCATCTTCTTGCCTTTGTATATTCTTGCATGTGTGTCATATACTCAGGCACATTATATTTAAGTGTTTGTGAAGCTCCTGACATACATTTCAGCGCTGGGGTGAAAGCATAAGTTAGTGTTTTAACAGGTATATATTATGCCATCTCGCCTGCCTTTACTGCACTTATTTGACTGGTAACACTGTCATTAGCGCTGACAGTACTTCACTTACCACTGCTATTATAATTTTGCTGTGTGTGCATGTGTGTGTGTGCCGTGTGAGTCAGGCAGAGATAAAGTAAAAGGAGTAATTGTTGTAATTATTTCGTCTCCGTTCTCCTCCCGCCTTCTGTGCTAGCTCTGAGGGGCAATCTTGCTCTTCAAAGACAAATGCAAGGCCGAGCAAACTCAGCCGGCACCTTCGTGTTCATTTTGTGTTGCTCATTAGATATTATTGTTATATACTTTCAGGAACATATTCATTATGTCTGTGCAGTACATTCATTTGGCATTTTGCTAATATGACATTTATAGATGGACAGATAGACGGATAGATATTTAGCTACATTGCTCTTTAAATGGTACAGAACCACATCGAAGGAAAATACAATTTCAAATGTATATAAGGACAAAGGTTTTACATTTTATGCAGTATTTTAGGGTTGTGTACAGTATATAGCATTTTATGTAGGACATGAAGACAGTTCGTTTTTTTTTCCTTAAATGTGATTGCATGAATATTCTAATTTGCTAATGACAATCAGATGTATACATTTTCTAAACATACAATCATGGAAGCAGCCATTTAAAGTTGATTGTCTGTTTGAAAAAAGATAGAATGGGGTCACATCAAATAAGACATAAATAAAATAAGCATTTCAATTGGAAGGGCTAATATTTCCCTGTGTACACATACTGATACATGATTAAGAAATTGGGTGTTAGCTTCTGATAAAATGTGATAGCTCATGTGTGATGCCACGTGACTCTTATCTATATGATCAGCTGTGACCTGCTAAGTAACCCTATGATAATGTGCATGGTTCATCACACAGTTACATCCAACAGTGATATAATCGCCTACATGAACACATCCCCTATATGTATCTATATCTATCTTTTTTTTCTAGGATTTTCTATCTAAAAACCTCCTAAAAGATGGCACTGTCATGTAGCAAGTCACTTTAAATCAGCAGAATGGCCTCTATAGGGGCCTCTTGCAGGACTTTTTGACAACCTAAAACGTTTTGATGCTTTGAGAACGGTAGAGCAAAACATAAAACAGCCTCTGATTGACATCTATGACACCATGAAAGCTGAGTACTCAGTACCAGAGCACCGTACATCCTCTCCTGTAAATGTAATGAACTAATTAATTAGCATTTCAAGGTGAAATCGATGTCTTTAAAATTCTAACAACCCAACTTAAAGTGTGAGCCTTATTAATAAAAAGCCACGCTTGATTATCAATGAAATCTCCAAGGAACGCTGGCCTTGTAGTTGATACAGGGGCTGTTAAAGAGACATGATGCATGTTGTGTAACACTAATAATACAATGATAATTACAGTGGGCCAAGGGCACTGATATCATTCCAGGCATGCCAAGGAGAGCATATACATTAACATCATTTCAGTTAACCAACAGAGAAACTATTAACCGTTGTAGGCTATTAAGGTACGCAATTATTGACTTACTTGATGAAATTGAGGAAGACATTAGGGCTGTCCCTGTAAGATCTCAGAGCCATTAACAACATTGTTAACATTTCAGTTGCATATAAATCCTTCCAGTCTGGTTGGAGGAGCTGCTGCTGCTGCTGCCTTTCATTAGCATGTGTAATATGGTTTCTGCACCATAGCTTTTTATTATTAAAGATGTACCTGCTTTTCGAAGGTTTCAAAATAGTTCAATCTTATCTGGAGTGTGTGAAGCTTATCTACATTTTGACACATAACATACTGTGCCATTCCACATAGTGCATCCATGTTTAATGTTCTGTATCGCTGAACCCGTGGTGCCACGCAAGATCCTGAAACCAGCAGTGCACATGTTAGTTATACAGTATTGCCAGCGGTGTGAATCCTAATGAAGCCCAGACTGTTACAGAAACAGCCTGAGGGAGCGGTTGCCCTGGGACGCAGTGTAGCACACAGTCCTCACACTGTACGTACAAGCTGTCCAGTACAACCACGGTTTACCATTCAGTCAACCAGTAAAGCTGCATCCCAGGTTTAAACCATTCCGACGATATGAGAATGCTTCCTCACAGACAACATATAATCAAATCCATCAGAGGCTATGAGTGCTGTCAATCACTTGCAATCTCAGCAACTTTAAGAAATTGATGCATGTTTCGGTAAAATGCTGTTCCTCCATTTTCTCTACACCTGAAGCGAGTGCAGCTATCATGAGTCATCGAGTAGGTGTGCTATTGATCCCTGCTAACTGAGGTCCTGTGGTCTCCAGTCAGTGTAGCTTGTGCCTGTTTCTGCACCTTCTTTGCATTTTCACTACCATGCAATTCATGGAAAACATCCGTGCTGGAATTACACTAGGGAAATTTAGGTCTTGCGAATGTCATCAATCTGCATTTTTTTATATTAAGCTTTCCGATTTAATCAGAATGGTTAACATACAAAAGTTCACAGCCCTAGTGTTTTATGTTTAATGCATGGACATCCTGGAGGTTTTGTGTCTACATGCTTGTGTGTCTTTAGGCGCGTTCACACCAAGTACTTTTCCCACAAAGGTTCCTGACAACTACGATTTAGTTGCGTTCACACCAAAAAGTCCCAGGAACTAAATTAGTTCTAGAGAACCTTTTTTACCCCCTTTTCAGTCCCTGCTAGAGAGCAGGGACTTTCATGGGAGAAAAAGGTTCCTGTGTCTGATTGGCTGGGCAGAATGCAAACCACCCCCCGTCAAACTCCCAAAACTTTTTGTGAAGCCGCCATTTTATTATCCTCGCATTGCATTATTAGCATTAGCCCAGCGCAGAAACGCAGAGAGACTAACTTATGACAACAGAAAATAAAACATGGGAGCGGTGGAGATGAGGAGGTGTCGGCGTTCTGGCCGTTTACTCGGAAGGCTTCAGTAGAAGCTGCTGGGAGTCCCAGCAGCTTCTACTGAAGCCAGTCCCTAACTCCGGGGACTTCCGGCCGGGGATTTTGGGCGGCAGTATACGCCGTGAAGTTGTTTGCGGCCTGCCAGTAAACCCAAAGCAGAAGAAGAAGAAGTGACGTCAGCGGCTTCATTTGCCTAATCCACCCCCAGGGACTAATTTCCGGTGTGAACGCGATCTGTACTTAGTTCATGAGAACTAAAGAGTTCTCATGAACCTTTGTGGGAAAAGTACTTGGTGTGAACGTGCCTTTTGTCATGGCTTCTACAGTCTATATACTATATGTGTGGAACATTTCAGTTTAGGTTGTGACTACTGCTCCAGCTAATTTGTATCTAAATTGGCCTTGAAATCACATGCCCACACATCATCACTACACTTCAAAGTTAAAGGGAGGCGGGGATGGGCTACACGAGGGGTGTAGAGAGAGAGAGAAGAGAGGCTTTTCGGAAAGAACACTTTATCATAATGTTTCTATATGTGGCATAGCCCAAGTGTCTGCTTACATTTCGATCCACCCCATTTAACCATCAATCTGACAAATCCTGCTTTAATTATGAACCATGCCTCCTCCTCACCACAAACTCAATCAGAACAAATAAAAGAGCCTTTTCAGCTATAATGGGATTATCGATTGGGTGGCAGCCTAGAACTGAGACTTTGAGTATGTTTGTGTCTGACGACAACTAAGCTGTGTGTGCATGCATTTCTATGTATGTGTGAGCATAGAGCAGTCTGAAAGTGATAAAAGAAAAGGGTGTGTGTGTGTGTGTGTGTGTGTGTGTGTGTGTGTGTGTGTGTGTGTGTGTGTGTGTGTGTGTGTGTGTGTGTGTGTGTGTGTGTGTGTGTGTGTGTGTGTGTGTGTGTGTGTGTGTGTGTGTGTGTGTGTGTGTGTGTGTGTGTGTGTGTGTGTGTGTGTGTGTGTGTGTGTGTGTGTAAACGTTGTCTGGAGTCTTGTCTGCGTATGTGGGTGCTGCCAGTGGAGGGCTGAAGGAATGAAGCATTAAATTACCTCACAGTTTGAAACTCATCAAGTGTGTGACATGTTTTACTGATGAGTTTTGAGCTTATTTTGACTGATATCCACTGAAACTTTCATTACTTTGCTTTTCCCATTATCTCAGATGTCAAAGCGGCTGTAAATTACTCTTGGTGGGCTCTTTTAGTCCTGTTACTGCTACTCAGTTAAGACTTGATTGTCACCAGTAAATTTGTCAAACATACTTCAGGTAGCTGTGAGGCAAAATAGCACCCACCAATTAAACCTTTTATACCTAGTTTATCTTACCTCAGACTCACTTTCTTCAGTTTTTAGTTTGCCATACCATTTGCATATGTCTTTTTTATATTTGGCCATATTTGATACAGTCTGTGCTTCTGACTCATTAGCGCACAATATGGTGTGCTGTGTACGCCCATGCTTTGGCTACCCTTTCAAACTACATTTCAGTGGCCAGTAAAACAAGAAAGAGTAAAAATAGCAGGAACCTGGGGATATTATTAGACATTAGAGACCTGCACTTAAATCATCACGTTTCCCGCTGCCTTTGTTAAACTGTATGCACCGTAAAGAGGCGTACAAAGAGAAACATGCTTTCCAAATTCATGCCATACGAGTTCACAGGAGAATGAGATGAAGAACAGGAAGGAAAGACACTTTAACTTTAATACTATATTTATATCTCTCTTTCTACATTTACACCGCTGTAGACTTTACATCTGTCCTCCACTTTCATTCCTATGATTTGTTTCTGTTGCTTTTGTGCTGATGGGCTTGATACACTGTCCCTCTTTTGTTTGAGACAGACAGTGATTGCATGTCCAAACTCTTTTTAGGCTCTTTCTATTCTTCTTTGTCTCTCACCTCTGCATCTGTGTTCCTGATGTCCTAGTTGTGGTGTTTTGCGGTGCAGTCAGTGTGCCAGTATGCTGTGTCTAGCATTCACTAATCCTGCTTACATTAGGTTACATCACTGGGCCTTTCCTGCAACACCACATGTTTAGAGTCCAGTTGTCATGCAGAGAGAGACTTACTGTAAGAAGATTTGTTGCTATGTTCTTTGTGTCTTAACTCTTTCTCTGTTCTTTCCAATGCATTGGAGGCTTTGTTGTATAGTTGTTTCTGTGTTCTCTCATCCCCATAGTGCAATTACTTTTTTCTTGCATGGGTGCATTCTGATGCACAGAACAGACGGTACACACAGATGCACACATACACAGATATGCAGAGTGACACCGAGGCCAACTCACAGATATGCGTTCAAAGAGTAAATGAAAGGATTTTTTAAATATGCATTTATAGAGCATATGCTGTTATGTCATATCTTGTCCTGATTTGATTCTCATTCCCTTGCTCAACTTTTTAACATTACATCACTTTTTCTGGCTCGCAACCTCCTCCCTCATTTATTCTTTCCACTCTTTGAAGTGTTTATCTGCTTGCCAGGTCTGCTGGCTAATGAAGCTGCAACCTTGAAGTAATTATCAGCACCTCGTGTGTGTGTGTGTGTGTGTAAGAGCGCCAGTGACATAAAAATAACTAATAAGAAAGTGCAAGTATAACTGTAATTGGATTCTGCAGAAGGGAGAGACATTCCAGTGTAGTTTTTGAAGCTATAGTATATCCTCAGAACGTCAGTACGGACCTTAACTCTATCGATGCAATAGTGGTTCCTGTAGTGAACACCATGTATACTTATAAACTCAAACAGTTCACGCACACACCCACACACATTTTGTCTGGAGCGTACCCTCAATTAGAGACTAGAGGAAAGGAGGGGAGAGGAGAGAGAAATTACTTAATGGCAGTGTGGAGAAGGGGGAATGGGGTCGATCTGAAAGGATAAAAGCAAGTCAGAGGAGAAGACATGAGGGAATGTAATTGCCTTGATAGCAGGGCCCTTGTCTACATCTTGAGAAAGAAAAAGTGTGTTTGTGTTAGAGAAGAGCAGGATGATGCATGGATCACTTTATCCATGCTAATCCAGGCAGACATACATGTTATAGGTGAAAGGCTAAAGCAGACACAACCAATGAGGTCATCTATCTATTAATGTTTTTATCTATTGTTTATTTTACAGGGACAGTGCACATTAATAAACATTGCTGTAAATGCACCAAAGATAGCCAATTGTCTGTAGTCCCTGGACAGATGTTGAGATGTCCCCCGAAAACCAAACTATCATTTAAAAGTCAACAAATACAATCGGAACGATGTGGTTGTTGCTGCTCTCGACCTTTTAAATAAAACATTACAGTTTGGTCATACATTCCACCAGGGCTGTGACCAACAACCCAGAGAGCGGGACAAGAGACAGCAGTAGACCATGACCCCCCCCCCCCCCCCATGCAGCGACCCATACATGTTGCATAAGCCGACTAGCGCTGTAATCAGCTCAGTATGTTTGCAAAAGCCTAATACAGAAGCCACCACCATATACGAGCAGTTGAGCCAAGGGAAAAAAAGCAGTCAAAGGGTTAAAGCAGTGGATGGAAGAGGAATATGATCAAAGAAAGTCATTCAGACAACCCTCCCTTGGAGATGTTGTGCCTCCACACCCACAGTGCGCTTGTTTCATACTTCTCACAGCAGGGAATACTGCACGTGTGTGTTTTTTTTCCTGTGTATCTAGCATGTATATTTTATGAGAGCTATGATATTTCTAGGTCCATGCAGTGTCTAATGTTCTGAATAAAAGGAGATAGGTGGGGGATGGGGGTTTATGCGCAGAGATTATGACCGTATTTGTCCTCTTACTGTTCGCCTCTTTCTCACAGAACAGCCTGCCTACTGTAGCCGGGGTTTACACGTACAAGTTGCAGGACTTTTCAGACCAGCAGCTTCCAAGATGGTTAAATTCCCTATAGGCATCAGAAGAAAACAGGCTATTCAATCTTCTTCTGTTTCAATCACTTGCGCTAGGCACTCAAAACACGTTTCACTGCACCAACCCAAAGCACCAGCATCCAAGCATGATGTCGTTACCATTGTGTAGTATTACTAAGATGTAATAAGCATACTCAGGTTTCACTTATTTAGAACCCCCATTAGCTTGTTCTTGGAAAATGATGGTAATCTCAACCTACCCGTGCATGATTCCCTGGCCCTGCCCGTAATGTAGATCTCCTCTCCTCTAATAAAAGACTGTGATGTGTTGAAGGGAAGAAAAGCAATAAGGAAGCTTGAAACAGTCCATTACTTGCCCTGTGGAGTGATGTGAAGCCTGAGTGGTCCTGGAAATTGAATCCAAGATGTGGGTATTAATAAGATATCGACTGAGAGGCCACTTTTAGTCCACTTTAAACTATTTCTGTTATAAGAAGGCAGATTAGAGTGAGGTTGAACTCTGATAACTGTGAGGGGATCCAATTGTTTAAATTGAATTGGATAATATCCTTTGATGGCAATCTTACATTCATTTCAAACTAAAGGAGCCCTATTATGCTTATTTGTTGCTTATAAGTTCATATTTGTATTTAGTGCCTCTGCTGTGACTGCTGCTGTGACATTTACGTGCTTTAATGTTCATAACGTCCCTTTTCTTCTCATACTGCCTCTGCTGCAGCACCTCTTTTCACCCTCTGTCTGAAAGCAGAGCCCAGTCTGCTCTGATTGGTTAGCTGGCCAGCTTTGTTGGACTTGGTCAACCAATTTGAGAAGTCCGCCCCTAAGCCTATAAAGTAGAATGAGTTGGAGCTCTGTAGCCAATAGAAGCACAAGTGTTACATAGTGATGTCATGTCACGCAAGTAAACAAAGGAGCCCAATGGAGGCACTTTAGCAATCAAACCTAAATATAAACAAGGGCCCCTGTAAACTGATGGGGTTTTTCCCTAGTCCAGAGGCCTCTACTACGAAGCTGGTTCAACCTAACCTGGATATGTTTGAGTTAGCCGGTTGGCCTAATCCAAAACATACGCACTCTCACTAAACTGTCCTACAACGCTGGTTATCAAGTGGATCGCTCAAGCCAGCCGTTCTCTATCTACAGTTAGGTGCGCGTTCACATGAAAGGGGTGGTATTTGGACCAATCACAAACATGGACAAGCGTACTGACAGCGCAGCGTCATACTTCCTGAATGAAAAGTCAACTATATAATTAGACAAATATGAAGACGTTAAACTTTAAACATCCATGACTTAAACACTTTATCCAGGATAGAAGCCACATAGCTGCACCTGCAAGGTGAATACAGCTGGTAAAAGAAAAAGTGTTTGAATGAGTACATTAACAGGTTTATGATATCACCGCCTCGTCTAAGACACGAGTGGATTTGTCTCGAGTGTTTCGTCAACTTAATGTGTTGCTTAAAAATAATACTTCTGCATACAGTATGTGACACTGTGAGTGTTGCACGGCCAGATACGGCTCAGCTGACTCAGATAAGGAAATATATGATACATGATGTGATATGCCGCGGACTGTACTTAATGTTACTTTGATCCGGTTACTTATGTTGTGGCAGATATTTAATTAAGCTTTCTTAACGCTAATGTTATAATAGTCAGATTGCTCTGAAGATGGGAGGTGATATTCTATTAATGTTCACGTTCACAGAGTCAGTGATTTTTGCCGGCCGTCTTTCCTGCAACGGCAGCTTTTCTGTATTTCCTTTCTCCTGTAATATGACTTGATCGCTTTAAACTCTGCACACTGAGCTCTGATTGGTCAGCAGGCAGTGCTTTCACTGAGTTGCGCTCTTAGCCTGCAACCTAACCTGCTCCGGGGCAGGTTAGCCGCTCAGCATAAGTTACCACGGAGATCTAGCCTGCTAAAAAGAGAACCAGCTTCGTAGGACCAGAAATCCCGGGTTTTCCCTGAAGTTAGCCGGCTAAGCGAAAATCCTGCTTCGTAGTATACCCCCCAGGTCAAGGTATTAAACAACACTTTGGCTCTGATATGTGTGTTACACAAGGTTAACTCACTTAGTTCTATACAGAAACGACTTTATTATGCTAAACTTTTCCTGATCAAAGATATCATGACAGTTTTCAACACTTGTGCTATGGTTGTCTGTGTATGGGAGTTCAACTGCTGTGAAAGTGGTGCTATAGCGACAATTTGATGTATGAATGTTTTTACTGAGGCTACTTTGATTATCTGTTTGAACAGAAAAAGTAATTCACCCTGTTTATGACTTGACTGGCAGTGAGCCAGACTTCACTTCAGATACACCGTGTTCCTTATTCATTTATTCCTATTCCAGTTTGATCTATACATGTGAACTTAGTCTACAACCTGCCATGAGATGAAACTGTTTGAGCATAGAAAACACGTTTTGAACTAACGAATATTTGTCCCGTATTAATTCTGTTAAGGAATACAGTTGATACTCGCAGAATGTTAAATAAAAGAAGATGAAGGGCTGCTGTGCTGATGTGCTCAGTAAACAAACAGGCGACTCAGCTCTGTGTACACACACCAGATCCAGAGATGCTGACAAGATCGTGCTAAACTCTGTGAAGAAGGCGCCTCTTACTGAGTTTGAGTTCTGCTCCCAAGCGATGCCGCATTTCATGCAACTTTACGCGCTGCTGTGCTGTTTGTCATGTCACCCTCTGCCGCAGCCTTCGACTCAAATAAGCAAACGTGCTTTTAAAAAGTTTGGATTTTGGTTTAAGAAAGTTATCACTGGGCTGTAACTTGTGTGTGTGACAGGGTCTCGATGAAGACGTTCGCGCGCCTAACGCAGCACACAGACATACATTGCCAAGAAAGTGAAACTGGAGCACTAAATGAGGAACAGTGTGTCGTCTGAGACCTAGCCCGGTGTTATTTTAAACTTGGTAAGCATGTCAGGGTTATATTATCTAGGTAGCCTAGAATGAGAGCGACCTGTTTGCAGCAAATACTGTACTCGGTACGGGTTGGTCAATAGTTGTAAAGCCCCTAAAGGTTACTTCAAAGACAATCCAAAGATAGAGAGACAATATGTTTAATACTTCATTAGCTTTACCCTGACTACACTACTTCAGAAAATGCATGGTTGGAATAATTCTGAGCTGCTGTTTGAATAAGCTTCTATTATTATTATGTGGAAATGAAGCATTGGCTGACTGACTGATGGGTTTATTAACCTTCTGAACTTGCCTTACGCCTCAGGAAAAATGACTCTTCTTCCTTATGAATGTTTATTTCTGTCTCATTATTCAGTTTGTGTCATGGCAGATTTACACTACATCCTTGGTTGAATTGCCAACACATTTTAATACTGTGTATTAAATGGGGGATGTTAGTTGTCTTTGTAACACCTAAATAAAAAATACAACCTCTGCAGGCATGAATACAATCAAACAAAGCAACATATTGTGATGTACGACTCTCAACAACAGACAGATATTATTTGTATAAAGATGAGAAACCTTAGCATCTTTTTATTGGAAAGCACCACAATGCAGCTATATTAATTACAGCCTATATGGCTCTTGTCGTTGCATTGCACATTTGCTAAAATAATCCTTTTAGTGGGTGCAACTAACTGAGACACACTTGGCTTCCAAAAACAGCACAAAAGTTGCAGCGATCATTAGCGTTGCAGTCAGCAGTGTATGAAACCATTGTTCTCACAACCAAAGCCACAATTATTCTTCCAACCAGCTTCTCTTTCTGTATGAACAGAAGCCATAATACGGCATGCTTACATGCACGTATCATCAGGGGGAAGAAATACTGTCGCCCACGGACGGAGGCAGAGAAAGACTGCACAGGAAAAGTTAGAGAGACAGAGCGCCGGACAGATCGACAGAAAGCTGCTAGCTAGCCACCTCATGTTTACTTCAATCCATCAACGTGTATCATCCCACCAAGAGTGGGTGCTGGACATTGTTACCGCTCTGAGAAAAAGCCACACATTGATTCTCCATGTTTTAAATTGGATCCCCTGCTGTGGCTAGCTGGAGGATGTCAGTTAGAAAACAAGAGAGACAGAAAAAAAACCCAGACATAATTACGGGAGCACTCTTACCCTTGCCAAGCTGTCAGAGAGGTGGGAGAGATAGGTTGGAGCGAGGAATTGAAAAGCAGGTAAAACTGATAATGACGGCTTCTAAAATGTCTAAAGCAGCCCAGAGGAGAGCAGGAGTTATAATGAGGCTTCTTCTTTGTTATCTTTCTCCCAGTGTCAAACAGCTGTTTACTTTCCTCGCCATTTTCTTTTGTCATCTCATGATTTCCCTGTCTCTTCTCTTCCCTTGCTTTTTTCTCACTTTCTATCACTTTCCCACTTTCTCTCTTATCTTTCTTAAACCTTGTCCCCCTTTTTTGGTTCTTTGTTCCAGTTCTTTCATCCTGTGCTACTTTCAATGCATCTTGTCTTGTCCTTCCTCCATCTCACCATCTGACCTCCTCACCTTATTGATGCGAGGCCGATACAGGTCTTGAACCTGCTTCCTATCAACTTTTAATTTATAATCCATCTTAACAACTCTTAGATACGTGCGGACTTGGGTACAGGACATCTACTTCTCTCCCTCACACGTGTTTCCTCCGCCCTCATTCTGTGACTGGCACACTTTCGAGAGAGGAAAAACAGTTTCCTCAATGTCACTTTACTGGCTAAAGTACAGATTTGAGATAGTTCCAAACTTAAAGTGGACCTATCATGCTATATTTGAATAATATAGTGTAGGACCATACCTATATAAGGCATATTTATACTTTTTATTTTTCAAAATACCAAACAGATCATGCATTTTAGCCATTCTTCATTTCGCTCAATTGAACACTGTCTTTGCATGGGCTGATTCTGTGAGAACAGCACCATCTACAGGCCTGGCATATGTACTACAGCGTCTCCAGCGCTTTCCAACGGCAATGTCCGTGGCTGTCTCCTCCTGATTGGTGGAGTTGGCCCAATAGCCGTAGCGCCACTTCTGTGACATCACAGAAGTGTTCAAATCTGGATCAGTCTGTATCAGATCCGTTGCAGCCCCTTTTTAAGAGATTTGGGTATGGAGGAAAATAGAGAGGGTTGTGTTTTCTGACACTTGGTGAGTTCCCTGGAACACCGGGGACACATATTCATGTATAAAAGACGTACAAAAGTGCATTTTGCATGATAGGTCCCCTTTAAGTAAAAGAGAAAGAGAAGTTGCTATGGTCAAAATTGTTCAATCGTGCGCGTGTTGTCTTTGTCATTTAGTATGTGGATAGGCGTCCACCAAAAAGTCCCGTTTGAACGATAATGTTTTTTTTTGTACTGTGTGTTCTCATGAGATAATCTTTCATTTGCGTTATGTTTTTAATTTGAAAAATAAATACCTCCAAGAAGAAAACAAAAACACTTTCATCTTTTAAAAAAAACCAGGTTGAATTATTGTTGTCCCTATTTCTCCTTAGTTCTGGTTCCTCTTCTGTGACACAGTGCTCTACTTCTCTATTGTCATTCAGGAATTGCTATACATGGTCAACATGCTTTATGACCAAACTCAGGACTTGGCGTATACTGTCCTTTTTGGTGTCAGTAATTCTATATTACTGACAATTAAATGAATGAAATTAATATTCCTCATCCTGTCACAGTTTGTGCTTTTTTACAGTCCCACCACTCACTATCATTAAGTCAAAGCATTTCTAGATTGTAATGACTTCTGAGCAAACACATGACCATAAGTTAAGCCCCTTTTTAAGAAGATAAGTCCAAAGATGAGCGAGACTTTTAAGCCCTTTGTCTTAAATCTTCTTACACCCAATATTTTAAACTCTTCTTGCTGTAACTTTGATTGACTTACCCGCAGTCTTGTTTTTCTTATGCTTACTCCCATGTGCCTCCTAATAGTTTGTTCTCTTTCTGTGGATTTAAATGATTGGCATTACTGTATTTCCCACAAGAAGCTTTTTATCAGTCATTATTAGTTTTTTTCAAATGAGTAAAAAGCAGTTAGAAATGATAAGTTAATATGTTTAGTAAAAGGAATTTCCTTCTCCACATTTAACTGAGATGTCAGAGTTTGCGATGCATTTCTTTATATGCTTTTTAGTAGTGCCATTATTGAGGAGAAGCCCAATGTCGGACTGCTTGCATCAGATTGAAAAGTTTGCCTTCATGTGGGAGACTAATGGGTCCCGGTTCAGAGGGGAGCACCAACAGTAAGAAATAAGGGAGGGAGATAAAGTGAGAGAACGACAGAAAGGTGAGGCCATCAATTAATCTTGTGGGAAAGGTTAAGAGAGGAAGGATGGAAGGGAAGCGAGAGGGAATGGACTGTGAATGTAAAATACTGGAGACATGTTTCACTGTAAGACCAGAGGAGTGAGAGGAACGAGATTGGGGTGAGTCAGTGAGGGTGAAATGATGATAAATCTCCAGAATTAAGTCACAGGTCAAGTATTTGCAGCTCTTAACCCAGAACTTGGAATATGTGAGGACGGTGATAGGACAAGAGAAATCCATGTGAGTTCTTACAAAGGAGAAGAGTTTCTGTGGTTGGCTGTAAATGTGTTTGTCAGTGTATCCACGTCTTTGTGTGTTTTTGAGAATATTACACATTACGTTTTTTTGGTGTATTGCCACACGTACAGGCTCGATACCTGTCTCTGTTTCTCTGTGCAGCTTGTAATGTGGACTGTACTCGATGCGAGTGTGTGTTTGTGTGTGTATTTATGTGTGTTTGTGTGTGTCCAGCTGAGATGCAGTGATTTTATTAAAACATCTTCTCACACCTGAACCTCATAAACATAGTGACCCCTTCTAGTTTAACTCCCATTGTGTATGTGTGTGCATGTGAATGTGCACATTCAGAATGGGTATTAGATGTCTTTTTATGATGACAACGAGGTATAATTTGTAAGGGATGTGACAATAACAGGCATAGAAATACCAGTGGCGAACTGTGTCTATCACAACTGGACCTTCTGTAGATTCACACACCCCCCGCCGCCCCCGCCAATCGTCGTCTTGAAAAGGGTACTCGCAACAATTCCGCAGCAACTTCATCTTCACCTGTTGCACTTGTCATTTCAACGTTAAAAACAATAAAACGGCATGAATTGCTTTCGGCGCATTAATCGATCCTCTGTCTCGAGCCAGTTAACTAGAGTACCCTGGAACCGAGGGGAACTCTGAAAGAATACGCCCATTGGCTACAAATCAATATATGATTGGTTGATCAAACTGTCAGTCCAAACGTACGCTCTCATTCAGTGCAACGGCCAGGGCATTCTATCAAGGATGTAGAATACCTTGGTTGAAGGACAAGATCTGATTGGTTGCTTTCTTTTCTAACACAAAACCACTGAAATGCGTAGTGCATAATCCGAGAAGGACAAACAAATGAACGTAACACTGTAATATTACTGATCAACAACACAGATACCATTCTCATTTATTCATTTTATATACATTTTATTACATCTTATTTATATAATTATATCAATATTTTGTTTGTTTTATCTGAGTGTTCCAGGGTATTCTCTGAATACCTTGAAGGCCCTGACGGTTCGCCACTGAGAAATACCCATTAAACCGTTAATATTTTGGCATCCTCTTGTCAGTTTATTGCTTCCATTTTATATATTTTGTGAGAGGTTTGAGTTGCAATCATAGAATTGCAGTTTACTTGTTTCCAATAATGTTACCATATTACATTTGAGACATTACAATAATAACCACAAACGAACATGATTATTCTTTAAACCCTCGGCTGCCTCATAGGCCTACTGTGCAATGTACTGTAATGGCCTCTGAGTTGGTCTTTCCTGCAGGGAGTTATATTTTTGAAACAATCAAGGGGTACATCTGCAGGAACAACAGTGGCACAGTAGTAGTACCAAAAGATGTATGCATTCATAGTGAGGAGCAGCCAATTGAGATAAGTGTTGAGAGCGGTGCACGTCCTCTAATGGCTGCAAGATGGTACCGATAGTTGGACCTATTTCTTCTTTTAAATCATTCAGTCATTTATTTTCACAAGAGGTTAGCACCTATATAATTTCACAGCATCTAATGGACAATGTTTAAATTATAGATTTGAATTCTTAAAGTGGACCTATCATGCTATATTTGAATAATATATTGTAGGGCCATACCTATATAAAACATGCCTGTGAAGTATTTTTTTCAAAATACCAAACAGATCATGCATTTTAGCCATGCCTCATTTCGCTCTATTTGCTCTTTTCCAGCCCTGTTTTTGCAAGGGCTGATTCTGTGGCAAATGAGCTGCAGCTGACCACGCCCCCCTGCAAAGGAGGGGGGCGAGGCACGAGCATCATGTTACCATGCTGTTACCATGCTGTTACCATGCCACGCAACCTCTCATTCCCCTGATAGCTGGAGAGTTACCCATATAGGCGAAGCACCCCATTTCTGACGTCAGAACAATTTCAAATCTGGATCAGTCTGTATCCGATCCGTTGCAGCCCTGTTTTTAGAGATTTGAGTATGGAGAAAAAGAGAGGGTTGTGTTTTCTGACACTTGGTGAGTTCCCTGACACACCGGGGACACATATTCATGTATAAAAGACGTACAAAAGTGCATTTTGCATGATAGGTCCCCTTTAAATTAAGGTCATTTAGGCAACCTGATTGCCAGATCTTGCAATCTATAATGCTTGTTCTTCAAACTCCACACTATTTGTGAAATGTGGATTTTCTGACTCTTACACTTTCTAAATCCTAGTCTCTATGGTGGTCTACACTACTGATAAACGGCGTATACGCTTAAGTGAAATATGGGGTACAGGAGTGTCATTTTCCATGGTAAAATGCTCAGATTATTTCCTTTCTTAATCTTACTGTGTGTCTAGCACTATCTGTTTCTTGACAGATGCGCAGTAATAAAAACCAGACATCAAACGTTATGGGCTGTAGAGTCAAAAGATTAAGCAATAACTATTGAGTTTATGGGAATGGAAAAGAAATATAGCATATGTAAACCACTGACTCCAGACAGCCTTTCACTAATGTTTGAATGTGCTTTGATGCACATTATTTTATTACAGAAGACTTCCACCCTTAGAGCTTAATTCTACTCACAGGTTAAGAGATGGCACTACCATACAGGGCACAATGACAGCACAAAGAGCTTTATGTGGAGTGTTTGCACTTTAACTAGGGCTTGGATCATTGGGGTGTTCTGGCAGACAGCCAACATCCCTTCGGTGTCACAGCAGGTAACATGCCCTTTAAACTGAGCAACAGATGGTGCACCAGGAAGGCAACGTCTCCCAAGATGCCATGGGAACATCTCTGCTCTTTGTGTCTGCTGCAGATATTACAGTAAAAAAGATAAGTACAGTGTTTTTTCTGAAATGTTCCGTTTTAAAATTCCACAATGGTTTGGTATGTGATCTTTGCTATGACAGTATTATAATAAGTCCCTTGATGATCTTATTTCATACATATTCATAACTTGTGCCAACTTGACCCGTTCTGTTCTTCTGTCACATCAATTCTGTGTCCAGAAACTGATCCACGCACCAAGGGAGGGATACAATTAATCATTAAATTGTACATGTGCTATCATGTATTTCAAAACTACCAATTAGGATAAGCTAAGATATGGTTGGATGCAACTTTCATGATTCCCCTGGGGAGAACACACTATACAGTGGCTTCAGCCAGTATGATAGGGTAAGGGATACAGTACAGCACTGGCAAGAGTACATAAAGTGCTATCGGCAGACTTTGGAAAGCTACCAATTGTGTTAAACTGTCCACACATTTTTGCCTCTACTGTACACTTAGCCAAAGAGCAACTCAAAACAAACTCTCCAACACAAACGTTGCACCCTTTTTGATTGTTGTTCAGACATGTGATTGTTAGTCTTACCAAGCTGTTTTGTAACATCAGACTTACAGTATACAATCTTGCAAATTTAAAAACAGCCTTCAAAATTGCACTCCTTGAGACTGTATGATTTACACTGTTCTGGGTGGTGATAGCATTGCAATGAAAATAACACACGGCTCGTCAAATTAGCTACAATTCCAATGTAGCAGCAAATGCTAAATGATATAATAAAAATAGTTCCTTTACTTTATGACACCACATTGTTTATATTTATAGTTTTTCACAACACAAAAAAAGTAATTTAGCCACGTGGACCACTATGCAATTATGAATAGTTAAATTTGGCAAGCTACTGTATATTTTTTAATCCTGATCGCTATCTTGTTATGGCGGGATTGGCTGTGTAGAAGTAGTCTCTGTTCTTGTCATAAGGGAGCCAAATGAAGCACTGCTGTTGTTCCTTTGGGGGAGACAGGTGCTGGAAGGCCACTGATGCGTGGAGAGACTTACATGCCTGTTTAACTGGTCTCATTATAGTCCATGCCTGCCATCTTCCAAGGACTGCAATTGTGGGTGACAAACCTCATCGTTTCAAGAATGTTAATTGGGATAAGTGGCAGTTAGTTAAAACTCCCAGTGTGAGATAAGACACTCCACCGTGGGGGGTCGAGCTGCGGGGACATCAGGGGAGACAGCAGGAGGAAGTGAAAGCAGGGAATCCGGGGTGGAGGAGAGAAAGATGGCATATAACCATCCAAATGACTATACACCTCAGAGTCAACAAAGGTCAGCATCATATAGCGGATTACTCTCGGTCATTTATAAGGTGTAGGTGGGAATGCTGTTAAAGGTGGCTGCATGCTGGTGAAAGCCCATTACAAGCCTCCAGCTCACTGCACAAGGTGTGTGTGAGTGTGTGGGGATCTTTATATGTGTGCTAGTTGAATAACTTTTCTTTTTAAGATGGATGGAAGAAAATGATATAGTGTCTATATGTGTGATATATGTGGTGTGTGTGTGTGTGTGTGTGTGTGTGTGTGTGTGTGTGTGTGTGTGTGTGTGTGTGTGTGTGTGTGTGTGTGTGTGTGTGTGTGTGTGTGTGTGTGTGTGTGTGTGTGTGTGTGTGTGTGTGTGTGTGTGTGTGTGTGTGTGTGTGTGTGTGTGTGTGTGTGTGTGTCAAGCTTTTAGTGTGGCTTTCACATCAGCATTGGTCCAGAGGGCAGTTCATCTGAAAGCACCAACACACCTCCTGCAATTAGTTTCACTCAGATGCAATTGCCAAGCTCCAACTATTGATATTGCTTCCTCATGTTTGCATCTCCTTACAAATCTATTGCACTTTTGGCTCGCTGAAATCCATATTTTCTTATGTCTTGAATTTGTGAGTCTCAATTTGTTCTCTCCCTTTTCTGTATCTTGCTCCTTTCCGTGTTGTTTACCAGGACTATTTTTCTCTTTGCTCCAATTAAATGTCTTCCTCTATGATTGCTTCTCTCCTTGTCGTCTACTCCTGCTCCCTCCATCTCTATCTTCAGTTTCCCTTTCTCCATTTCCTCTCACTTCATCACTGTCACTCTCTGCTGGTTTTCCTCCACTTGTATGTAACCTGTTTTTCTCTCGTCTGCATCGAGAATCAAACAATAACAGCGGCACAGTTTAACCATTGCAATGAGCCTAAAGTATGACAAAGAAATCTCTCTCTACTCCTCACCTTTCCTCCCCCCTTTCATCTTGCTATCTGTCGTTTCTCTCCATCTTGTGCTTGTAAGCCTCCATCATTTGTTTTTTGTCCCTTCCCGGTTCTTTTGAGGGTTCTTGTTGATGTTTCTCGACACCAGACCAAAAAAGTTCTCTCTTGTTGTCTTCAACTCTCACTCACTGTCTCACACTTCCTTTCTTTCGCACACAGTCTCTGAGATTTCACAGGCAAGGGAGTTTTTATAACATGATCTGTCACAGCTTGACTTATATCTGGTGTCAAGCTCTTTGTTCTCTCTACTGTATCGGCCTCATAACTCAATCCCCACTCAGTCCCTGCAGTGTCTCCCCCTTTCACTGCTACCTTTTCCTCCCTCTTTATTTCCGGCCGCATTCCCATCTCTACTGCATTCTTATACGTTTAAATCTCAATTCATTCTGCACAACACCAATGGGATTAACTTGTTTTGCATGATGTTCTGAACACTTAACCCCAAGTAGGAGGCTTGCAAGACTTAGGGTGGTTAAATGTGCCAACAAAAAGGTTTGAAAATGATTCAGTAAACAGTAAACTGCTTGTATTTTGTTTATTTTCTTCCCTTATGGGTGGAAATGAAGATGTGGCTAACGTTGTTTTAAATGTCCTTGGTTGTGCCCTTGAACAAAACGATCTTGTGATTTCAAAGTTTATTTCTAAAGCACATTTAAAAGTGATTTTTGGTCGGGCCAAAGTGCTGTACATGTAATAAATACTACAATCACAATAAAAGACAATAAATTACAACAGATATATAAGTGTGTTTTTAAGAGTAGATTTAAAAACCCCTAGTGTTGAACTGTTCATTTGAAAACATATTTCAGATGTAAATACAAAGCGATTGACGTGAGGACCTTTTCAAAGCCCTGTTAACCACCATTCATCACAAATAGGCAAAGAAAACAAATCATTTCTAGAGGAAATGGTGTTATTTCCCAGAAACAAGTGTTTGCAAACATTGTGGAAACATGAGAGACAGATCTTTTATTGAGCTTTTTGCCAAAGGTATATTTACAGTGAGTCAGATTCTCTGGATGTATTGCAGATACCATCAGCAATTTTGATTTTGAAGCTGCTGAACAAAAACAAAAAACCTGGCAACATCAAAAGAACCATATCTGAGTCATTAACACCACGCTGGGTACCACACAGGGACGCTAGTCACTTGTGCAGATTCAGCCCTCCGTGAGGGTAACGAAGCATAAGGATACGTTTTGGGTCTTCCCGCTATTGCCTTCCCCACCAACAGAGCGGACAGGAAGTGACACGGAATGAAACACTAACCAGGTGAACAACCCCGGGTACCCCCCTGTGGAACGTCATGTGTCATGAGTGTTTCTGTTGTTTCATGCTGGTTTATTGGCTTTATTTGGGGTCCTGGCCCTTTTTAAAGTCAAAACAATAATACATTCCCTGCAATACGCTCTACCAGTTTAACCCCACAGTATCAGAGAACACTATTCATTTAATCAGGGCCTAGGTTCAAAAGAAAGCAGATTTTAAGTTGATTTTCCAGTACTAATATAGAGGTTGGTAGGCATGAAAGCCTCTTAGCATTAAGGTCACTATATGTCAGATTCATAACTCCAGGTAGATTACAAATAAAAACATTAAAGTACCACTATCATGTCATCCTTTCTTGTAGCTTTGGCTATTGTTAAACTGGAACTAGAGCTCTATATCCATCCACCAATCTATCTTTGAATCCGTTGTTGTATTTGTTTGCTATTACAAGCAATCTGCTGGTCACTGTGACACGTACAGAGCACCGTGAGACCTGGAAAGGAAATGACTCGCTGCTTAGTATTTCACTGTTATGTCATTTCTTCATTATATCTTTCCCCTTCTCATTTCCCCCCTTTCCATTTCTCTCCCCTACTCTGTCCCTCCATCTTTTCATTTTGCCGGAAGCCAGGCGTTGACCTAGTTTAGCAGTGCAGAAGGTTTGTTATCATCACCCCCAAACAAAAAACAATAATGTGGAAGTGAGAACATGGGAAGGCACAAAATCAACAGCAACACATGCGAAGATGGACACTGCTGTAGACATAACCTCAAATTAAGTAGTGTGAATTTACAGAGTCTCGGATATTCATACTGTCAAAGTGTATTGTAGAGAGGAACAGGCATATGCACAATGACAGGCATACCACCACATACACAGAAACGCAGCTTCTCTTATATCGTTGCATGATATTCTCTTTGGAGCATATGAGGTAACGCAGCTGCTCCCCAACAGAAATAATGCTGCTTGCTACTGTATAATTCTTACTGGAAAAAAAACTTTTAAGAGAATAATTAACCGGCATTCATTTCCATCTTTTTTTTGGCATGTTTTCTATTCTTTTGTAGACACAATTGTCATCATAAAGTGCTAAAAAAGCCTTTTTCTGACAGCTATCTCAGTAAATTACCTTTGTCCTTTGTTTATTGAACTCAGTTGCGGTAAACATAATTAAATCAGTGAAAGTCAGGAAAATAGAGAGTATGTGAGAAGGTAGTTTATTATGGTTGTGACAATATGTAAAAATCCTATTAACAATCTTTGAATCAAACTTTAAAACTGAAGGGAAAAGGTTTCTCTGGCTCATTTTCTCATCACACAGTGCATGTCTTTCCCCCCCGAATCACTCTCTCCCAATGAGAATGACACCACTGTAAAAGGGACATTATGAATACAGTGAGAGGGGAAAGCAGAGATATGGAAAAGAAGATGGAAATGTTAAGAGCAACAGACCGACAAAGGCAGGATGTGCGTCAGTGTATGTTTTTTTTATATGTCTACTTCTACATATAAATGAGAAGGACACATGTTATATAAGGCTCTCAGGATATTAGATTTTGAATACTTGATTATCGTTGCCGGAATAATTAGCAATAAAGATATTATCGCTATGATTGTAGAATTAATAATGCTATCTCTCAAATCCACCTTAAGGTTTTTTTTAGTTTGTTCTGGGTACATACATTTGTGTGCCTTTGTGTTGGAGGTAAATGGATTCAAGTGAGGCGGAGTGAGAATGGAAAAAGAAACAGAAATTATTCAAGAGGTGCTGGATTATTCATTATCATTTGTGTATTAATAACTGTTCATTTGAATGTCATAGTTATTGTCCCTAACAACCCTAGTCCCTCCATTGTGTCGACAAAGGGGTTATGGGTTCAGCTGACCCATGTTGTTATCCGTGGCAGACGGTATGCAGGCCTGCAGGCGACTGAATGAGATGCCATCCATCTGGGCTCAGACAGCGATGGCCAACTCCATTATTACTAACCATGACTCACTGTTGACTCATAGTTAATCAAATGACTCCATATACACTGGGACTCATTCTGTGTACTGCAAGCCACACAACTATTTCGGATTGGTTGGAAGTGGACAAATAATAATACAAAATATTTTTTTTAATAAAACCCCTTGTTTCTATATTTAGAGCCATATCCCTATCCAGTGTGCTGATGACATGTGACAAAGAAGTGATTCACATTATAGGGACGAATGAAGATGGGTAGCTTCTGAGTCCATCCCATATCACATTGTTTGTTATACTGTTAGAACTGACTTTAAGTTAACGTTTCCTTTCCAAGATGTTTATGACAAAATTGCTACCCATCTCATGTCTGTGTGGTAAATATGAAGCAACAGCCAGCAGCCTGTTAGCTTAGCAAAGACAGTATTTGTCGGATTGACCCCGCCATCATGTGGAAAACCGAGGCTTGTTTGCCTGCAAGGGAATATATAAACACATTATTATAGTCGTATTATAGTAATCTTGTATTGAGGCCAACGGCCAATCACTGAGGAGAATTATGAAGGAAAACGAACAAAGAAGCCAGCAGCCAATTTCCATCAATCAATTCACCAACAATGCAAAATGAACATTGGGACTATAGTTAAAGTCCCCATGTCTTAAATCCATTGTTTATTTTTAATTTAATGTTGCATTCAGTGTTGTTCCTGGTATTGTCAGCAATGGAACAATTTAGTTAAGAGGCCTTGTATTGTTAAACATATTGCAGCGATGAACGGCAGTGCAAAGAGGATTATTCTGACATATTGGAAAGTCACTACGACAAAAAGTCAACTCATTCAGGAACACGTTTCTATGTGAAAGAATAAAGCACAGTTTGCCCCAAAAGCACAAAACCTTTTTTGTGGTTACTGAATGTGTGGACAAGTGGAGAAAAGACTAGCAAAATGCTGTTTAACAGAATGTAAAATTGAATATTTCATGCAAGAAACCATCTTGAACTCTCAGTGGCCCCTGAGTAACCTCAAGGTCTGGTAGTAGTGCCCCATTCAGAGACTTTGCATTCAGCAGGAACTCAGTCACTACAGTATTGAAGTATACATTATTCAAATTCGCAGCTGCATGATACAAGTTATATTGCTCAGGAGTGGCTTCATGACATAACACCAGTTGTCAATGCTCCCAGAAATAACACAGCAAGAGAATGGTGCAAATATTTAGAAAGTCACTTTGTAGCATGAATTGTTTCGCCAATTACCTTTTTGATTGGAAAATGTGAATGAAAAAGTTTGAAAATAGTTACATAAAGCGATCGATCCTTTTAATCCAACTGCCTTGGAGTGGAGTTGACATTATGTTGGTGAATTTAACCAAGCCATCGTGATTACATTATTTTCTATCCAGCTCCAGTCCATTCTTATCTTTCTTTCTGTATTTTAATCCTGTGAAGCCCCTGAGGGAATCAAGCCTCATCCTGGCTGTAAGGAAGAAATATTTTTAACCTTTTCCGCCTGTACTCTCCTTTGTGACGCCCCTATAAATAAGCAGCCCGCTTGAATCCATGCATGCACATAAATACAGAGGCAGGAAAGTAAACATGGCTGCTGCAAGGTATAAAGTGGCCATTATCACAGTTTACGTAAGAAAATAAGCTGTTGAGCTATCGAGGAATGCTGCTTTCGTAAATCCCATGACATGGTGGTCCAGATGTTGACTGTTCCGTTAATACTAATGCCTTTTCCCTGTTTCTGCAGCGATTTCTCCTCCTACTTTGCTCTGTTAATGCTTTTGAAAATGTTGCAGATTTTTCCAAAGATCTGATATCTGTGTACAGCTATCTCTGATTTCTGCAGACTAAAGCGAAAGTGATTATTATTCTGGGGGATTAGTGTTCCCAGCAGAATCCTCGTTGCTGCTTGGAGTGGACTAGATATAACTGTGTTGCCATTTGAAATAAATGCTCAATCCTCAACTTAAGTGCCGCTGACTATAAACGAGCAATCAGAGAAGGGAGAAGGGCTGTAAGACGAGACGAGAGACATCAGCTATTTGATGTGTGTGTGCCTCCTAATCTGAATATAGTGTGATGCCACAGTGTGCCATTTGGTCAATGCAATGTAAGAGCTCATTGAGAGCATCCAATTTCCCAAATTCCAACCTGGGAAAATATTAGTGCCGCATTTCCAACCCACAGAGCTAAACAAGTCAACCCAATAATTCACATTTGCAAAGTGGCGCCAAAGGATAGAGATGATTTTATGCCTCTAGAAACAAAGCACTTTTTTTATTTTTTATTGTTTGTTTGAAAGTACAAACTGCCTACCAAGCTGATTCTGCCTCTCTCGCTTTCTCTGAATTTCTTTTAGCAAGGCGGTTTTACCTTCAGGCTTGCCGAAGGAATTCCTGAACGTTGCGGGAATGGATAAGGCTTCTAGAATATTTATAACTAGCACATAAATAGTCAGCGCAGCACATCACTCTCCCAAGTGGGTTTACGGGCCCGCCTTTATGGAAATGCGCACATACACACAGAAAGTGATCCTGATGGGGGGGGGTTGCATCCGAGAATAACCTTGTCATGTTCAACTCAATGAGCTGCCATGCCACAAAAAAGCTACAGTATGACTCCTTTGATTGCGAACACAGTTGGTGACCTTTTTGTTTCCCTTAATATTTCCTGCCTCTCTTTGATTTGTGGAAGCAATATTGATCACTATCTATGCATCCATTTTCTAAACTACCAATCCTGCTCTGCGTTACGAGGAGCTGGTACACCCTGCACAGGTCTCCAGTTTATCACAGGGGGGAAGGCAGAACTAATCAAAATCTAATATAAAAAGTTATTGAACCCCTGGCAGTGCATTCACACTTCAAAATGGAGCTGCCGCACCTCTCTACCCATATCCAGCCTGCCATGGAGGAGTGTATGCCAAGTGATTACTGCCTCCATCTCTAGGTTGCGAGAATCACCGCAGAGAAAGATATGATTGTGAAGCAGCTGTTTTGTGAGCACAGCAGTTCCCTACATGCAGGTTACCGCTGATTCATCAATGCTACCACCGTCATTCTTCCTCCTTCCTCTTGACACCCCATGTCCCCCGTTTATTATCCATCCCCCCGTCACTCTTTGCACACATCCATCTCTCCTGCGGTGCTTCTGCTCTCCACACCATTCTGATTCCTTTTATAACCTCATTTCAAATTTGAAATGTACTTATATCTTCATGGCCTCAATATTTCAATATTTCTCTTCGTCCTCTATTTTCATGCATCGTTGGTTCCCATGCTGCACAGTGATCGAAAAATGAATTGTGCTTATTTTCTTGCCTCCAGCATTGATACAGTGTTGCTATGACAGCACCCGTGCAAGTGTGTAGGTCGGAGGATAACGGATGCGTCGATGGTGGCAAATGTATTGTGCTTTGATCAGGAGCGAGGCTTAACTTGTGGTTCTGACTCGTATGTGAGAAGCAGTAAATGTAAAACCCACAGCTTCCCCCACATTATAGGCATGTGTGCCTTGTGTGTGGAGGGAGAGTTGTACTGCTGTAATACACTCTGAGTGTGAGTCAGAGTTCATGTTAGCAAACATAAATATATTACGTTTCGGCAAATGAATAACCGCCAGGAAATTCGAGCCAGAGGAAAATCAATAGTCCATAAGCTATATACTCTGGGCATGATGCTTTTATTCTGAGAGGAAAGTCCAGGCACCATGCTACTGTATAAAACACACGTTATGTTGAATTAGGATCACAACAGATGCTTTTTGATTAGTAGAGCAGCTAGAGTACGTTATCTTTATTTTTCTTTATTTTTTATATTATTTATCTACCTGAAAGAATTCTAATTAGAAAAAAACCTAATCACTTAAAGTTCATTTTCCTGTTCAAACAGAAAACTATAATTGCATCTCCTCAAATCTGTCATTGAAAACAATCAAACTCTGTCCCACACATCATCATTTTAGTTAATTCACTTGCTCAATATTCATTGTAAAAAAAGCTTGGCAATGAAAAACTGAATTTTTGCCAGGCATCTTAACCCAATGGTGCGATTCGCATGAATATTCTGCAGAAACGTCCATCCTATCACAGAGGGCTTTTTATCCCTAACAAAACGCGTGCTATATGGGACTGTCATTTATATTTTTGTATGGAGAGAAAATCACGCACAATATGCACTTCTATAGGGATTCCTTTTGGATTACTGATCAGCACATATGGAATAATATGGAAGACAACAAACAAATCTGGTCTTATTGGGGCTTTACTTCATGCATTCATTTTGATCAGCTGCATCCAGATCTGTCTAGCTGTCATTTAAGTCCAACCTTTAGCTATAGCAATCTGGAATTCAGTATCCTATTGATTCATTTATTTCTTCTTCCTATTCTGTTCAATCCTCTCCTTTCATACTTTGGCTCTACGTTTATGGCTGTTTGGCAACCTATCACTTGATTCACTGTCTTTTTAAATATCTATATGTATGTTAGTCACACTGAAATGAACAATGGCTACCTAATGACAGCTTTTTTTATTCTATTGTTGATCCACATGCTAAACATATTAAATTAAAAAAAAGAAACTCAAAAAATCTAATTACAATAAAAGTTTTTTTTTAAAGCCAGTTGCTTAAATAATTCAAAGTGAAAGATTAACATTTTAAAAGATCTAAACCTGTTGATTTGACATTTTGAATCCTTAACAGGTAAGTTTAAATAACAGCATGAAACACCTTTGAAAAAAAAAACATTCCTCACAATAACCCCCACCTCTATGCATTTTAATGTTCATGATTGAACTGAAAAGTATTTTTATAAATGTTTAAAGCTGGATCGTTATTCCTGGGCTGAAATCTGACATTTCACTGACCTCAATCACTTCCTGTTCTAGTTCATGCAATCCAATGTATGTTCTCCTTCGTTGCCCTATGTTGCCTGGGTCCAAGCAACATGGACTGTTTCTCTCCGCTGCTATTCAACAAACCCTGCCCTAGCCTCAAGCAAAAACAATCAGCTTTTTTCCGCATGGTTGATATCGCTGCTCCGGAGTTTCAACCCCCAACTCTCGCTGGCTTTAACCCAAGCTCTGGGTGGTAACTACCCTGGTTCTCTGCTAGAAACTCTTCAACCAAGTCATCATCTCACATGCCTCTGGGCCTTGCGTCCAGTCATTTTGGGGTTGAAATAGCGGCAACCTAGTGGTCAGTTGGGGTTGATTACATGCACTTTTTGATCATGCTCCATTGCATTGCTTCGTCTTCCTGCGAGGCATCCACGAAATGGATATGATGTCCTGCGTGAGCAGATGGCAGTGGTCCGAAACTCAAAGATTGGCGACACAAACCCACAGAAACGATCAGGAAGGAGACAGGAAAAGTGAGAGAAGCGTTAAAAAGGACGGGAAAAAAAAGATCTTATTCTCAAGGCATATACAGTATGACATGGAATATGAATTATAGATCAAACCTCAGAGATGTAGTTAGAACACCCTTTTCCTCCACTATCGCTTTCATTTCAGTCTGCCTCTCTGTGAGCTTGTTCTGCTACCCTTTTCTCCAAATGTTGGATCTTAATGATAACGTGCATCCGAGGTGATTTGTGTTTCAGCGTCTGTGACTTTGTCTCAGTTCTTCGCGGCTGCAAAAAACCAGATTGTGGAGGAATCACAGATCAAACATCTCAACAGTTCTGTCTCCAGCTGTCTCTCCCTCTCTTTCCCCTCGCTCCCTTTCTGCCTCTCCTCTCTCATCTTCCTCATTTATTTATATCTTCCTACATTTTCCTATCGTGCTTAAGCAACAAAGAGCAACACAACATGTAGGAGTAAAGCACAACATGGTCCAACACTCATTCATTTGGATTGCTCTAAAAAAAGGGTGTGTAATGTTGCATAATAAAGAGCCTACACATGAACATGTTTAACTTTAAGTCCTGCCAAGAGATAACAGCAACATTGTGTTCAGTGATGCTTAACAAAGTACAATTGCTGCTTTTAACAGGTTCCTCTTATGGCCGCTGGGGAGTGATCTGTTCCACTCACACATACACACAGTGGAGCTCTCAGAGGAGCCTCATCTGTCTGTGGTTGTGTTTGTCTCATCTCTAAGCCCTGTGTGAAGTGGAGAGGAAAGACTGTTTTGCACCCAGACCCAACTTCTCCGCACCACACTGACTGTACTCCAGGGAGCCGGTCTGGACGAGGAGAAGGCAACACAGCAGTGCAGAGATATAAAAATAGTGATACAGGGTGAGGTGAGAAAGAAACAAATTGAAGGAAAATAGGAGACGGAAACAAATACCAGGGCTTGTCGAGGGAAAAGAGGAGACAACCAGAGGGAGCAGGAGAGTGTACATCTAGAAATAGCAAGATAAAGAGCAGAAAGCCGGTCGAGACCAAACAAATCTATATGTTTTTTGTTGTTGAACATCAGGTAAAGAAAACTAGTCGCTGCAGTAACAGCACACAATCCCCTACCTCCATCTAAATATGATTGAATGAAAAGGAGAAACGTCTGAGCTGCTGGAGGATGTTGTGCGGATGGTTGATTGACAGCTACAACCGGCTTCATTCTCACCCCGTCATGAAAACCACTTAGCCGAAAGCTAAACACCCCGTCATGGCATTTTGGCATAATGACAGTAACCATAGTGACCTTAGGCTTTTTCAAATCAATTTAGGGAATAGAAATAGGATTAATTTAAGATTATGACATCAGCCTGGGACTCTCACAGTTTTTTGTAATTGAAATCCCTTGTTCCCATTGGTTAAAGACAGGAGCAACAGGGTTGGCCTTATAATAAAAAATACAGTAAAGGTCTTTACTCACCAGGGGCTTGAAACGTAAACAAAACATAAGGCCAAATTGTTGCTCATAAAAACTTGATATTTGTATTAATATTTAAAGTTTGCTGTCTTGGTTCGAAACTACAGAGCCTCCGTGTTGTTTATTTAATATCCTCATAAATAAAGGACAGACAAAACATCTCCTGAAAACCTGATTCAGAGAAAGATATGTTGTTTTCTTTGTGTTTAATATTTGCATTCTGTGTGAAATTATATTACAGTTCAATCAAATATATTGTCGTTTTATCACACAAAAAAAGTCCCCAACTTTTAACGGTTATAAGAGATATACAGATATGTTTGTTTAAATTCATTTTGGCCCAAAGAAACATTCATATGCTTGTTATATTTAATATATCATTTCCTTTTGTTCCTTTCCTTGAAAACGGCACTTTATTTGAAATCCCCCTCCCTCTAAGGTCTTGTCTAGGGTCTCATGACTCAGTGTGGAATGAATCACATCAATTCAGTTTAGCATCCAGATAATACAGCGAAAATGTCGAGGGTCAATCATTGTCCTTTCAGACGAACAGGTTTGTATTCACACATTTAACAGAACATCTCCTTTCAGACACTGCTCTAAGGTCGCTTCTCTGTTTTGTAGTATGTCACATCTTTATGTTTTCATCAGTGAACATTTGATGCCAGATCTCACTCAGCGATACACTTTCCACTGCACTCAGTCACAGTGGCCTGGATCAACAACTATGTTGAACTTCAACAGCAATTTATTGTCAGAAACTTTTAAACGATATACAGTATGATACCCCGAAGATTGCCTGCCAGTTATTCTCAAAATGAGCTGCTTAAACCATCCTTTTTTTTTCTAAACACCAGCAACAACAAAACACTCAGATGTTCCTGCTGCCAGTGCCTGGGGAAATGTCACTCCATGTGTGCAGAGCCAGTTATAGGGTTAACCCTTACCCAATGGTGTAAAGTAACTACACTTATTATACATTTATTCAAGTACTGTCCATAAATACAATTTTGAGGTGCTATGTTATGCTACTTTGTACTTCTACTCCTCTACTATTCAGAGGTAAATCTAGTACTTTTACTCCACTTCATTTATTTAATAAATTCACAAGCTACCCTGTAGTATACAAAGTCATTCAAACCAGCTGCACCTTTACCAGCTTTGATAACACTTTAATGATCAATAAACCATTTGATATATATTATTCTGAAATTGACCAATCTGCATGATAAGTACTTTTGGTACTTTAAGTATATTTTGATGATGTTACTTTTGCACTTTTACTTGCAGTAAGTGACATTTTGATTGCAGGACTTTTACTTGTAGAGTATTCCTTCACTCTGGTACTTCTTCTTTAACTTTAGTACAAGATCCGAGTACTTCTTCCACCTCTGCTATTTTCTTACGATTGCTCTAATCATATCATGTATTCTTCAACTATGAAACCGAAGCCATATGTTCAACACAGTCTCACGGCATTTCGTGTTATAGTCACGAAATGAATCTATTGATTCGTGTTCACCGACACGATTTCTCCATTTCTTTCGTGTCAAACAGAACGATTTTAAAAGCAATGTAAATAATAACAAATTAGAAGGAAAAACAGATTAAAAAAATACAGATTTCACTGTTCTGACACAGAACGATTTTAGAATCAATGTATTTCTATTGGTAGCCTAGTAGCCTATGTTTCGTGCCTGCACCAAACAATAACAAATTAGAAGGAAAACAAGATGACAATAAATACAGATTTCAGTATTCGGAGGCTCTGAGCCCCATTTCTTTTCCTCGCGGACGGCAAAAAAACTCTGACATTATACAATTTAAAATAAAAGGGATAGGGTAAGATATTTAGTAAGAAAATGTTTTTATGAACCACACAGCTTCTGGTCTTCCAAGACCCGACCGGACAAAAATACGTGGTGCAGACACGAAACATACTACCAATAGAAATACATTGCTTTTCAAATCGTTCTGTGTGACATGAATCAATAGATTAAATTAATTTCGTGACTATAACACGAAATGCCGTGAGACTGGGTTATGTTACAACATGTTATAATAAAGTACTGTACATTTGAAACACTTAAGTAACATCTCTAAATCCTAGCATCTACTGCCAGTCTATGTGCTGTTCAATAACAAAGGGAACAATATTTTAGGCGGGGCTTGGCCTTATTTAGCTTTCATTACCCTCCACCTTTTTAAGCGACACCCTTTAAAACCAAACTACATGACACTGCACTCCCACAACATTAGTGAAACAAGCCTCTCTGCAAATGAATATTATTATAATGATTTAATTCGTAATCATGTTCATGATTTAGAATGTGATTACTTTATTAATGACTATTTGTTCTTCAGCATGACCGCAGATCAGCTCTCAGAGTTCTTCAGTGCTCTTGCTAACTCTCAGAATACACTCAGAGGCATAAGGTCTTTTTCTGATTGCGTAATGAGCTAGCTAGTAAATCAGGCTCTAATTATACACAGATTATGAGGACACATAGCATGAAAGGTGCAGTGCACATTTGCTGTAACATTTTCATGCGCATAAATCTGCCTCTCTTTGTTTTGACATGCCTGTTCAGTTGGTACATATATAACTCACAGGTGACACAATCCAAACTGACAGCTTCATATGCAGCCCGCAGCAAAAAGTGGAGTCAGTAAATACATTTACATTCGGACCGACAATGGCCCGGCTCCCAGAGTCACGCTGGTAATAGAAATGATATGGATGCGCTCCAATTCCAACTGTCACAGTCAATGTTCGTTGGATGCTATCAGAGTTTTGTCATTGTGGCTAACAAAGCTGATCTCATGCAATTGCCAACATCACCCTATTCTGTTAGCATCGGGCTTAATTTCCCACTGTCAATCATAACTGTGTTTCCATAGCAACAGTGAGGATCAATACAATCATGTACATTGAGTAACCCAGATGCTATCTCACATGAGTGATGAAGTGTGATGTTTGCGTATGCGTGTATGTTTGTAAATGCTTTCCTTCACAATATGTTTGGCTTATCCAGTATCTAAAAGGAGAGAACACATGGTGAAATGGTTCGTCAACGTCTGCACTTTTGCTATAGTAAGTGATGCACTTAGCCAATGAAATGTTATGGGCTAACACAAAAGCATGGGGAATGCTCTTTTTACTCACTTCTAACTCTACACATAGACATAGCTTGGTTGGAGTCTGGAAAACGAGTTTACAGACTACCCACTTACAGAATGGGGTTACAGTGTGAAGCGATGTTTAATATTTAATTAACTCCAGTTGTGCTACTAATTAGTGCTCCAGCTTTATTCTATTTGTTGTGTGTGCCAGTTATTCAATTACAAGATGAGGCTTGTGAAAAAGGAGAATTTGTGTTGTGATTTAAAAAAAAAAAAAGGTAGAAGTAGGACAGTCAGACACCTCCAGCTTGTACCACCTGTTCACTTGTTACTTTGCTTCCTTTCTGCTGCTGTGACCTACTCTGATTGGATAACTGTACTTGCTCCACAAGCGCAAGTGAGAAATAAAAACCAAGCTAAATAATGTGGCTACTGGATCTTATCGTCATGTCAAGAATAAATCAGATAACAAATTCTACATACATATAAACTCCAACATATCCAGAACTCTGCTGCCCGCCTCCTCACCCACACCCGCTCCCGAGACCACATCACTCCCGTCCTCCAGAACCTCCACTGGCTCCCCGTCCGTCAAAGAATCAACTTCAAAGTCCTCCTCATTACTCACAAAGCCCTCAACAATCAGCCCCCCTCCCCCCCACCCCCTAGCTCACAGACCTGCTGCACCACCACACCCCTTCCCGCTGCCTCCGCTCGTCAGAAGCCAACCTCCTATCCATCCCCACCCAGATCAATCACCGGACCTGGGGGGACAGAGCCTTCTCCGTCGCTGCCCCCTCCCTCTGGAACTCACTCCCACAACCCATCAGAGACTGCACTGACCTCACCACCTTCAGAAAACTCACAAAAACTCACCTCTTCAATCTGGCTTTTAATGTGTGATTGTTTTTGTATTATTTGACTTTAACTATGTATTTGTCGTTCCTTTCTTTTCTTTTCACTATATCTGTAAAGCATCTTTGAGCACCTGTAAAAGCACTGACCAAATAAATCTTTTATTATTATTATACAAATATATATTTAAGAAAATACAAAAACAGTTTGCTAACGCATAAAAAGTTTGATCTGTGCTACATTTCCATTGATCACTATTGTGAGTCATGCTCTTTCAATTTGAGACAGATGTTATGCATGTCCCATATTCCTAATATATAATCAGATCCCCACACACACACACACACACACACACACACACACACACACACACACACACACACACACACACACACACACACACACACACACACACACACACACACACACACACACACACACACACACACACACACACACACACACACACACACACACACACACACACACACACACACACACACACAGGCCTACTGTGCTTCCTGCCTCCCTCATGTTAACCCTGGGGGTTTCACTATGTGGAGCACCAAATGAGATCACGTCTCATGTCGAGGGGATAAGCCTCAGAAAGCAGAGCAAGACAATCTATTGTAAGGGAGTGTCCCACGATGATGTGTGCAGGACTGTGTAGAGATTAGGACAGGTGTCATGTTGTACACAATGACTGGAGCTGTAATATGTGCGGATGGTACGTAAAGAGTTAAGGGCAAAGATTTTTGGGGATATTTTAGGTAATGGTATCTCTGTTACAAGAGCCCTTTAATGGACAACAACATTGAACAACAATTTGATACTTTTCTGATGTGTTAAGCCAAAAACAAAACATGATGACACAAATTGGTCTTTTGAGCGCATTCAGGGACAAATGTGTGTTTAATGAAATTGGTGAGGGTGGCTTCATTGATCGACGCAATTCATCTGTCATTCACACCTGTTTTCTAGCTTTCTACTCATGACCAGATTAGCCGCATTTTGATGTAGCGTTGTCTCCATCTGTTTTATCAATCTGTCAAACACATTGACAACCAAATGTTCTTTTTTGCTCTGTGTCTGCCTGTGAGCGGAAACAGGTAATGTAGCAGGTGCATAAGTTCATGAGATCTACATGATAATGGGCCATTTCCAACATGCTTTAGGCGGCACCATTTTCTGTAATAAGTGGATTTAAAAAAAAGAGGATGGACCTGGTTCTCTCCTGTCACCTCTAGAGAGAGAGAGAGCGAGAGAGAGCGAGAGAGAGAGCGAGAGAGAGAGAGAGAGAGAGAGAGCGAGAGAGCGAGAGAGAGAGAGAGAGAGAGAATTTAATTTGTTTCATGGAATATTGATGGGAATTGAGGGACTGTCAAACTAAGGAGAGATGGGATGACATACGTATGACTCGTAGTAGATAACAAAACGTTTAATATGAATTGAATGAAGCTCTTACTAGTTTGGAACGTAAACAACAATATTGTGTGTGTGAGTGTGTGAAACATCAGCATTAACTAAACCACAATTATAAGTACAGCTACTGTTACACAGATAAAGGCTGCCTCTAGTATACACTTACTACTAATTATATACACTGTTGGTAAACCTATTACTTCACTGTACTGTTTGCTAACAAACACATCACTTACTTGAGGTCAAGGACATACAACTTAACTGCCAGCTGCTCTAAACAAGCTTTCAAACTATAATATGAATGAGGGTTTGGCCTATAGCAATGGATTAAATGTCTCCCATCATGAGTCTTCACATTGGGTGAACCTTTTGTACAATTATAGTCAGCTTTCCGTCAGTGTGTTGGTTAAAAAAACATCCTCATAGCATTCAATGTGTACAAGTTCCCCTGAGCCTAGAAACATACTCTTGAGGACATGCATGAGTTTGAGTTCATACGTTTACACACGCACATGTAGGTTTGAGAACCATGTGTGCATTTTAGATTCCATGTGTGTAATGTGGGTGTAATTGTGTGTCTACCCAGCTACTGAGCCGGCAAGAGGACAATGTCTGCCATGATGCAACAGGCAGCTAATCCTCTCCTTATGTAAACGCTTGACTGCTATTCAGATGACATGCAGATGGGATAGAGAGCTTACGTTTGGCAGGATGGTGAAATAACAAGGATTGTCTGTGGCAATGTGTTGTCAGAATTTGGGTGATTGTTGCTGCACTTTGTGTTTAAAAAAATATATCCTCCCCTGAGGACTGAGGAGGATTGGCAGGTGCGTGCATGTAGGTATCGGCGCAAGCTAGATGACCTCATAGCATTACCAAGTGGGGGACCAAGGGGGGATGACTAATGCTAAAAGGGGAGCTGTTGGGGCAATGCAGCGTGTGAAATATGAACACGATGAGAAAGAATACCAGCTAACGAAAAAAAGAGTGAAACAAGCCCCGAAGACAATTGAGATTAGTTTTTGGACGCCTGCAGGTTTCCGTAAATGGGGTCCATCATGAGAAAATGAAATGTTAAATGAATTTGGTGTGATCTGAATTAATTTTGCATTTATTTTGATTCATGATTCAACTGTGTTTATGTATTCATTCTTCAGTACAAAAGTGCCATTAATATCATATATGTAAAACACTGCAATACAAATAACAAAGATAGGAGGTAATAAACATATTTCTCTCTTTTTTATTCCCTTTCTAGATTCTCCACTATTCCAAGGTTCCATCCACTTGCGTGAGTCACAGCTGAAGCTGAAGGAGAGACTATGAAGACAAGCTGTGTCACCCCACATTGCAGCCCAACCAGATATGACATAACATGGATCCCCTGCTAATCACCAAGATGACCATACAGCTGTGACTGGCATTGTGAAGCCTTCACCCCTTTTTTCAGCAACCAGCCCAGACCCTTTTCATTTTTGGAAATCCTTTCCGAGCAACCATTGTTGCTTCCCTTTCTCCAACAAAACAACCTCCTCTCCTGCCTGCCCCAACATTTTCTCCTATATATTCTAGCTTCCCATCTTTGATTTCTGTTCACCGGCATCATGCAGGGTGCTTTTACCACCTCCACTCTTCTTTTTCTTCTTGTCCCCTCCCTCCTACTCTTCTCCCACTTTCCCCACATGGTCAATGGAGACTGCTGGCTCATTGAGGGGGACAAAGGCTATGTGTGGCTTGCTATCTGCAGTCAGAACCAGCCGCCGTACGAGACAATCCCCCAGCACATCAACAACACTGTCCATGACTTGAGATTGAATGAGAACAAGTTGAAAGCTGTGCTCTTCACCTCTATGTTTCGCTTCACCAACCTGACTGACCTCAACCTCACCAAGAATGAAATCAGCCATATCGAGGATGGAGCCTTTGCAGGACAAGCCAACCTACAGGTGAATGAGGAATGAATGATAAAAGCTTTGAGCTGAACACTATAAATGCACACAATGCATTACACCTTAGATTGAGTCTAGGACTTTCACTTTACGACAGCTAACAGCTTGAGCTTGATTCGATTCATTGTAAATAATTACTTCCATAACTACATTTCAGTGAATTGTTCTCGTTAATTATGAAACTGAGTTGATTGTAATGATATTTTAGCTGAACGCATGAAAATGCATAAGAGGGAGACCAAGATTATTGAGTAGTATTATGAGTGATGGTAACAAAATGTTCCTCAATAACTTGAGTTCCCGACATAATTAAACTAACCACTCAGACGTAGGGTTGAGTGTACTAATGTTTTATACTTATAAGTTCTCCAGATCTCCTAGTTAAAGTACACAACCTCAATGATTGGCACAACAACTTAACAAATTACTTGCTTAAATAGTCAACTGGACACAGTTAGACAATCAAATGAGTTGTCAACGTAAGCCCATTTCCCTATACGTGCTTATGTCGAAGAAATGTCAAAAATCTAAAAAAGAAATGAAATGATCAAATGCTCCTTTGTGTTTTTTTCTCAGGTTCTCCAGCTCGGTTACAACAAGATTACCAACTTAACTGAGGGTATGATGAGAGGACTCGGACGGATGCAATGCCTCTTCCTCCAGCACAACCTCATTGAAGTTATTGACAGCAATGCCTTCTGGGAGTGCCCTAGCCTCAGCAGCATTGACCTGTCTTCCAACCGACTTGGCCGCATTGACCCATCTACGTTCAAGGTTCTCAATCGACTCATGGTGTGTGAACTGGCAGCAAACCCATTCCACTGCGGCTGTGAGCTCTACAGCTTCCTCACCTGGTTGGAGTCCTTCAACAATGTAACACACACCTACGACCGCCTCCAGTGTGAGACGCCCCGGGAAATGTTTGGCTACCCTTTACTCATCGCCGCTGGCCATGCTGGTCGAAATGCTAAAAACATCTTGTACCATCACTGCAGAGATGGAGTGATGATTCCAGGGATGACTTCACTCCCACCAGATCTGGATGGTCCTTCTGGGATCGGACCAGAGATGTTTGGGGCTATTGGGCCAAACAATCAGCCCACCCCCTCTTCCAGTGAAAACAGTCCCAGTATCAAGCTTCATCATGTCTCTTTGTCCTCAGCCTCTCTCCTTGTACAGATTCCAAGGCCCTACAGCAAAATGTATATTCTTACACAATACAACCACACATATGTGTCTGACGTTATGAATTTGAAGAACAAGAAGGAGAAGATTACCCTCGACAAGCTCAAGCCACACACCAATTATACCTTCTGTGTAGCATCCATACGGAACTCTCAACGTTACAACCACACCTGCCTCCAGTTTGCCACTCGAGCTCAAAATCAAGATGACCTGCCCCCCACGCCTTCCACCACTACTCACTACATCATGACCATTGTGGGCTGCCTTTTTGGCATGCTCATTATTTTAGGCTTAGTCTACTATTGTCTCCGTAAGAAACGGAGGCATGACGACAAGAGGAAGTCCATCTGTGTCAAGAAAACTATACTAGAAATGCGCTATGGACCAGAAGTGGCAGCAGCAGTGGCCAACGATCCAATGGCAGTCCACAAGCTTCAGGAGCAGTCCAGAGAACATCACCAGTATCAGCACCACCATGGAGGCAAACTTCCCATGTCCCAATCCTCTAGCTCGGGAATGCTCCACTCAGCAAACACCAGTTCCTCCAGGCTGTCCTCCATCCCACAAGTGGAAAAGATGGCTACTGCCTTTTCAGAGGCCCTTGCTACAAGTAAAGGAAACTATATGGATGTCCGAACTGGTGGGGCCGGGATGGAGCGATTGGGAGATGGTGGTCATGTAGGGATGGACATGAGGGACGATGATGGAACTGATGTAGGAGATGACTCAGATGATGACGGACGTGGCTCTGCATCTGAGATTTCCACTATTGCCATGGAGGTGGACAAGGTTAACCAGATCATAAACAACTGCATCGATGCACTGAAGCTGGATGCGGCAGCAGTCGCTGCTTCAGGGGTCTCTAATAACCCTACAGCCTGCTCCAATCCCACCTCCCCTCCCCCCACCAGCACGTCCTCTCTGACTCGTGGCCTAATCCCACTCTCCCAAGGGTTGTCAGATTCGTGCCAAGTCAGTGCTCCCACCAAAATACCCCCTCCACCTCCACTCCCTGCCTTGAATGCCCCTCTCTGTGAGCGCCCAGGGATCAGTGGTGGTGGCTTCGTCGTCAGTCCCCCCTACAGGCCTCCTCCACCAGCCTCTGCTGTACGTCCCATCCAGCGGCAAATGAGTGCAGATGCAGCTGTGATTATAGCAAATTCTGTCAAGAAACAGTCCAGCACCACCTCTTGTGGGTCCATGGGTCGGGACAGGGAACGTGGAGGAGCCAGGGTGTATAGCCTGGAAGTCTCTGAGCCTCGGAGCCCAGATGGCTGTAAACAGCCGCAGTACCAAGACAGAGCCAGTCCCGTGGGCTGTGGGGAGCCCCTTGAACGGCTGCCCTTAGTGGGGAGTGGGAGCTGCGGTGGAGGGGGTGGTGGTGGTGGTTGTGACAGTGGTGGTGTTGGTGGTGCCCAACATCAGGACAACCAGAAGCAAAACCATTACCATCAACAACAGAAAATACACCAACAGCAGCAGCAGCAGCAGCAGCAGCAGCAGCAGCAGCAGCAGCAGCTGGAGGTGCAGCAGGACTACCACTGCTCGGAGCACCGCCACTCCGTCCCAGCTCTGTATTATGAAGGCTCCCACCAAGGCTCCCCAGCCCAGAGGGTTTCCTTCCTCAAGCCCCTGACGCGCTCCCGCAGGGATGCAGCATCTTACTCCCAGCTTTCGCCCGCCCGCCACCATTCCAGTTATTCCGGCTACTCCTCCAGCCCAGAGTACTCCTCAGAGAGCTCACTGCGGATTTGGGAGCGTTTTCGTCCTTACCGGAAAGGCCAGCGCGACGAGGCCTGTTACGTGACGGCCGGAAACGCCCTTAGAAAAAAGGTGCAGTTCGCTAAAGGCGAGGACCTGCATGACATCCTTGATTACTGGAAAGGGGTGTCCGCACAGCAGAAGTTGTGACTTTGGGACCAGAGATAGGCATTGTGGGAAAAAATGCTTTGGATAATTTCCTTTCATGCCTGTAGGCTAGAGAAAGGATACGAGGATATTGTCGAGAACATTGAGGACAAAACGTCGCCTTTGTTATGTTTTTTGGCATGCTAGGTGTATAGAATATTGTGCTCAAGCAAGGACTGTGAAACTGTGCCTGGGATTCGAGAATCATTATGGTGTTTTATTTGACACTTTGTTGTAGCACTATTTCTGGATCATTCTCATTAAGTGTTTGTGGGTTTTATTTATAGCACAGAAAGTATTTCCAACTGTGTAAAACTGTACTTTTCAGTGATCAGACGGAGCGTCTTTATCAGTGCCACATTTCCATCTATGGATAATCGCAGAAGGTAAATGCTGATATCCTTCATTATAAGCTGTTGTGATCCAAGATGTTGTTTCCTATTTGGTTTTGGGTGCTGTGTCAATTTACCCGTGGATATGTTTAGACTTCGAGGCAAAGGGAGACTATGGATGGTGGGATCTGTGCTCTGTTGTCAAGTGACAGCATGCCGTTTAGTGAACACAGTTTTCAAATGCAGACCCTATCTCTTTTCATGCGGATGAGGTATTTGCATGTCAATAGCGTCTGTCACACAGAAAGAAATGAGAAAAGGGAAAGAAATCAACAACATGGAGAGCGAGAAAGCAGTCGAGAGGGCTTTAAGGTCCTGTATCATAAAGAAAACATGAGGGAGAAAGAGATTAAAGTGCTAAAAATAATACTTTAATTTCACTCTGAAGTGTTCATCTTTCCAACACGCATGGTTCAATGAGTGGTGTAAAGAATGTTGTCCTGCAAATGTCCTTATTTGTTCTACGCAGCATTTGCCCATGTAATGATATAGAGTGTGATTTGAAGAACAGAAAGCAAAATCATTTTTATTTATGAATATATTTAAATGCTACTTACCTGTACAATAGAAAGATTTAACCATGTGACAGATGAGCTCACACAATCCCCATAGAAAACATGTAATATACGTGACAATGGAACAGGAGAAATTGAAAGTGAGGGTTTAAGAGAACAAAAGAAGGAAAAGCAAGGATATAAATATTTTTATTTTTTCCTGCAGCCACTGTGAATGTAAGTAGATGACAAGCAGGTTAGGGGGGAAATCTATTTGCACCATTCAATGTAAGCACTGGAGTACATTCCAAATCCTTTTGCCTAACATTAAAAACGGGATGAGGCACAGAGGGAAAGGACACTTCTAATTACTGCCAACATGTCTGTTCTTTTCTCGAAATCAATGCTATTGTTGTCTATTGATAACGTAATCAGCCAACATGTGACAGGCATGCTCGCTCGCACTTTACGCCTCCTGATTGTGTGTGTGTGTGTGTGTGTGTGTGTGTGTGTGTGGCTGTGTGGTACACAGTGGTTAGTGTAAGTGGGTATTGGCATGCCTTGTCAGAATATATTGTATGTGCCCAAATTTACCTAAATTAATAATTGTCATATATTGCCTATTGGCTGGTTGTTAGAGTCTAAACAATACTAGAATATTAAAAGGCATGGACAAATGTATAAATCTCAACAATGTTAATATAATTGTCCATTAATGCTCAGACATACATACCACAGTAGTGCAGTGCCTCTTGCTAACACAGCCATAATCTACGGTAATCTCCATTCTTGTATAGTATTATCCACCCATCTGGCCTTTTCTATAAAACCATGTACTTGTGATTTTCCTAATGATAGTGTTATTTCCAGGCATTCTGGCAAAAGGCATCCTGCTTTCCCAAAGTGCTGTGTAGCCTTTGGATTTTTTTCCTTCAACTGCTGACATACACAATCTGAGATCATACCCGAAAAATGTGAAAAACTGAATCAGAGGTCCTTGCACCACATTTTTGTTCAGGGCTTTATTCAACATCGTTTATCTCACTCCTTTTCTGTTGATCCATCTCCCACTACCTTCCCTGCTCCCATGGTTCCGATGGTTCAGCATGAGACACTTCCTGTTGTGTTTGATCAGATAGTAACAGAAAGAGATTGCCCTTCTTTACAGGCAAAGGTAATAGGATGGGAGTCTGTTCGACACGTATCAACAATGCTTTTCTTATTTTTTAAATTTGTTGATTTTTTTTTTTTAGCGTGCATTTGAATCCTCGGAAAAAAATCCAGGTTGAACAGGACTGAGTATGTCAAAATGTGAAGGGTGGTATGTAATGATCCCCCCCCCCCCCATATTGATCTATGTTTTTCTCCCTCTCTCTTTGTTTTCATGAATCTATCTCTGTCTCCTTTTCCTTGTCTTATAAAGATGTGTGCATACCGTCAGGGTCAGAGGTCATCGCCCCTTGGAGTCAGTGTTCTGATGTGAGTGTTTACAATTGATGGATTCAAGAGCCTCATGGTCACCTTTTTAAAAAAATCGCATTTCTAGGATGGACCACCTTATCCGCCTTCTTTTTATGGTAAAGCACCATGTGATGAACAGACAGTCTTGGAAATGTCTCCCACTCGTCTCCAATTACCTGAGATAAGAACGTTTCCAAAGGAGCTTGTTTTTACTGTGATTGACTCAAGACAAATCAGAAGAAAAGGATTTTCTTTTTGGAGTTCTCAATCCCACTGAAGAAAACTGGTTCCCAGATCCTCAACTGCCATAATACGTTTACAGACATGGACACTGAGGAAAAGCGTTACAGCCAATTTAGAAATGTTCAGTAATATCAGGATTGCTCATCATTACAGCTGTTCATCAATCTGACATGATCTATTTGACAGAAAATCCTGGATATTACTGTTTTGATGGAGGACTTTTTTATTTAATACATTTTCTATTTTAATTAATATATTTAACACACGCATATTTGCAAAGGAAACTGATTTTCAGGGGGGTACGAATGTATGTGCAACTGCTCTTCTGCTCAAATGTTATTCACAGATTTGTTATTCACAGATTTGTATTATGACACAGCATTACCAGCCCAACAAAGAACGCGCTAGAGGGAGAAGTGCCAATGATTTAATGAACACCGTTTCACAATAGCTCAAATTAGTGCAATTGTTTTAAAGGATATTGTGTTTCTCAACCTTGATAATCACTTGAAAGCCTTCTGCCAAAATGACCACATGATAATCATAGAGGATCCAAATGTAATTATGTTTTTGAATTGTCACTGCACGGGACAGCTTTGGATAAAACCGATAACATCCGGTTTGATTAACTCTCCATCTGAATGATCAAATTACAAAAAGGACCGGTGATATTTCTCAAAGCATTAGCCGTGTCCTTCTACCTGTTTTTGTGCCACAAAGCCAGCATCAAACAGAAAAAGCCTTCTCTTCCTTCCCATGCTGCTCATATCCTTGTTGAACCCCTGGAGGGAGGCTCACTCAGTGATCAATGGTCCTTTTTGTAGCACCGTCCTTGTTGTTTGTCTCACAGCCACAGGAAAGCTAGACGTGAGAAAGCCCTCTAATGTGCCATTAATGTATCATCCTTTCTGTGGGTGGCTGGCTCGGGTTGCTTCCCCTATCTGTCTTTACCACAAAAAACCACAGATGGTTTCTAATTGTATTTCTTTGATGCTATCTTTTAACCAGTCCGGCCTGATTAAACTAAAATGTAGTTGTATAAATAATGAATTACAGCCCAAAATGGGGTGTGGGCTTATGTCTAATCAGTTTCTGAGTTGCTAAATGCTTTCATTAGTAAAGACCAGAGTAAAAGTTTTCCGTCCTCCCATGTTACACTCCACTTTTCATCCATGCCATGCGTCATTTAAGCAATCTCAATCAAAGTGAGACTTTGCTTTTTACGAGTGATAATCATCATTTGGATGTAATCTGTAATGATTTACTTGATCATCTTCTTACAAGGAGGCCAGACAAATGTATACAAACTTGTATAATTTATTCTTATTTCTAAACCACAGAAGTAATATATTCTATTATGTAACCAAGAGGAAAGTGGATTAGACAATCAAGATCCAGCACATGAGAAAACATTCCACAATGTTAAGTAATTCTTTAATTATAACGTGTTGAATAACCGATGTTGACACCATCACACCAACAGCAAACCTATTTTCTACATGTGGTTTATTATGTGGCCGGAGAGTGTTTTTAAACCTGTTTCCCGCCACAACAAACACACCCACACACACACACACACACACGGCAAGAGTAGTCGTCAAACATGGAAAATACAAAAGTGAGCCAGAATGAGTCACAGTCTGACTAAATTAAAAATGACTATTTTCCTGAAAGGCAGGTAAGGGGCAAGGTCTTCAAAGAAAAGATAGCAATGGGAAGGGGATTTTTGGCTTAATGCACGCAGACATCTGGGATAAAGGATGTGGAAGCATGGCTACACTAAGACTAACCGTGCATGATTCAGGGGGATGATTCATGTTGCTGCAAGAAAAAGAACACACACACACACACACACACACACACACACACACACAGAAGGATAGAGTCACACACATAACAAAGAATACTGTGGGGACCGGTCTTAAAAGATATTCAAAAACTTCAGCACTTCTGAAAACTGAAAGCATCCCTCGTTTTTTTTAAGCCAGCTTCATTTCCACTTAATTTCATGGCAGGTGACAGACGGGTATATCTACTGAGAATAGTTTGAAAATCATTTAATTTGGTATCTTCAGACCTTTTATCTAATGGTCTATTAAGTTTGATATATTGCTGTGCGGGAGATTGCCTTTGTGGATATTCTAAAACATTTAATGAAAACACCGTTCATGAAAGCTACAGAAGGCATAATAAGATGTGTTGAAAATGTTAAACACATTTTGTGAAATGTTGCTTTAATGCCAAACTGTATTCATCTAAAATACAAAGAAAGGAAGTGATTTGAGACAAATGAAATATGTCTTGGCGTGACTGCTTTGTTGGTCATTCTTTAATGAGGCAGCTCTGACTGGCTTAACACTGCCAACGCTGCCTTTACACCTGCCAAGCAGTTTTTAAATCTACAATGAGAAGCCTGACATTTTGATGTTGGAAATATTCACAAACGACTAGATGTCTTCATTAAAATATAGCAGAGTACTCATGTCCAACCCGTTCATGTTTTAGCATGCTGGAAAAAGGATTAAACCTATACCTGTCATTTTTAAGGTTGAGAAAGCTCTGGTGATTCTAAATAATTTCTTTGAGCAGAAGAGCAGTTGCAAATCCTGAAAGAAAGCCAAAATAGGCTATTGTTTGCCACCTGATTAGTACACTGACACGTTTATTTACATGTATGCATTAACTGCAATGTTTAGTTTCCAAAGACGGACAAAAGACTTAAAGAATCTGTGAAATATCTGTGAATTTTGTACACTATATAAAAGAAAGAAAAAAATGCTACGGTTAAAAAAATGCTTCTATGGATGTTTTATACTCGGCCTGATCTCTTGATATGTCCGTGTGTTTCTCTTTTTTCAGTTGGCTGTTTGTCTTTGTTTACTTTGTTAGGGTTTTTCTTTTTGCGGGTGGGGCGGTTGGTTATTGGGAACCAAGGGATTGACTTTTAGTACTTGCAATGATATATGTTAAAGGTTTATGAGCAGAGAAAGCTTAACATAGTGTATTACATAAAAGAAAAGTTGTTATATTTGCATGATTCCCTGTATTTTTTGAGAGAAAAATATATTGTTGAGTGGACGTACATTGAAAAACAGAAACTATAGGGGCTAAAAAACAATATTGTCAAGTACCGTTTGATTTGAACATTTAGGTTTTTAAGCCGTTTTTTTATTCTCTGTGACGTTTTCTATTTACATTCTAACCTATTGGTTTTTCATTTGGGTGATTGTATAATATACTGACACTTCAGCTACCATCATATTTGAGCCACAGGCTGGTGGCGAGTGCAGTGCAAAGGGGGTAAAAATGTCTGAGGCTTGTGGGTGTTCACATCCATCTGTTCTGAGAAACTGCATTCTGTTCTTCTCCATTACAACGATTATTCTCCATGGCAGACATGCAAAGCTATCTTCTTTGGCCCGAGGCGAGGCCCTGTCACAGTTTGTGGTTGTATTTGTCTCTTTATCTAAGAGGCCTGCTTCATAGAGAGAAAAAAAATTCCCAACAAGTTACGATTAGAGACATACCACATGACAGGATAGGTTCAAAGAAGAGTCATCGGTGTAAACACACACAGCAGGTATTGTTTAATGGTATTAACCTAATCCAAATCCATCAGTTAGACGTCACTCTTAAATCAATGCAGCATCAGCAGCTTCTCCCCCAGACGCAGCCCACTCACTGTTAGCTAAATCACAGATTTTCATTCCCATCCTCTCCTCTCACAGCCTGCTGGTTTTCTAGCCAAGTAGTTGATCAAATTCATCTAACATCGTCTGTTGTAAGTCAGTTATTTCTCTTTTTTTTTCAAGACTTTTAACTGCTGAAAAGCCTTTTGCGTGCACGGAAAAGACTGTTTCTCAACTTAATTCAACAAAAATAGACACCTGCACAGATATGGAAACTTATAATACATGTTACGTTCATAACTGAAGTCTTTATAGACACGGTAATATAAACACAGAGTGAAACAAACAAAGTATAAATGGTTCCTGTGGACAGAGTTGTGGCTTTAAGGGAGTCCGAGATGTGAGTACATTTCATTTGGCACCCATCCAATAGTGTGCTGGTAACACCTACTGCACCTCTGCTGACAGATTCGTTATTGCATTACAGTCGGTACAGAAAAAGCAGGCCATAAATCCTATCCATGTTTACATTCTGCAGTGACAGTACAAGACTCTCCAACTGAGATGTATAGCCTGTGGTGGAGCCTTTGCCAAAACTTAAAGAGGCCTCGGGGCTTTTCTCCTCAGCTTGTCAACATGGCAAAGCTATATTACAGTATTAACCCAGTTTGTAGTGCCATGTTTTAATTGGGTACAATTGTGCTGTTATCTGATAGGGCAGTTTTATTGGTACTGGAGGCTAATCTGTAACCCATAGCTCCTATTAATCTAATGCCAGATCCAGTGTTGGGAAGCTGGCTAAAACGTCCCATTGCAGTGAGAGCAGTTCATTCTGATCATTAGTTCATGAACATTAGTGTTTTCTGCGCCCACAGACAGCAGAGGCAGGGAATCCATTGCTATTCCGAACACACAGTCCAGTGCTGTGGCAGTCCCAAAGTCAGAATGATGGGCCTTGTCAGAGCCAGAGATTGAAAACTCAGCGGCTTCCGAAAAATGGCTGTCAAGAGTGCAGGGGAGCGGGGCCTTCCTTGACTCATTGAGGAAATTAAATGTCTGTGCATTGATCGGTTCCAGAGCTAATATTGTCTTGGCCTTGCAGCAACAAACGTATTAAGGTTTATTTACACACGATGCAGAACTGTGTACTTTTAAGATAGGCATAATGCCGAGCAATAAACCCAAATTAAACTATTATTCAGTCAGGATTAGGGCTTTCAAGACCTGCTCAGTCAGCATTCAGTGATTTGACTTCTACTGAGCTCTAATTCCTTTGAGTTTAGAGATACAATTTCACACTTCACTGCACAAACTACCGCTTCAGGACGTATCTGAGCAAGTTACAATATTAATAATAAACCGCGTGTTTTTAGAAGTTGAACCATTGCAATTTCTCTGCTGTAGTGACACATTTTACATTAATTGTACTGACATCTCTCAGACTCAATTCCCTTTACAAAATAATTTACATTCATCCCTTTTACGAACACATACAAGGAAACAGGAGTAGAGGGATTTCAAGTTATGATAGCCCCTTAGAAAAGTACCACGAACGTCTAATATAATCACTGTAGTGCTAACGTATAACCACTATCTGTGTGATCCCAAGGGCCAAAGCTAATTTTTGAATCAATATTATACGACCTTAGTTACTATTCTGCCATATATGTCCCATTTGTGTCAGGGCTTTTGCCATGTTGACAGTATCAGGGGGTCTTCTGATCTTAAACTGTCTGTCACTGTATTAAATCAAAAGTCCCATGATCCTATTCCATCCCAATCTAATGTGACTCTCCGCGCTGGCTTCAGATCTACACTCTCATGTTTAAACACCAAAAGGGAGAGACACAGGTTTGGATGGTGGGGATCATTCTTGGCTTTTTTTCTTTCTTTAATTATTTGTTGCTGACATTGACATTTTTTTCCCTTTGCGATTTCTGTACAAAAGATCTATTTCTATATTTGCAATAAATTTGATATGAAAATGTGTAAAAAGTCTCTTCAATTCACTGAAATACTGATTCTACATGAATTAAGCTTTCAATAATTATGCACTAGCTTACACTATGCGCTTACACGTGTGTGTGTGTGTGTGTGTGTGTGTGTGTGTGTGTGTGTGTGTGTGTGTGTGTGTGTGTGTGTGTGTGTGTGTGTGTGTGTGTGTGTGTGTGTGTGTGTGTGTGTGTGTGTGTGTGTACTACTATATACATACTATACGTACTTCTTAAGGTGCTACTCTATACTTGGACATGTCCTGTAATTCAATTACTCATGCACTGGGAGCTGCACCTGGAAAGTCTATCGTCAATTTGTACACACACACACACACACACACACACACACACACCACTTGTACTCTCCATTCAAACCTCTCAGTGTTTGAGCGCCCGGGTACAGAAGCACAGATGGGTACTTCAAGAGATGAGAAAAATAATAAAATGCACACTTGATGAAAATGACAAAACACGCCTGCCTCAGTCACGGTTCCATAGAGCCTCAGATGTTTAAGTCTAGTGCGAGCAAACGCTTTGCTGAGCATACACATTTAATGAGTAGGATGACAGAGAACAGCCAGGGAGTTTCCTGAACCTGAAGGCAGCGAGGGCCGGACTGGGATTTGCTGGTTTAGCATTCAAAGTGCTGGTTGGACGCGTTTCGACAACAGATTAAGCGTTTACTGGATGTATAATGTTGATACAAATGGGGAAACATGTAAAAATGTTGGTGGTGATACACAACTTCTTAACCAGCCAAAAATAAACTATAAACTAATTATCACAAGGAATATAATATAAAGAGCTGTTTAGGGATATTCTATTGTAACGGGTAACCATAATGTTCAACCCTATTAGCAATTCAATAAGCAACCTCCTATTTAGCAATTTTAGATCGGAAACAAATCCCAACTTTATGAGGACAATAAAACAAATCTGCCTAAATACTTGTGTGGCTTTAAACCAATGGTCGGACGTATTGTTAAATCTGTGCAACATCCTAGGATCTGTTGATGATGCTGCCCTCACCTTCTGCGAAAAAAGACGCGGTGTAGGATTATGACCATTGTCTGGTTGACTGTGTGTTGAGCATGCTGCGGACTGTAACATCAGTCCTAGAAAACTCCTCACCACATGATGGAGATTAAGGATAGGTGGTTATTGATGGCATGCCCTCGAGGCAGCTGCTACACTGGGGTCAAACTGTTAGTCATGTTTGTGTGTCATGACAGGGATTGTGCTGATTTGACCTTTCCACATTTCAAGTGAAACCCTATGGGGAAAATAACAGATTTTACTCTGTCCTCTGGTCTCAATAGAGTTATCATTGATAAATGAGGTGAACCTGGGGAGGGCCCATTGCTCAAATGACCCATTATTCCAATATATCAATAGTGCCTAGAAAAGCCTTGCCCTTGTTGGGTTGTTTAGGTTGAAACGTGAGAAGCGTGATTGGTTGAGGTTATATAGGGCAATAATTTGAGGGTAAAACAATCATAATACTCAGCCATGTGCTCCTTGTTTTTGCAGGAAGCGGGCCTACTGAGCAATGGGAATTTGTTTTTGGGATTATGGGCTGTGAGACAAATGGGCTTTTGGTCCAATGGGACTTTTTGATACTCTATTGGGAATGGGAATAATGGGCCGTGGGGATAATAGTATGGCACCATTACCCTAGCTAATGAGCTGCTAATGTTTGACAATTCTGCAAATCTACTAATAGGTCATTTTGTGAAAAATGAAGGGTCAGTTTGTCTTAAGAGGGCAAGGTGATCTTGTGTCTCTTTGAGACGGTCCCTCTCAACAAGGACTTTGTGAACCAGCAGAACCAGCTGTCTGCCCCCAATTTTGTAACCTAGGTGAAATTATTAAAAATGAATGTTCCTTCATGACAGCTGGGTCTCCATCCAAGGCTTTCATCCATTTTTCCTAAAATATTTAGTGTGTTACGAAAAAAGACCCACTTGCGAAAAAAAAGAAAAACACTTGTCTATTTGAGTCGAGGTGTTTTCGGTGACACTGTAAATACTACATTTTTGATGTTGGTTTGGCATGATAAGACCAATGAAACAATTCTCCCTGCCTATGGAGCAAAACAATTTTAGACATAGAAGTCTTGGACATGAAGGCTGTCAAATATTACTGGCGATTCTGGCTATCTATCTCTCTCTATTTTGTACTGCATGACATCATTTATCATCTTTTTCTTCTTCAGCCTATTCCTGTCTGATTACGCTCACATTCTTCCCTCCATTGTTCTACTGCATCCTCTTCATAATTGTCTCATCCTCCTGTATTTTCATCATTCTCCTATCCTCCCCCCCCCCCCCCCCGTGCTCTCTCACTTTCAATATCATCCTCTTTTCATTGTAGCCTCAACCTCCCTGCTGAGAGCTGTGGAAGCCAAACTCAGCGGCTATAGAAATATCCCACATTTCTAAATATCCATAAATCCCAACCGTCCATGCGCTTTATCACTTGAGGATTATGGGGTTGGATTAACCCTTGACTATCCATTCTGCATTTCAAGCTACGTTAATCCTGCCTGCTTTTTGTGTGTGCCCTCTCGTGACCATATCTATCATTGTCTTACAACATTGAATGCTTGTTTGTACGTGTGCATGTAGCAAGAGATGGACACAAAGGAAATAAAAGAAATGAAGGAGAAGACAATCAAAGAACTATGCACTAAAAACAGAAGAACAGAATTGACCTCGAAAATGCTGTGGGAACCAAAGAACTTTCATTGACCAGAGTATCTGAGACTTACTGTAATCTCTCTATGACCTTCTCACACACACTCACATACACTGCCGCGAAAAAATGACAATAGGCCCCTCGATGCAGGAAGTCCACAAGAATGTGAGCATCAGATATCTATTGACATGTACTCATAAGGATGAGAATGGTCTTTGCCGATAAGACTACGTTGCGATATCATATAGTATAAGGGGGAGGGGACACTCTATCATGGGTCTGGTTAACTAAAAGAGCCAACGGCCATGCATAATAAGATGATTAGAAGCTTCTGGAGTAGTGAGAAGATAGGTAACTGTGGAAGAATGTACATAGAGGTTCCTGCTTGAACATATGCTAAGCTTCATTTGTAAGACAGTATATTGAATTTGGTTACGCCCATCACTATTTGAGACTTTAAGTCTTCTTTGATTAGGCTATTTTAGCCCACTGAGCTTCCTGCAGCACATATTGATTAGTGTAGGGTTAAGTGAGAGTTGAATGTAAATTAAGTTCATTCAAACATTCTAGGTCATGCTTTGTTCTTTATTAAGGGCATATTGGGACGTGGCGTTACTTAACTGTACTGTATGTGTTTTCTAGTATATATATAAACTGTCATGCTGACCAACCAAATGAATGTTAGCTCCTTTTCCTTGACTTGCTTTAGTAGCTGTTGCCATCACACAGCAGGTGGTGCAGCAGCAGGTGGTACAGCCGAAGTAACTACATGTATTATTAAAATGTTACATTGTCCCATTCGGCTCTTTTTAATCTTCATACTGCACAAAAACAACATTTGCAGACATATTTCATCTTGTTGTTTCACCCACAGTATTTGTTTTGTGGATTATTTACAGGGAGTTTTCGGTTTTGCCGTTTAAATTAATCAATTTTTTCAGACGCCAAATTATTTCAAGTATTGGTCTTTCTTGACAAATTCAAACACAACAACTCTTCAAACAGCGCCATTGTTGTTTTTGCACGATTAACAATCAACACATAAAACTTTACTCTACTCTTTAATCAAAACTGATGTTTAGTGGAAACGAAATAAAACGTTTTGATTATCCATCTCTGTGTGAAATGGAACTTTTTGAAGGTCTATAATCACACAGAGACTTCTGAGCTGAGCTTTATATCAGCCTTCCCCGGACTACCAGAAGTGACTGGGAGCCGCATGTATTCTATGGATTTCCAAAAAAATCAGAAAATAACTTCAAACAGCTTGTGCAGAAAATCTATCTTCTCTGAAACTAAGGAGCCGCAGGGAGTCTGACAGTGCAAGAATGTGTCTTACGGGCAGTAATAAGAGGAGTTTTTGATTTAAAGTCAAAGGTTTCTTAAAATCTTACTCATGAAACAGCCTCATTTGGATGATAAGAATAATTAAATGAATGGCTTTCATCATCACAAATAACAATAGTAAGTCTATACACTCTGTATGCAGGATAAAAATGGTGCTCATATGCAACAATCATGAGTCCAGAGGTACCTGAGAAAGTGTTTGGGGTCATGTTTGTGTCAACGATGTTTGGATTCAAGGTGCATGATAATGAAAGAGACAACATAGAAAGATAACTGCTTTCAACCATGTCCACACTAAGAGCTAAATCCTGTTCAAGCTCAAACATCTTCTGACTGCCTTTAAAAGCTTTATGCACTGCGCATGTAAACAAGGCATTAGGTGTGTGCACAGTCAAATACGCAAAAAAGGGAAAAGTTAAAAAAAAAAAAAAAAACATCTTTCAAGAAAGACATATTAATTATTCATTCCCTCCACTTATTTTCCCCTCCGAACCACTCGGAGGGGTATTTTGATTCTTAAATGGTCCCTCCAAAGCGTTAGGTAGATGGAGTTTTAGAAAAAGTGTGAGAGTGTTGCTCACAGTGCTTGCTATTCAAAGTGAAAGGTGACCCTTTTAGCACATGGGGGAGAAGCAATTTGTTTTAGGTCACCTCATTGTTTAGAAAAAAAAAAATTAATTAGATGTGTTATTTGCAGAAAAACCTTCTCAAACTGCTCAAAAAAGGGGCATGCTGCTTTGTCTATCTGCTGCTTTAACATGTGCAAACTGGGGATATTTTCAGTGCAAATTCTCAGACCTTTCAGCAGGTGGTGGTTTTGCACTGACAATAACTGAAAATTGCTGCATTCAAATAAGACCCTGTTTCAACAATAACCCATACAAATACATGTTAAACAATCTGCATTAGTGGCTTGTTGAGGTATTTGTTAATTGCCTTTCTGTTTAAGAAGAGTTTTTGTAATGTCGGCAATGAGAAATCCTGCAGCCTTGTAGAAAAAGTTCCCTGCCTTGAACTAAATCTTAGAAAGAGCAGCAAAGGCCATGAGTTGACAGCTGAGAGACGAACATGAGCCGGGTCCTTGCTGCCAGGCTTACTGGCTTTGTCAGCTACCCTGCACTGATAAGAGGTATCTAACAGAGCTGCCCTAACTCTCACTTAATCACCTTGTCTATTGCTCACACATCCATCATAGTGATTGTCAGAGTCATATGGTAATAGAAGAAGAGGAAGTTTTAACAAAGCTACTTCCGGAGCCACTGAGAATTATGGGTAACCCCCAAGGCAGTAACCTAGATAGGGCTGTAAATGCTGGTAACTTGGGAGAGGATATCTCCACATGAATATTAGCTTAAGCTATTAGCATTGCCACCGCCAATTGCTTCTCTCACTAGATAAAATGCCTATAAGATTATACATAGAATGGTCAGGGAGATAGGGGACAGAAACACAACTTTTCCCAGACGTTTGCTTTTAGTTTTTTAATCAAGAAGCCGGCAAAAGCATCATGAATGTATCATACATTAGATTAGAAGTTCTCAAAGAGAGTAAACCTCTGGCATGTCGGCCTGTAGTGGTTTCTTCCTTGGCCTTTGCTTCACCGTTCCACCATGTTTCATGCAAATAGTAGCAGTACTTTCTACATAATCCTTGCTGCTGACAAACAGACAAACAAACAGAAAAAAGCTCCAACATGTTGGACTGCTAAAAGGTCTTTGTTGCAGTGAGTGTAGAGTATCTAGCTCTGCTGTTCTTTCTGTTTGACAAACACGACGTACAACACTGGCAGCTACTGTACTGCTGGTAAGGATTTAAAAGCCTTAGATGGCACCATGTAATTACTCTGAATATTATGTGTCATCCTAACGCCGGCATTAAAAGCTTGTGAGGAATCACCCTGTGCATTTACAAAACTATTAACACTCATTTGAGAGTCTCTTCATCTTGCCTTTCCACCCTCTTTTACTTTTTTTAAACCTCCCCCATCCCATAATCCTTTCTTATCTCCTTTTAGTTCATCTCTCCTTCCATGGTTTCCTCTTGTACTGTATATTGGGCTGTTGAGCAAAGTGCCGCTAATGGAGAATCCACGCTATCAGTCTGTTCATCTGCCTTCATCCTGTGTCTGTCAAAATCTCAACATCTACCGAATGGAATGGCACGACATTGTGTTCAGATAATGCATGTTTAAGACTTCATTCAAATATAATATTGCCATCCACCTAAACTGTATGTTGTGTTTTGTGATAATCAGCAAAAGTTTCCTCACCCAAACTTGTGTGAACTGGAGTAAATTCAGCATGTTGCACTTGCTATCCTTTGATGACATATTCCCCCTTTTCCTTGGCTTTAGCACCTCCTTTCCAATTTCTTCACACACTTTAAAGATAGCAAGCTTTAATTGGTTAGGGACCAATGTGTAGTCTTGTCTCTCGGCCAAGTGATGGACAATATTTATGAATATCACAATAATATGACACAGTGACCGTTGCAACAAGTAAATATGGTGTCGCCTGAACCTGAACTGAGATGGTAAACATGTTAAATATAATTGCTCCTTTCAGAAAGAATAAAGTGAAGTGCTCTTCAAAGAAAAATAGTTTACATAAAATTTACATAATAGTTTTGAGCGAAACATTTTTTTTAAATATATGTTACTAAATCAAATTCAATCATCAAATTGAAAAAATCTAACAAAAAAACATTGCCTTAGGTTACTTTCTTTCAGTAAACTTGTAATAACATTAACATTGTCATTGTGAGTATATTAGTATGCTAATGTTTAGCTCTTAGCACTAAAGGCCAACAGAGCAACTAGTATGGTGTGACTCTCAGCTGTTTTAATCAAAGCAGCGCTGGCTGGCTGGGACTCGACCTCGCTAGGCCCCTCTCCCCCATGTGACCTAACATCACATTCTCTGTGTTTAGATTGGTGAGGAAACACCCAGAGGGAATTAGAGCCTGGTGAACCATAATCGAATGTACTCTAACTTACCATTATATTCTGCTGTTTTAATGCTAGCAATTACATGCGCACCTCTAAATAAATAACCATCAAAGTGGTTTCAGCCTCCAATGTGTAAATGTGTGAATCTAGTATGTGACAATCGCTCCAGGTAGGTGTTGCTTTTTTATAATAAGAACAGATCTGCTACTTAGGATGCATGTCAGGAATGCATTTATTAAATTAAATATTTTAAAGTGCATAAAGAAGAAATGTACAACCAATCAGCAATGTCTATATTGCTGTGATACAGTACTTTCTTCATGTTTATTACAATAAAAAACAAAAGCAGCTTTAATTAAACAGCTCTACCGCATCTTAAAGATTATTGAAATGTGTTTTTATCGTAATGGCCTCTGATAATAACAGAAGAGTCCCCCTGCTGCTGACGACAGGGACAACGGTATTAACTGTACATCGCAACAAGTCCTCCAACTCATACGACCAAATGGGCCTATTGTTCAGGCCCAATTATTACGACCAAAGATGTCGTTTGTTCAAGCGCTTAATATGACCTATAATTACGTTTTCAAGTTTTCGCCCTCTAGTGCTCCCGTTGAATGCAAACGTTACAGATGGTCGTTTATTCACAAATAACCCTCTCTGTAAAATCCTAAATTGTAGGATAGTTTGGCCATTCAAACGCTTTTTGATTCGATTTCTAGCGAGAAGTGTGTACTGTACTTTTAGAATCCACGTCCAGTCGATAAGTAGGATCTATAGTTTGATAGATATTACGAAGATGATTTGAGGTATGCGGCAGCCTCCATGAAAGTTACGGGTTGAAAACAGTATTTCCGGTCTCAACGTTTTCATAATAAAACCAATGATCAAATGATTTAACAGTGATATCTTTAGTACTCATCAACTAAAAAATATCAGTTTATCCTTGTTAATTATACGACATTTATTGGTTTATATTGTGTACAATGCTTTTGTGTTTTTTCCATAGGTTTTTCTCTTTCGATTCTGAGAGACTTTTCCGATATGAATATGAAAAACATTTTTTTTTAAATAAAATAATACTTAATTCCGAGTGTTCTTGCTTTTCTCTTTGGAAGTCATCACCTAACGGCATCGTAATACACGGTTCGGCTGCATTAAATATTACATATCTGCTGTAGATATTTATGTATAGAGCCCTAATCAGAAGACCTTTTGACAAACTGTAATAAATGCCGACAAAACTGAATATGTGAATACATATATTAGCAATTAAACAACATCTTCAATTTCTTTTCACACAATACGTCTCCTTGCATTATCAACACTAATTCAGAATTCAGAATCTGCAAAGTAACTAAAATAAATGTAGTGGAGTAAAAATGCCAGGTTTACCTGTTAGTAGTGGAGTAGAACAAAGTAGTACATGCTGCTGTAACAAAAAATGTCCCAACTTGGGATCAATAAAGTATATCTTATCTTATCTTAAGATGATCGATGGCTACTGCCATATTTGCAAAATTTGCCTGAACCTTGACAAGTGCATGTTTCAGGCTTATCAATGAACAACAGGAGGGGTCACAGACATAAGACCAGCTGTTAAATAAAGCTCTTCTGACCTTAGGTGTCGTGTGGGTATATTAATTCACCCATTTATTAATTATATGTTTTAAATTTGATAACACCACTGTGTTTCGTATCCCCTAAACCTAAACGTCTTATAAAGAGACGTACCATAGAACATGTTGCGAAACACACAATAGCCAGCATGTGTAGACCCGGGGGCTGGACCTGTCCAATTCCAGTTTTGGAAAGTCTGCCGTTGCATCCATTCCATTTCATAGAGCTGTTTGACGCTCAGCGTAACCTTGTCGCACTGCCACTCCAACATCCAATCACAGGGCTTGATGACTAATCACGGGGTTTGTAAAGCAAGGTGGATGTTGTAGTCCCAGACGATAGCTGGCGATTCTGGGTAGTGTAGTGTCTTCAGAAACTGTTGTGTCTAAACTCCTAAACACAATTTAAACCAATCAATATTGTGTCATTAATAAGGATAAACTTATGTTTTTTAGTGGATGAGTAATGCAGATATCACTGTGTATGACAGTGAGGGGAATATATCCGGTTTTATTATGAAAACTTCGAGACCGGAAAAACTGTTTTCACCCACGCTAACTTTACATTGAAGCTGAATACACGTTATCCTGACCTCAAATCATCTTTGTACATGTAATATCTATCAAACTATAGATCCTACACATCGACTGGACGTGGATTCTAAGAGTACAATACACACTTCTCGCCAGAAATCGAATCAAAAAACATTTTAATGGTCAAACTATTCCACAATTTAGGATTTTCCAGAGAGGGTTATTTGTGAATAAACGTCTCTCTGGAGCGTTTGCAATGAACGGGCCGGGAGCATGTTGTTTCTTACACGACCACTAGAGCTAGTGGTCGTGTAAGAAACAACATGCACTTTAAAAGGTGTCTCTGGGTTGTAATAAGGGCATGAACAATCGGCCTATATGGTCGTTTTTTGTAGGAGGACAGGCTGGTGCATCGGCAGCACTCAAATATCTCTTGAAACAGAGCCAGAGGTGTCCTAACAACACACTCCCTCACGGCTGCACCAACCAATCAGGCTCATTAAAAACCTGTTGGAAGGGGTCCTCTGCATTTTTTATGTGGACTAGTGAGCATTCAGGATTCTGCCAGATGTTTTATTCATTGTGCTTGAATATGAATGGCATGTAATTAATGTTGAATGTGTTTTTAGACGTATTTGCTCTGTTGATTATGCAAGAGTGATGCGTGTGTGTTCTTTGCCACGTTGGATGTAGCTCAGTGTGGACGCACACGTGTGTTCCCATCTGTGTTTGTGCAGGACAACATCGGAGATGATATGGAAGAGATAGCATGTAGTAAGGCATGAAGAAGTGAATATACTGTGTGTGTGATTTTACTGACATCTCTCAGACTCTATTCCCTTTACAAAAGCATTTATATTCATCCCTTTTACGAACACATACAAGGAAACAGGAGTAGAGGGATTTCAAGCTATGATAGCCCCTTAGAAAAGTGCCACGAACATCTAATATAATCACTGTAGTGCTAACGTATAACCACTATCTGTGTGATCCCAAGGGCCAAAGCTAATTTTTGCATCAATATTATACGATCTTAGTTACTATATTCTGCCATATAGGTATGTCCCATTTGTGTCAGGGCTTTTGCCATGTTCACAGTATCAGGGAGTCTTCTGATCTTAAACTGTCTGTCACTGTATTAAATCAAAAGTCCCATGATCCTATTCCATCCAAATCTAATGTGACTCTCCGCGCTGGCTTCAGATCTACACTCTCATGTTTAAACACCAAAAGGGAGAGACACAGGTTTGGATGGTGGGGATCATTCTTGGATTTTTTTCTTCCTTTGATTATTTGTTGCTGATATTTAAAAAAAACTCGCTTTGCGATTTCTGTACAAAAGATCTATTTCTATATTTGCAATACATTTGATATGAAAATGTGTATAAAGTCTCTTCAATTCACTGGAATACTGATTCTACATGAATTACAGTAAGCTTTCAATAACGATCCACTAGTTTGTAAAGACATGCGCTTACACATGCAGCATGCTAGGTGAGTGTGTGTGTGTGTGTGTGTGTGTGTGTGTGTGCGTGCGCGTGTGCGTGTGCATGTGCGTGTGCGTGTGTGTGTGTGTGTGTGTGTGTGTGTGTGTGTGTGTGTGTGTGTGTGTGTGTGTGTGTGTGTGTGTGTGTGTGTGTGTGTGATTCTCCACTACAGTTGGCTGATTTTCCGATTATGAACTACTGCACTGGTGTACGCATTGGTAATCTGCTAGTGCTAGTGGAGCCTCACAGCGACGAAACCGTGCTGCGCCACACTAATTGCGCCTCAGATGAGGCCCCCTCCTCAATGTGAGGCCCCACGCAGTCTGCATGATCTGCCTGTAGGGAGGGGGCGGCCCTTGAATTGTAGTTGAAATATAGCTAGTGATGCATGACGTCCACTTTAGTGGACAGGTGAATAATCATAATTTCCTGCAAACATAAAACCAATACTTTGATAATTTACGAATTATATGATTCCTTAGTTGTTACTTGAGGTCACCATAATTATTATACCTGCAGGGGGCGCTTTCCATAAAAGGATTGGCAAGATATCGACGAGTGATTCGGTCCATCTGGCTTTCTGTCGTCCATGTTTTAGAGAAAGGTATCATGCACTTCCACTGACTTTCCACTGAGTAGCAGTGTATGGGATGATGCAATCGGGTCCTATGTAGTGGCTAATGAGCACTATGCCATCAACCCATACATATACAAGAAAGCACCTTTTGAATAGCTGTCCACTGTAGTGACCTGTATTAACAGAAATATATCAAGATTCATGGCTAAGGGTCTAAAAAAGGCTTATGATGCATAAGACTTTCGTACAGGAGATAAACATTTGTCTAGATACCAGACCTGTTTTTCCATCCGAAACCACATTTTGTAATGACAAGATGTTTTCTAAAAAGTACGTAGTTGTTATCAGTTGGCTCGAGGAGGCGTTGGTGTCTGTATTTGATTGACTGAAAGCTGCTTGGAGGCAAATTTGTCAAAAAAAGAAAAAAGGTTGGCAGTAGAGGACACAGTAGAGCAACTCTGAGAAGTACAGGACGTTCCTGTGACTCCTATGTATTTGACATGTACTGTGAATGCTCCAGGCATCATTTTCTGTGAGTTTCAACATGTCTATGGGCTTTAAACATCTTTGTAGGTGACTCAAATGTGTCTAGAAAAAGTATGTAACACAGTATTTCGTATATGACAACAATCACTATGCCTGCAGTTACTTTTTGAGAGAGTTACAAAATAAACTCCTTGGCTTCCTACCTTTCTCATAACATTTGCTGAGCTCCTCTGTTGATTTGAGACAAGATGATGATCACAAAAGTGATGAATGTAAGACATCAGGCCTACAGTATGATTCAGCATGCTACGCGTTGGTGTTAGTGTGGTCTGAGACCTGTTCACGCCCCGTGGCATTGTTGTTCTGCAGTGATGCATCAGATTCAGAGGCCAAATAACTGCAGTCACACTCTGTCACTGTTAGTACACTGGCTTTATTGTTGCACAGAAATATCAGCAAGCACATAAAAAGCACACATACACAAAAATATATCAGGAACTCAGAGCTGTTAACCCAAGCGTAGCGATGTCAAACCTCAGCTCAGCATCCAAACAACTAAGGCTTACTGTATGTATCTCAGGCCCAAATGAAAAAAAGGCCTTCACATACCAATAAGCTTCCCTTGACACTGTGTGTATGTGTAGCCAGTAGTACAGCTTCTTCAACTCTGAGGCCATCAGCAAAGGAATTGTACCTGTGAGACCCATACCTTAAGTACTGTATTTTTAGGACTAAGACAATACTACATCAATACTACATAGCGTTCATCCACTATCACCATGCTAAATGGAAACGTATTTGATTCACAGCGAATCCCAACTTCACATCACTGCCAGCGTTCTGCAAATATCTGAACGCTTTTCATGTTATACCCTTGGGCATAATGTCACGCCATAATAATATAATTCACATTAAAAGTAATTTCAGCCTTGAGCAGGAAGTAATGATCTGGGCATTAGTCTCTCTGCCACCAGGGAGCTATATGCAGTAAAGTAGTGAGTGAGAAATAACCTAGGCTTAGAATCAGTGGTTCCTGAATGTTATTTAAGGTTTATTCAGTGGTTTTTCTTATCAACTCAACACCTCTTTTCTATTTTATTTTCTGCTAAGCAGTTATGTTTGAGATTGAAACGTTTGCTTGCTATACTGTATTGAATATAACAGATTCATAACAGTTTTAATTGGATCTATTTCCTACCCACAAAAGGATTAGAACACAATATGTGTACGGAAGCTCTGAGATTGTTCAGAATAACAGGGATTATATTGGGGTTGAGGCAAATCCTCATGGACAGAAAACCTTGGCATGTAATAACAAGAGTGTTTGCATGGGTAGATACCACTGCAGGTGACCTGGATGATTGGGGTGAACTGACCTTTAGACCTAACATCATACTGAGATGTTGGTTTTACAACTGTCAGGATGGATTTACTATTATTTATTTATTTATTTATTTATTTATTTGACAGGGACAGTGCACATTGATTGACATTTCTGTAAATGCGCCAGAGTTAGCCAACAGGCTATTTTTCATCTGCAGTCCCTGGACAGATGTTGAAAGTCATCCTAAAAAAAAAAAGATTCACTTCAAATGACAGTTAAATACAATCAGTAAAACAACATTCAACATAGATGCTTATAAAAGCATATATAAAAAACATAAAAACTAAACTAAAATACATATTCACAAAGCAGACAGATAGCAACAGGTCAAGGCACATGTACAAACAGAGCGTTGTAAAGTGCAGATTGTGTCAGTGTTGACAGAGCTGATTTTCCACTGACCATGTTTTTAAGTTAGATTTAAATAAACTGCAGGTGTTTTGTTCTCTAATCTTTACTGGGATTGAGTTCCACTGTTGTGCAGCTTTAAATAAAAAAGAAGATTGGCTGAATGAACTCTTCCTTAATGGAACAACGCAGTCTCCTCTTGTTGACCTTACAGGTGTGCGTATGGTGATAACATGTCTGAGCGGGGGTGAGGTAAGGCTGTGTATTATTTTGTACATGAGGCAAGCATTTGCATATCTCATCACATTTTCCCAGCTCGACAAGTTATATTTTGTGAGTATTGGGCAATGATGAGAATAAACTGATTTATTATCTATTTTAAGTGGTTGTTTGTATAATGATTCCACTACCTTCCTCTTATGTATAACATTTGTAAGAGATGGCTCAAATTTAGCATTACCTAGCCTCTGAAAATGTTACATAAACAATCGTTTTAGCGACAAAAATATACACATTGGTCTTTTTCCACAGAGTTCCATACATTCAGTAGACACCCATATCATCGTTTCAACATTACAGATACACTTTTAACTGTTGTTGTGATCAATCTGATTTGAGTTTGACTCTGAATCCCTAATACTAGTTTTGTTAATTTCAAGTAAAATTGCCCTTGAAAACAATCACAACAGGATGACGCATTCATATTCTCCCAAAATAGAACATCAGCTTTAATCTGCTCCCTTTGTGCTGTCCTCCTGCCAGTAATTAAAAATAAATGTTCACATGCATTGTCATCAGTTAGTGACTTTCTTCTCTGACAGTTTAGTTCCTGTGCTTTCAACTTGTTTTTCCCTTTTCCTGTAGTGTGTCATATAGGTTTTTGAGCATGTAAATGTTCTGCAAAGGCTAAAAGCCCAAACTTGAGTTTCTCTCCCACACACTGACCGCCTGCCTGAAACGCTTCAATTGTAGTCCTTTGTTTACTTCTGTGACACAGTGACATCATTACGTTACACTTGCTTCTATTGGCTATCGCTTCACATTGTACCTGATAAGCTAAGGGACGGGAAATCTCTAAGCGGTTAACCAATCACAACAGAGCCGGCCAGCTAACCAATCAGAGCAGACTGGGCTCTGTTTCAGACAGAGGGGGAAAGGGGTGCTGCAGCACACGCAGTAAACATGTCACACTAGAGGCACAAAATACAAACATGAAACTTGAAAATGAGCGTTATTGGGCCCCTTTATTGCAAATGCAATTAAGTACTAACAACGTAATACATATACTTTAAAATGTCTAATAAAAGACTCTTTTTATGCTAGTCTGGAGTGTTTAACATATGCTTTAACCGAAACGCAAACCATTCAAAGAGAGAAAAAGGTTTCTGAATGGTGGTTTTCATTAAAGTCTGTTCACAAACATCTGAGTTTTTCCTTCCCTTTCACACACTTAACTTTTATGGTTACGGCTTTAATGGATCTTTTACTTTTCCCATCATTTTCTTTCATGCATTTTTTATATGTGCAGTCAAGTAAACTAATACCTTCACAACAGACCACCGCTGCCACATCCTCTGGGCTCAAAGGCACTGCGCTCTCTATCTGATACTATTAATCCCATATGGCATATTGTTCTGTGAAACATCCTGCAGTGAAGGGTTGCAGTTGATCAAATAAATTGTGTGTTTTTATGTGTTTGTGCTACTGACTGTATTTGTTTGTTTTGCACATATTTAGGCTACAAACATATGGGAAGTATTTACATTTGATTAAAGTGTATATCCACTATGGTTATTTGAGAAATCAATAGTATATTTTATTCAGCCACAGCCCACAAATTGGGTATGCAGCTATGGAATACAAATGTATGTACCAGCCCAAGGATCTGCATAGCCGCAGTATATAGTGGTTCTGCTGAAAGATTCATTTCAAGACGTGCCGCAAGTGTGGGTATTGTGTGTATGGAATGTATGGAGGGATAATTTGTATCTTGTAGAGCCAATGTATTGTCTTTCCTTCTTACATGCTTGTTTGTCTGTGATTATATGTGTGTGTGTGTGTGTGTGTGTGTGTGTGTGTGTGTGTGTGTGTGTGTGTGTGTGTGTGTGCACGCACGCACGCGCGTGTGCGCGTGTGTGCGTGTGCGTGTGTGTGTGTCACAATCAATTATGTACCAGCTTTGCTGTGTCTTGCTATGCAATGTCCACATTACAGATAATTTGAGAACATAAATGTTTCTCTCTGTCAGTCTTTGGCTCCATCCATACTGCAGGATTTTCTTACAACCCAATTTACATAAATAACCGCTTGTAGGACAACAATAAATGAAATTGAATTTGATTGCCACATTTCAGAAAACCATAGAATGACTCATAATATAGCAATTAAATTAGGTACAGTAAGTGGTGCTGAATACCATAAGAAATACACTCACCATAGATAGGTACAATTCACCTTTAATTACATTCATGGGAATAAATAGGAAATGTACAATACATTAACACTACTAAATACACAAATTAATTGTAGTCTAATCATTAAGTTATGATGTTTAATTAAACATATTTAAGAACAGGGATGTTATGATGTCTAATGAGCCAGACGTAGGTAACTCAGAGAAATTTATTTTGCAGCTGTCTACATTTGCATCACTTGAGCTGATTAAACCCCTCTGTCCTAATGCTACAGTGCCCTGCTGCATCGTGACTAACCTTTACCTCTTTTCCCCAACTGGAGAACTGACCTTCCCAGAAGGCTGTGCTCCATCAGCCCACCGCCGGGCCTGTCATGCTCCACTTGGAGCTCATCACGCCACGGACCCCAGCTGACAGGCTGTCCTGGCCGCAGACCTTGCTGTCTCCTCAGTGGGACATGAAGGTGTTTAAAAGAGAGTTTTTTTCCGGCCGTGCTTCATAGAGCAAACAGCAATTTTACATTTCAGTCAGTTCTTTCCGACCAAACGCTTTTCTTGCATTTCTTTTTTTCTACTAAGATTTTTAATAGAAAAGATAAATCAGTAAAGGGCCAACAAACTGCAACCAAACACAGTTTGTTTTAGCTTTAATTTATCTAATGTATTTATATTTGTATTTATTAAAGTGTTAGATTTCCTTATAATATGTCCTTAATATTTCATTGAGATAATCAATGAGGGTAATCAGACACAGTTAAGGTAATGTGTTTCATAAATGACTTACTGGGTTATAAATAATCTAATAACTAATTGTCTTCTTTTAAATAAACAAATTACATTAAGTGTTTCTCTTACGGTGTTTCAAACACCTAAAATAGCAAGTTAATACATTAGGTAATGGGGTTTGCTTTAAGGTACCGATAGCATTTGAAATAAAATTATATTTTACTGTGAGTTTTCAAATCATTGCACAGATTACTCATCACCTCCAACAATAATTGTGGTGACGTCAGTGCCCGGTGGCAGACAAGACCAAGTCCAATGTTCATAAAGCACCTCTCACCTTATTCTGGCCTCGGGCTGCATTATATGTATATAATGTTCTCGAGGTTCTAACAGGGATAAGACATTAACATTTCAGAGAGGAATAACCTCTCAGAGCGCCTACATACATATTTAATGTGCTCTATTTCTCCATGCGAGGCATTCAGTGTGTGCGTGCACTTGTGTGTGCAGACTGTAATTACCTCTCTGCTGCAAAAACACCAATAGAGGAAGAGAGGGAGGGTGTGCAAGAGGATGAAAGGCAGAGGGGCAGAGTTGGGGGGATAGAAAAGTCAGACTTCTCAGAAAAAACATGATTATGATAATTTACTGTTGAAGGGGCATTGTAAAGGTTTCAACTGCTTGCACTGTAATTACACGGAGGCACGTGTGCACATGTGGGTATGCATACACACACACACACACACACACACACACACACACACACACACACACACACACACACACACACACACACACACACACACACACACACACACACACACACACACACACACACACACACACACACACACACACACACACACACACACACACACACACACACACACACACACACACACACACACACACATTTAAGACTCTCTTGCTGCCACCGTGTTTCAAGCTACTTACATGAAAAGCTGTGGATGAATTTTGAAAGTCACAAATTAAATAGTCAAAGGACAAACAATAGCTGTGTAACTGGCAGCGCAGTTTGTGCAGTGATGTTATCCAAACACAGTAATTGACACACCTGAACCACAGATTGTGTGTTTTTTTTGTATCAGGCCGCCCATCCCTACAGGCCAATCACGCAGGCTGCATGGGGCCCCGCCTTGCGCAGGGGGCCCCGCCCAGAGGACCTCAGCTCCTGTGCGCAGTTCTCCGCTCAGTTCTCCGCGCACCCCCCGCGAGAGGGAGAGAGAGGTGACAAGGGTGCACGTCTGTAACCCGCCGACACCGCTGCAATGAATCGACATCTGACCAATCACGGCTTTGATACGGCCACTAGTGCAGGTGAAGAGATGACGGTGAAAAGACATTTTCAGTCTGGCGCAAGCAAGAGAGGAAAAAAACAAAACATGAAGAAACTAGAGCATCACTCGAAGGTGGGTTATTGTATGAATCAAATGTACAACTTGCGAATGTTGTATAAGTCAAATTGCCAATTGCCATATTAAAACCTCAGCTGCAATTCACAACATGAAGAAGGCAGTCTCTGCATAGCATATAGGCTAATGGAGATGCAGTTATTTCCTTTTATCTGCTAATGTACAGGAGGAAGAGTGATAAACTGTCTGTCTAGTTGGCTTACATAACAGTTAAAGTTTACAGCCTAAAAACATGGAGCATTTTTTCCCCTTTTATTCATTTGTATGTCAATTTGCACATTTCATGGTGATGCTCAGCCTCCCCCTTAACTCCTAACAGTCGTCATCATCATGTCAACCACAACACAGATAAATACTGATAGAAATGTGTGTGTAGTTGTTGATACATTGCTGACACAGAGAACTACATTTGAATACAGATTTAAGAAATATCAGTTTTTGAGCATGTCATAAGCATGTTTTGTCTATATTACTACTATATTATAATAATATAATATAGTATTTATATTATTGAATTGATTATGATTATGATTATTAGTAGAATTAGTTTATTTGCATTAATTATATTTTAATCTTTTTGAGGCTAGTATTTGGCAGGAAATGCAGACGTATTCACCTGTAAAGGCATACTGAATACATGCATATTTACCATTTACCTCACTGCATAAAAAAGTAACTGTGTTGATAATAATAATAACCAGGAATTATATTTGCAAAGTAGCCTACTTTGTTTCCAAAAAAAAATGTTTCAAGGGGGGGGGGCCTCATCTCACAATTTCGCTTGGGGCCCCAAGTTGGCCAGGGGCGGCTACACATCAAGTGATTTGTTGCGACCTGTCTCAGAAGGCCACAACAAAAGGGAGTCACAACACATTAACGGGTAGAAAAAGGTGTTTATTTGCACAAACACGTCAAAATGGACACTGAATATACTCATCAGAGCCGGGTGCCTGCAGGAGAAAGCAGAGACTCCACAGATAGGAGCAGAGAGGCTTTAAATAGCTCCAGGACACCAGACCCAGGTGCCCTGAATCACCGCAATCAAGGCAATCACTGGATCCAATGCAGCACAGACGGAACAGCCACACCCTCTCTACTGATGGACCCACAGGGGCATCACAGCCCCCCCCTTAAGACGGGGCCCCAAAGGGGTCCACGACAACCCGACATCCTTCTTCTCAACTCCAGCTTTTATGTCCCGCTCCTCCTTGGGTTGGCTGGCGTTGAGCCACAGCATGTAGGCGCTCATGGGCCCCTTGGGCGCACCGACCTCCTTCCGCCTCCTCTTCTTCGGCCTCCTCTTCTTTGCTTTGCGGGGTTTCCTCTCTTTCTTCTCCTTCACCACTGGAGACACACTTGGAAATTGCAAACCGCTCTCATCTGTCTCTGCAGATGCCAACGGCCTGGAAACCACCACAGGTGGTGGCACACCTGCCCACACAGCACCAGCAAGATCGTTGCCCAAAATCATCTGTACCCCATCAAGTGGCAACGCGGGACGCGTGGTTTCCTCTCTTTCTTCTCCTTCACCACTGGAGACACACTTGGAAATTACAAACCGCTCTCATCTGTCTCTGCAGATGCCAACGGCCTGGAAACCACCACAGGTGGTGGCACACCTGCCCACACAGCACTACCAGCAAGATCGTTGCCCAAAATCATCTGTACCCCATCAAGTGGCAACGCGGGACGCACACCAATAGACACAACTCCCCGTACCAGCTCACAATCCAGCACTACTGTATGACGTCGCACAGGAATCAAGCCCATCTCCATTCCCCTCATCAGCACAACATCCCCAGTCTGTTTCTGACGAAAAGGGCAACACTGACTCAACAATAAATGAGTATCTAGCTGCTGTGTCACGCAACACCTTAATCGGAACATACTTGTCACGACCAACTACTGACACAACGGCTTCCATTATGAACGGCCCAAAAACAGGACCCACATCCAAATCGGCACAAACCAGCTTCTTATCAGGCACCATGCCCGATCCTACACCCTGCGGCTTTTTAACCAAAACGGCAGAACAATACATGGCTGGCGCATGTGATGAAGAACGAGGCTTCCCCTCAGGTTCCAGCAACGGACACTGCTCCCTCCAATGACCCTCTTCTCGGCAATAATGACATTGGTCCACTCTGGCATCCTGGGATCGCCCCGGACCTGCAAATCTACGGGTGGAGCCTGGTGAAAACTTTGCACCACAGCGGGAATAGCCACCATCTTCTCCACGTCTCCAATCACCCCTAGACCACTTCTCAGTTAAATTGCCCTTATGTGTCAACACAAAATCATCCGCTAATTCAGCAGCTCTAAGCGCGGTGGAAGGTTTCTGCTAATTTACATAAGTGGCCACACGCTGAGGGATAACCTCTTTAAATTGTTCCAATACAATGAGTTCACAAAGACCGTCAAAACTGGCAACCTTTGCTGCTGCGCACCACCGCTGAAAATGAGAAGTCAAATCACGGACCAACTCCACATGTGTCTGCTTATCCCCCTTGACCCAAGTTCTGAACTTTTGACAATACGCTTCAGGAACCAGTTTGTATGACTTTAACACTGCTGATTTTACTCTAGCATAGTCCAAAGCATTTTCGCCACAAACAGCTGAATAGGCCTCCTGTGCTCGCCCAGTAAGTACACACTGAAGTAACAGCACTTTGTCCGAATCTGACCAGTTTCTTGCCTCTGCTATGCGTTCAAATAGAGTAAAATGTCAGGGTCACGCTCATTGAACTTTGGCACTAACCGGAAGTAAGAAATAATATCGCCATTACCTGATGTCGACCTATCAGACCCATCCTCCACCGGAGCAAGCTTGCCCTCTCCAATCAGCCGTAGTCTAGCATATTCCACCTCACATTTAATCTTTTCCACCTCCAGCACCCCCTCACATTTCATCTTTTCCACCTCCAGCACCTTCTCCACCTCTAAACGCTTCTCTACCTCCTGCTGCTTAAATTGCATGGCCAAAAGCTCCTTTTGCTGCTCGAACGTCAAACCAGCTGTCTGAACCACTACCGGCATGACCCCTGCCGCACCAGACTCACTCTTCTGCAACACTCCCTAATCAAACAAAGATGACACGATGACAGCTTTAATCTCATCTTTCCGCTTGCTCCCTACAACAGCAATGTTATAATGCTCTGCTATTTCGATCAACTGCGCCTTCCGGCAATCATCTAAGAAAGACACTGAGGGCGCATCCACAAACATCAATAAAGAAGCCATAATATATTGCCTATACCCAATCAGAAAGCAAAGTATTAAAACTGTCAACACGCATGGGCAAAAGACAAAACCCAACAGAGAATTTTCCCCCTAACTGCCTGACCAAAATCTTACTAATCACTCACCTAGTCTTCATGTGGCTTGCGGCGGCTAATTACGCACTGGAACCCGGTGGATTTATGTAGCGACCTGTCCGAAAACAGCTGACACTAACCACGTCGCCACAACACTATGGAAACAAAAAAACAGATGCAACCCAAGGGGAAACGCCACTTAAAGTGGACCTATCATGCTATATTTGAATAATATAGTGTAGGACCATACCTACATAAGGCATATTTATACTTTTTATTTTTCAAAATACCAAACAGATCATGCATTTTAGCCATTACTCATTTCGCTCAATTTAACACCGTCTTTGCATGGGCTGATTCTGTGAGAACAGCACCATCTACAGGCCTGAAATATGTACTACAGCGTCTCCAGCGCTTTCGAACGGCAATGTCCGTGGCTGTCTCCTCCTATTGGTGGAGTTGGCCCAATAGCCGTAGCGCCACTTCTGTGACGTCATAGAAGTGTTCAAATCTGGATCAGTCTGCATCAGATCCGTTGCAGCCCCTTTTTAAGAGATTTGGGTATGGAGGAAAATAGAGAGGGTTGTGTTTTCTGACACTTGGTGAGTTCCCTGGCATCCCGGGCATCACATGATTAGTGTTGGCTTTGGAATACAATGCAACTACGGTGTGTGAGTAACAAGTAATACGTTTTCGTTTGTATCAATAATGCAAAAAACTATAACAAATATTTTTAAAAAATAGTATAAAATACTTTTTGTGTTCATAATTATAATATGAGGTGGTCACAAGTGTCATTAACGTATGACCTACTATAACATTACTGAGGGGAAGACTTTTTCTGACACGTACAATACATGCCCACTTAATGTTGAGGGAGGATAGTAATTAGGTCAACGAGTCAAAGATAATGCGTAAAATGCTCCATTCACACCTTAAATCACATCTACTTTGCACAGGACTGTTACAACCTGAGGTAATGTTAACCACACATTTACAGGCAGCTGAAAGATGTCACAGTAATCGCTGCAATGCAGTCCCCAGAAAGTGCTAACGTATACAAATTGGTTTCAAATCATTGAGATATCTTTGTTATAATGACATTATCCCACCTCTTCCCTGTGAAATTGATCACCTCTAAATACAGCTTTAGAAATGATGGTCTACAAAGTAAAATCTCCTTTTTCCACTTAGTTCTGGGGCTATGAATATATCTGCTTGGATCGATAACTTGGTTAAAGGAGGAAGGATATGTCAGGATAAAGAATAGGAAATGTGAGATGGTATTTGTGGAGGAGACATACACAGGACACAGAGGTTACCTAATTGTTGAAGGTGAACTCCTCTGTGTAGTTTCTTCGTCTAATCTCCTTCACCCCTCCTTCACTTCTCTTGAGATAATAATTTCTTGAAAGATAATTTGTCACCTGAGTGGTTTCTTTACAGGCATACGAACAGAGCAGAGTTTGAAAAGCATGGAAGGATTATATGAGAACGTTGGAGTCTTATCTCCTACCAGTGACTCACAAAAAATCACTTAAAATCACCACATCAGAATCGACAGAATCAGAACAGATGTATCCCGCACTTTGCACTTGGTGGCAGCGTAAACAGGTTATCTATACAAAATTGACATCGTCACCATTTAAGTTTATATTGCAAACAGTCATATAACATTAAGCGTCATGTTTCTGTCCACCCAGCAAATGTAAGTCTAGTGTTCGGGCCCTTTTAGTTCTGTTTTGCTCTCTACCAACTCCTGAGGGAAATATCTGTCTCTTTCGCTGCTAAAAGCTCCACTGTGTTCACCAGCCAGTCACCAACTTTGTCTGTGTGCTGTTGTGGCCCCTGTTCCATTTTCATTATCAAAACATACTCTATTTGGACGGTGAGTGCACAAGATTCTTAATTTATTCAGGCCAAATGTAATGAACTAAAACAGGAAGTCGGAGCGTTGTGAAGCTTCATCTTTCTTACAGATCACTGGGTTTGGAAATGTAAAAAGCCTGAGGGTTGGATGGTGCTGGATGGACCGCAGCCAAGAAGGTAGATCAAGATGTTTCTTGGAGATCAAGCAGCTGCATGGGGACTGTTCCCATTTCCACTCCCACCATCTTGAATGTATGAAAATACAGAGAAGTCAGGATCGATTCACTTATAAATCAAGTGTAGTATCTCTGACTTGTAGACCAGATGTTTGTTACTGGTGTTATATTTCTCAAGACAGGAGGAGCTAAAAACAGGCTCCTGGGAACCCAAATTTCCACCGATATGATGGGTACCAGCGAGGATGGAATGAGTACAAGTATGTTAGAGTGGCATATAGGACAATTTTCTCAACTAAAGTTAGAAACTACACAAAAACAAAACATAGTTGCTGCATGTAATCTTCCAGTCAACGATATCAAGCATGAAAACATTCATGGATGAACTCTTTTAAACTCCTGCAGTGCACATCACCCTGTTCATCCAAGTGTCAGGAATGAAACAAATATTATTCAAAACATTCTAGGTTCTGCCAGGTTAGAAAGACTTTGGAATATATACAACAACTGCATCTATGCAAATGTCTCTGTCGTGTTAAACCTCAATTCGTCCTTTTACGTTTTGAGTCAAACAAAGCCATAAAATATGTTTTTACAAAATATCGAAAAATTCAAATGAAGTAACTGAAGTGATGTACCGTATGTGTTTATGAAGTTACATAGTCAGCTTTTTTTGCCTGAATAATGTCTTCCTTTTTGTAGTGGTCAAAATTATATAGAACTAAAACAGATAATTAACTTAAAATAATACAGCCGCTGAGGCACTAGTTAGATGATCTTATGCAGGGCAATGATCCAGGTCCAGACAAGATTCTCCGTTGTGCATTTTATTCCTATAACAAAATACAATGAACAGTTTTCCTATATCTCTTTCCTTAAGCCTTTCCTATGGCTCTTCCCTTGTGTGGCTTGAAACACCCTGGTAAAAAACCGTTTGCCTCCTAGTGCTCTAATCACCCAGTGCCCAATTCATGCCTTCAAAATAAAAGCATAGAAACTAATTTAACTTATGACACTAACTAAGAACACATATAAATAAATGATAATAATAATAAACACTATAAACAGCAAGAAAATAAATGTCACACTATTAAATAATATAAAGAGATATATATAGCTCCAACACTTTTTCTTGACCACTAAAAATATTCATTAACTCAAAAAAAGTAATTAAAGGTAAACCTTAAAAAATGTATTACCTTAAAAGTAATATGTTTTTCATAATACTGTACTGTAGGCACAAATATGAGTTCTAGGGTGTCTAGGGTAAAAAGTGTTAAATTGCATCTGTTTAGCAGATGGGCAATGTGTGTGTACAGAAGTAAAAACCCTCGATGGTAGCCAGTATGGCATGAAAAGAGAAATGAGTTGGGTGTAAATTGAGGGATGTAAATGAAGTCAGCCATGAGTGAGAAAAGAGTTGGGGAGGCAGAAGGAGAGCTGCTCTGTGCAGAGTGTTAGTTTTAATTTAACCTCTAAGGCTTTAAAAGAGGAGAGCAGAAAAGTACTGCGAGTTATATGAAGACTGATGGTGTGCGAAGCATGTGGTGAGCAGAGACCCTAACATCATTATGTTGTATAGATATTAGAATATTTCATGTGTGTGCCCAAAGTTACACACACACACCATTTTTTGGTATATGGGGACACATTGTTAACGTCTGTGATTTATAAATGTGTAATATTTAGCAATGATTATAGTGTGACTCCCCTGGTTAAAAATAAAATCTAATTGTAAAGATGTTTATGAGAATATTAGCATTCGTCTCACATTTATTTTTGCCCCAATAAAAATGTTTCCTAATCAGTTAAAGTTCTCAATTGCTAATTTCATGTCGTCGAAACATCATTATATTCATTTTTTAAATTATTCTCTCATTTAGGATAAAATAGATGATAAAGGAGGGTATGCTTTAGGGAGCGGCTACCTTGTGATTGACAGGTCTCTACCACAGTGTTGCGATATATGTTCTCTCTGTGTTTCCGTCTTTAATCTTTTCACAGAGAAAATTGCAACATTTTCTTCATATTTGTTCACCCTCTTCGACACTGCTGGTTATACAATAAAACAAATGGCCTCGGCAAAAATAGCAAATGTTCAGGTTCAAAACATAGTTCACAAACCAAATAGTGACGTTCTGTTGACTATGTCCGTTTCAGTCAGACATGAGCCATCCCAAACTCTGATGTCCTTGGTAATTGGACGGCAGTGTGTCTCGTCAATCTTTGCAAACTGTTACAGTCATATTGTTTTTCCAAAGTCACACATTACGTGCTTGCTACATTTAGGATGAATGTCTGCCATGTGCCTACTGGGTCAACTTATTTGACATCAAGGGGCTCTTAAGTCTTTCTTGTAGTTTTGCAGGACACATGCCATGTGTGCACTCACACACACACAAATGCACGCAAACAGTGCTCTGCAAGCCAGTAAGATCAGTCATGGACTCCCTAGAGCATGTCTGTGTTGTAGCAAATGCATTGCGACAGGGAACCTGACTCACCACCGCACCCGAGGGAGCTCAGCATCAGCGGCAGGCCTATGCAACCAACCGCTCGCAGCACCAAATCTCCTTTTGGAGAGGAAACGGCACCCAACGCACGGTCATCCTACCACTGTCAGCGCCAATTACGGTAACTTTTTCAAATCATCTTCATGCTTCAATTGATCTTGCCGAACAGGAGCTAAATTGTCATCATCAGTAATGGTCTCGAGGTTTTGATTGAAAGTGCTCCACAACAAGACATAATATTATATTCTTTGATAGCAGTGGATAAAAGCTGGAATATTTAGATAAAAGCACGAGTCATTTAAAACTAAATGTAACTTTGAAACATATAATACGATTTAAATCTGTCAGGTTGTTGTGTAAAATGCTGTCACGAGTTAAACCTAGATGTTGTCCAGGGTTTCACTTCTCCATCCCGTGGGAGCCATCGAATCCAGAGAGAAGTTCTTTAGAAGACCTGCCAGTTTGAAAGGCATGCCATTTTGCAAATCTGCCACGTGCTTTGCAGATCAGCAGCTTCCTGCGTCACATAAACGTCACATATTGACTCAAGTTCACATGAATAATATTTCCTAGGGTGTCTGCGTCACCATCTTTAGATCTCACAAACTACGTGAACCTAATAAGAAGACCTGACTCTGACGTAAAGCTTGACTCAATTTTTCCACATCGTTAATAAAGGTAAGAGCCACACTGCCCATATCCATTGATTCAACCTTATTTCTACATTTGGCACACTTTACACAAATAAATTGAGCGTTGTATAGCCCTTCTGAACCTATGTTGTATCCTGTCAAAAAATGGATTAAGATCATTCTCTCAATCCCTTTGAATAGATGAAAGCAACTCATTTAACACACACAAAAAAAGCCGGAGTAAAGCTGAGAATAATTAGAACAAAAAAGTACAAAGCTTCTGCTTCAACACCATCACATGAAAGACTTAGCAAAAAAAGAAAAACGCGGGAACTACATTTCTTTCAGTCAATCTCAACCGAGGTATAAAAAATCTGTGCAAATATTAAATTATTTTTTACCACATCAAGGGTGCGGATGTACAGGATGAGTGATGGCAATAAGACAGGATGACAGAGACAGCTGTCCGGGAGCCTCATGACAGCGCAAGTGCCACGAGCAGAGACAAGCCCACGTCTGCCTGTCTCTCTCTCTCTCTGTCTACAAGGGCTGTCTTCGGCCAAGGCAAATATCGGTTAACTAAAGGTCAAACCTCTCTATATTAAATCAATTTGTCCGACAAAAGACACTGTCACGTCCTCAGTGGGATTCACATGGTGGACAGATGGCTCAATGTGTGGCCCATACTATATAAATCAAAATGTAAGGGCTAAGACTTTTGAAGATGTTTTTTTCTATCATCACCCAAAGTAGAAACATTTAACTTAAAACAAGAACAAAATGTTGACCAGAGGTATGAATATATTGTTATAAAAAAGAAGTATGAAGTCACAAAGATATTATATTAGTCCTTTCTGTTTACCATAGCTCTGTAATCAGCTTTAATTAATATTCACCGGGGATGTTCATCTGTTAACAAACTAAGTCAACAAATAAAAAGTATTTTGAAAAATAGGACATTTAAGAGCAATAAGTCTGTTGCTAACATTCATGCTCACACTTTCCTGTTTCTTGTTCTTTATTCTTTCTTTCCTCTCTCTTGTTTTCCCCCTCTTTCAGTTTGAGTCATTTCCCACAGCTCTTCTGTTCTTATACTATTATCTGGGATCTTTTAAACTCATTCCCACATTACTTTTTTCCGCTGTTAATATTATCTTTCATTCCACGTCATCCTGTTTCACATGCTCCATGTTTTCTTTGTTTACCTTTAGTGCTCTTAGCCAAGGGACTGGCCTTCCCTTGTGTTCTATCCACGCATGTTGCTTCTTCACTTATATCTCTCCCCTCATCTTTCTTAAGTTCTAGCGGCCAATGGTGAACAGAATCCAGAGCCTTAATTACACCCCAGAGGAGCCGCCCCCTCTTCGCTCCTCATCCTCTTATCACTGCTGCTCCCTCATTCTCTTTGCTTTGTTCTTCTCCTCTGCTCCCTGCCTCCCCTGTCTGATCTTTCCTGCACATTTAGATATACTCTTGCTTTGCTTTTGGGCTCTATCTCTTGACTCATCACTGAAACATTGCGTTGGCACTTCTCTCTTTCATTTCACTTTCTGCTGCAGGTCAAATCATTCTGCTCACTCACTCGGTCCATCGCTATCTCCCTTTGTCTCTAAGCGTATAAAGATACACGATGAATATGCAGATAGAACTTGACGTCAGGAATCCATAAAAGCATGTAGGACTTCAACGTTCCTGTGTTGTTGCTCTGACCAGATCTCAGCCTTTACTGTTTGTTTCCCAGTGTCGGTTTGATTCCTGTTGGGAAACATGGTTTATTGCTCCCCTTCCATAGGGAGGTCAAAGGTCAAAGGTCAAAGTCAGCCCAATACCACTTAAGCAAAGTGGATGTTTTGTGTCAAGTGGGCCTGAACTGACTTGGCAAGCCTGAACCTCTTCACACCACATACTGCTAAAGGCTTTACCGATGATGATTCATTCGACCGAACATGCAGTATACGGTGTAGTCAAAATGGTCGCCCACTGGTTGGCAGAACACTTTCTTCTTTATGTCTGCTAAATTGGACAGAGAAATCTTAGTAGCTCAACATGTGGTTGGTCAGCATTGACATAAACAATAGTGTCGTCTCTATTAATCAACATGGCAAAGATATTGGTTTACTTAAAGGTCACCTATTATGCAAAATCCACTTTTTCATGTCTTTTCTACATCAACATGTGTCCCCTCTGTGTGAAGAGATTCTGAACAAATATTGGCTCACTTTTTGATCCTGATCCATTTATGTCTGAAAATGAGCTGATCAGATTTTGGCCACTTTATGATGTCATAACGATTTTTTGGCTTGTGTAACCATTAGCCAATAACCAACCAAGGTAACCCCCCCCCCACACACACACAATATAGGCATATAAACCTCAAGGTACCAGCATGAAAGTTATGTTGAGACCATTCAAAATGACATTTTCTTCATTGAACAGTAGTTACAGGCCTCCTGTTTCTAAAGAGACTCGGGGCCTGCGTCCACAAAGCACCTCTTTTAGGAAGAAAGGCGCTGGTGAGAGCCTCCTCCCAGCCTTTCATCAGATAAACGCTCCCAGTTTTATTGTTTCATTTATGTCAACAATGTTCTGACAACACATCGCCGTGTTGTATGACAAACTGGCATGTGTTTGTACTCCGATATAAAATAATAAATAGAAAATTAAATAAATGTTTTCAACTCGTAGCTCAGCGCTTTTCCTCAGAGAGCCAAAACTGATTTTCAGGCTGGCAATAACTGCCAAAATATGATGGTTTTGAATATAGGCTATTTTGGGATAAGTATTTGATTCACTGAATTATTGATTTTGCTCATACACTGTAATGTAGGAGTCATTCTTTTTTTTCTTTCAGGTCTTTTAAGTTCAACGTCAGATCTCTAAGAATCTTTTTTCATCACAAAAATCATCTTATATTTCTGCTTTATCTGGGGCATAACAATTCAAAACACTGGGAAGCAGAACACACCATCCGTATTGTTAGCAGGGACCTGTGTAAGGGTTAGTCACCGTTTCAGATATTTTCAGACAGGTGAGACTTTCAAGAGAAGCTACCCTGCCAAATTTCATTCAGCCGTAGCCTCCCCTGCTGGCAAGCAGTCTGTTTTTGTGGCACCATGACTTGTTTCTTCCGGTGTGAGCATCCTTAAAGTTGACTCACCGATAGATATATACGGTTAGTGTTCATTTGTATAGCAATTGAAATGAATTGCTAGAAAATCTGCCAGGAACCTGCTGTGTTTTGGTATTCTCCCAATCTCCAATGGAATAACTGACATTAATGAATCGTTTATGAGACATTCCTGAATCACTTTGATTTAAGGAATTATATATAAAATAATGGTGAGTTAGTAGAGAACAGACTTGAATATACTATAATGAAACATTGGTATCATTTCCGCTTCAAGTGTTTCCACTTACTTTTTTCATAGGAGAGTAAAACCAACTATTACTGTATGTTTCCGTGTAGCTCAGATATTGCATTGCTTTACATTCTGGCTCACATGTTCAGACGGTAATAAGCAATTAAAATGTTTTACCTTCATTCTTTAAATAATGAAAACCTTTGTGCAATATTGTAATCCAGAATATATTTAAGCATTTCAACAACATATTTGTGCTACTATACCACATGTCAAATCACTCTAAAATCCTCTTGCATCTTTATAAAGTATATTTAAACATAAGAGATGTATCAATGGCAGGCTTGCTCTATGCCAAATATTTCACAGAACTCTAGAGCATGAGCTAGCAAGCCAAAAAAATAAATGTTCTGGGCATGAATTATGGCATTATTCATATCCATGTCTTGCTGCTTCAGCACTCCTATTGAAAGTGAAGCAAGTGAAAGACAGCCTTAAATGTCATTACTATATTATAGTGGGGTACTAACCACTCACCAGAGTGGTGATTCATGGTAAAAATAGATCAATCAAACACTCTTCAGTCTTATGTGTGTGTGTGTGTGTGTGTGTGTGTGTGTGTGTGTGTGTGTGTGTGTGTGTGTGTGTGTGTGTGTGTGTGTGTGTGTGTGTGTGTGTGTGTGTGTGTGTGTGTACAGTATGTGTGTGTATGTGTGTGTATGTGTATGTGTATGTGTGTGTGTTTGTGAACATGAGTGTTTCTACTCTGTGCATGGATATTGTTCTTGCCTCCTGGTTTCCTCCCTACACCATGCAGATTCTTCGTGTGCAGCGGGGAGGGGAGCCAGCGAAGCGTGGCATTGCACTACACTGCTTGTTATCAGGTGAGGAAAATGAGGACAGAAAGTGGGCAGACGGGGCTAGTGAGTGGGGGGAAAGAGGTGAACGGAGGGGTGAGCACAGATTGAGAAAAATGAGGGAGAAAGGCACGGATGACTGGAGAGACAGAATGAGAGAGGATGGAGGGCAGCGGGTATGGAAAAATGACTGGGAGAGTGAAGAGAGGCTGACTGAGTGACACTTGAGTCTGTGCTGAGAGCATATAAGAGACACCATGAGAGCCTTGACTTCAATGAAGATGAACATGTGAGGAAAAGGAGAAAAGGGGAACATTCAATGATTTACAGGAGATCTTAGTTGCTGAAAGAACAGTACTTTCTTCAATATAACAGAGGAAACAGATATCTTCCCTCCCCCTTAGCGTTTCTAAGAGATATTATTGATGGTGCTGCTGTCAAACTTTCTTTTTGGCTTAGAGCTACCAACAACACTGGACACAATGCTTTTGTCAAGGTATCATATTTTCTGTCTGTTGATTTTCATGAACAGGAAGATAAATATATAGCTAACTAGCAGCCAAGCTAACGAAAACAACTCTGAATACCACAGACCTAAAAAGCCCTCAGAGCTGTGGTTAAGGCACATTAAAAGACAGACAGTGGTATTATTATTTCTGAGGTTTTTACTTCCTGATACAGTCTAGTGGAAAGAAGTTTTTTTGTATCACCCCCTCTTGGCCTTTTATTCTTAGTCAACAGGGCTTTTTCGTTCGGAAGAGTTTCCACAGCTGACCTTATATGGGGTCTTCCCTCACCTTAGGATATTGACCGTTAGCTAGTTTGTTGAGCTGCCTCTTAGCATAGCATACACCAGGAAGCCGTATTGATGGAAAGATGCACGCACACTGTAGAATCAAATGTGGTTGTAGGGAGAACATGATATATTATCAGGGGAACAACAATGCTCTATAAAGTATAAATGTAACATCTCACAAAGAGTCACTGAAAATATCATAACATTCTCAGGGAGGTTCACATAGAGGACAAGTGATTCAAATGTCCAACACCTCAGAAATACAAACGAACAGCTGAACCCGGGGAAAGCAGAGTGGTTCAGAGTTCAAATGTCTAATCGTATCACTGTGTAAAATGTTCTTCAAAACTGTCTAATCTCTCCTGTCTTGTGTCCAGAGACAGTCAGTTGTTGTCATGTCACATGTTCTTTTAATGCCCAGAGTGCATCAAACCAGTGCTTCCACTGCATATGCAATGTACCCCCTATCTTTTACACACACACTTGCACATACAACATGTCAGCATATCAAAAAGAAGGAGAAGTGTGTTTTATCCCCCTGATGTTCTAATCCCTGTAGGCTTCATGTTTACTGTAGTGCTTGGGAGGGAAGGCATAACTCGGCAGTATGACTTTAGATTGAACCTCTTCTTGATCAAATTATCCACAGTCAAATAATTGGCCAAAGGATCTTGAGAAAGGACAGTGTGCATTTCAAAAGTATTTAGTGTCGTCTTCATCTGGTCTTTGATCGTTTTTGTGTTTTGCGTGTCCATGTGTAGAATTGCATGCATGCTTGCTCCACACGTGTCTCCGTGTGTAACTGTGTGCACTGTGCAGCATGGTAAAGTGATTTATTAAGACACATACATTCAATATTTGATTTCCTGCCTGTGCTGGAGAAAGAATGAGTGAGGGGAAAGATCTTAAATATTTGATCAAACCCAGGTAGCACACACTGCCTCAACAAAGCATTCTCTGTCTGCCTGAAAAACAGAGCAATGCACTGACAATACATTCAAAATATTAATTCTCATTTACAGGCTTCTTGCACCTTTTTCTACAATTTACACTGCAATGTGAATGTTGTCATAAAACCAGTATCTTACTTGGCTTTAAATCGAATAGCCAAATGCAGTTGTCCCATGAGAAAATGCATGAGCACTGATAGCTTTTGAGTTTGTAAAGTAATTCTATTCACCCCATTTAATGTAGGTAATGGAAAAGTAATTCAGCCAGTCTAAGTGATTTTATGTACAAAGTAATTGAGTTCACCAACTAGGTAGTGTTTCAAATAAACCCTATACTCATAATAAAGCTAATAAGTAACTCTCATACTGAAAACATCCTCAGGGAGAGAGATTTTAATACAAATGTATCAAGCTGAAGTCCAGCTGATGAAAAGCATAATGATCTACTGCTCAATGGTACACATTACAGGCTTAACGGAAAATGTACACTGCAATATGCACTTAATCATATTCATAAGGGTCAGGTCACATCTGGAGAATGAATAAATAAATAAAACCCTTCAGCATTCATTAGTTAGCATGTAGAGCATGCACTGAAAGCTTGCTTTTCGAATGAAGAGAGAAGTATTGACTTGTTTGCTATTCTCTAAAGGAAAGAAGAGTGTTAATCTAAAAAAAACAACTAAGGGGTTTTATACATACATAATTCAGAGCATTAATATAGCAGCAAACACGTATTTGCTATGTGAATATATAGTTGTATATGGCATCCAAACAGGTCACTCTCCATTTGTGTGTGTTTCAATTAGAGCTTCTCCGTTATTTGTATTAATTATAGCTGGGTTGGCCATGCATGTATTTTAGTGCATCATGTGAGTCCCTGATTGTGTGTTTCCCAATGGCTAGCTAATTTCCGCCACTCTGCACCGGCTCATGCGATGGTTAATGCTGATTACGCCGTCATAAGCCATCATCCGGTCCCCCTCGATTGCCATTGTTAGCTCTCTCAGCACTGTTGCCATTGTTCGCATGTTGAAAGCCGTGTGGAGGCAATTACTCATTCATAAAATATGCTCTAAATGTCATACTACCTTTAAGTCAACAATACAGCACTCTGGATTTACTCTTCTGATGAGGAAAACCAACAAACACTTAGCGAAAATAAATATGTTTTTGCTGAGCTATATTGGTTTAGCAATTCACCTTGTGGCAGTGATGTAAAGGTGTACTCCAGGGTGTGTCATCACACTGTGACATCACCGGTCCTACAGGGGTTACACAATTAAGACTTGACAAGTGCTTTCCTACCGGGTATTAAGTTAAGACTCAAATTATAAACAAGACGAGAAGTTTTTTCTTGTTTTAAATGGTTTTGAGAATGAAAGGTAGTATTGGTTTCAAACAAGCTCATGTGTAATTGATTATACTTAGTACGCACCCCTACAAATGGAACTTAACAGTCCTGAACCGGTTTCATGCAATCTATAACGGAACTACATCTAATGTAATGGCATCACATATGCAGACACACTAAAACATATATTAGTGCACAATACTGTGTTTAACTTTAAAGGGCTTGTTTGTCTGGAAGTTGTGTTGATATTTCTTTTTGCAACCCCTCAGTACGATGGGTACACACACCATTTCACAGCAATAAATAAACCATTCGCTCAAAGCTCATTGCATTGTCCTTTTCAAACACATGCTAAAATGCATAGAGACACGCATAAAGAGATCCTAACGAGAAAAGTCAGTTGCATTCTGAAGGAGATATTACCACAGAGTTGGGTTGATTCCACTGAAATGGGTGTTAAAAAGGTCTTTCTTCATGTTACGGCTTGTGATTTTATAACATTGCATAACATCATGAATACTGAGAATTCAGTATTATTTTGTATTCGTCTCGTCTTGCTCCATCTCCACCTTCTTCTTCCTGCCTCCTCGTCTTCTTGTGATTTGCATGTGAATTAAAGGTGGCGGCTCACAGATCCCCCCACTCACTTTTAGCAATTGAACAGACCTACCAAGAAGAATTGGCAAGTCTGAATGCCTGGATTCAGATGAGCCCAGCTGTTACAGACATATCCAACAACACTATCACTGTCAAATGTGCCAACATAAAGTTTCCTCAGGAAGTTATATCAGCAGAAAACTCAGTTAAAACATTTGTTATTTTACTTTCGGCATTCATTAAAAAAAATCATATTTTTTTAGTTACCACTGCGGTTAAAAGGCATACAAAAAATAATGTAAATATGTCATTCTCAAACTGTGCTTAAGATTTCTCCATACAGCATTTGTGAGCTGATATTTGGAAGGCTTCATGTTACCATGCACATATTCATGAACATGCCCTCAAGCAGACTACAGTACATTCTGTCGGTGAATGTCTCTGAGTCTTAACCAAAATATAGGTGTTTAGTTGTGTCTATTTATCCTTGAAATGTTAAATGTTTTTTACCTAAATGTGGAGTTATTAAAACTGGAAGGCATTTGTGTTGCTTGTTCAGATCAGATACCCACCGGGATGCGTTTTCGCAAAACAGGGTTTAATGAATTCTCAGCGGTAGCATCTCAGGCAGTAGTTCCATTCAAATTGCTCCCAGTGTTTTAATCAATTCTTAGGTTGCACAATTTTAGAGTCTCTGTGTGTCTTTTGTGGATGTGGATGTTTGTTATTCTTTGAACGGTAAATGTTTGAATTCCATAAAACATGGTGTGATCTATGAGCTGCTTTGTGGCTTTTCTTATAGTAAACAGGATGTTGAGAGCTGGATGGTACGTAGCCATACTCACACTAACGCATTTGACCATGACCTCTTATGCAGTAATACAACTGTATAGGGACACATATGTTTCTTACTGCTTGCAATGCATACTCTTCATTTTGTGACACCCTCTAATATCCCCCCTACCACACAGTTACTCCTTCTTCCATTTTTTTTAAATATACTGCAAAAACACACACAGAGACCCAACAGCATTTATCAGCAGCTAGTGTTGACAGAAAGTAAACAGCACTGTCTCTATCAGCGGATGTGTATCAGGACTACAGGGACCCTATTCATTCCTATTATCAGTGATTACCATCACTGTGTGCTCCTTCTGCTCCTGATTTGTATCTGTGCCAGCAAGCCAAAAGACCTTCCACAGACACTAAAGGTTTCAACATTTATGTTCCCAATTATTATCGTTTTCAATTAAATAGACAATTAGGTGCAACAAGAGGAAGAGGGGGATGGGTGTCCCTTTCAGAACTTGCCTAATATATATATATAAAAGGGTTTGCACGTTTGTTGGAATGAGGTTGTTACTACACTACTTGTGACTACAAGTCAATACATACCATTTGTATTTGATGGTTGACATTTGCCAACATTCGGAGACATCTCAGAGGGGTCAGGTAGATTAGGCAAACCGATTAGCTTTGAAGGAGGGTGATGAAAAGGAAAAAGGTGGAGCACCAAATACAAAAATATCATAAAATATAGTTAGAAAATATTAAAAGGGAGAGGTTTTTGTCTGTATGATGGTACTATGTATGAAGGAAACTAAAAAGGAGCCTATATAGTGTATATACATACATTATATGTTTAGACAACATTACATTATGTTATAGTATTTCCTTACATTGTCACTATGTAAAATGTACACTAACCAAAATGAATGATCTTCATTGAGACACCAGATGCGGCGAGAACACTATGACAAAAGGCCATCTGTTATTTACAGCGTCATCACAACATTCACAACAATGTGGATTTAGCCATTTTACCTTCAACAACTTTAGTGACTGATGGTCTTTCTCTTACATTTTCCTTATCCTTCTGCTTTTTACCCATTAGGCCTTCATATCCAACTGAATGGATAACTATATCCATTATTTTCAAGGCCGAAGAGTGGTTGTGTACTCATGATTATTGTAACTGTGATATAAGTCAGCGTATAGATGGAAGAGCACACTGTTCTTTTATCCTCTTAGCAGCACTAAGTGACAAATATAAACCATTACTGTAGATGTGGCACACATGCACAGATGTGTAGACTTAAGTCATGATCTCTATCCTACCCTTTTTTTCCCAGACCTTTTCTGTCCTTAGTATTGGTTCCTCTCTCTTCCTTTTTACTCTTTAAAAATAATGGTGGAGTAACAGAGGAACCAATCAATCCATCTCGATAGTGTTATTAGCATATTCATCTATTTCTGCTAATTCTAGTTTCAGTGAGCTCAAGGTTTTTCCACAAAAACATTCTCAAACAATGTTTTCTTTTGCATTTGTTGTCACGTTATCACACTCATCCACTAACCTTAACATAATGTTACGTTAAACTGGAATTAATAATAAAGAACTCTTGCCATTCAGCTCAAACTACAATATACCATCTAGTAAATTGAAAGTGATTAATCAAAACCTAGCGGTTCACCTATAAGGCAAAAGCAGACATGTCATTACACAGCAGATCATTTTAATGCAAGCATAACCGCAGACATTGCTATTCTAAAGTATTTTATTAGGAAATGTTATGATTGATACCGCAGGAGAAGCAGGAGTTGATAAAATGAGCAGTTGTTAGACAAGCTGTCAAACAAACTCCTGCTTTCAGTAGACATACTTCATAGCTTATTATGAAGTGTTCAAGTGTGAAATTGAAATGTGACGACCTGTCCTATAGGACTAAAGCTACGTTGAGTTTCCCAAGATGCCAACATTACAGGGCAATATGTGTGGGCTGTGTGCAAGACAAATCCCTAAAGCCAATATACAATAGTATCCTCTGCTGGAAGGTTGACAGTGATCCTTTGGAAACTCCCCCTTCCAAAACAACTGTGACTGGCAGGGAGATACGCCACATAACTATTTCAGCCCATAACACTCCTAATACTCATTCGTTCTTGTTAGAAGTAACTCAAAAATGATTAAGGAACACTGAGGGAGCTGCATGGGGTTGACACTGATTTACTCAACTTTAATGCTTAACTGTTGAACAATTCTGCACAATACCACAGTTATGTGATTTATAAGGGTCTTTCACATCTACATATCCCCTGTTCTCACTTGTGTACTGCTGGAGTATTGACATACTGTAGAATGGCATGGATTGGATAATCTTCTAGTTTATAATGGATCGTGAATCATACTATTTTTAGACATACAGAATCTGCCAGCTGCGAGTTAATCTGAACCGACGTTGTAACATACTGAGCAAGGGGTTCAAGGGTTAACAAGCATTATATTCACGGCCATAAATACAGGAAGGGAGGGGGCAGGTTGGAGGGATTTATGTAGCCATAACATCCATTTGTCTCTGTCCATCACAAACACAAATAATCACTAGCCTCCCACCCAACCAATGGCCACAGCAGATGGACAGAATGAAGTGTGGCTTTGCCAACAAATCTATATGTTGCTTGCAATGTCTGCTGTTTGTTTTACCACTCGATACATCATTTACAGGTTTTACAAATTGCAATCAAGGGATTGCTGCAATAGATACCACATTGTAGTTATGTTACTATACAGCAGATTACAGATTTCCTGTTATGAAAAGACAGGTGTTTAAAGTTTTTTTTAGCACTTTGTTAAAGTAGAAAAACAAAATGTTTTTTATTGAAGTGAAGCATTAATGCAGGTCTTTTATGTGCTGCAGTGAAAATAGCACCTACAAATTCTGATTACTTTCCCTCTCCCTCTTTGGCTTTGAATTTTAAATCTCACATTGTAAATCGAGCTCTTCTGCTTTCCTTTGCTTCATTCCAACATTCACTGTGTTGTTCTCTCTCGACCTTTCAAGTTCACCATCACACTCACCTTTTTTCCATCACATCAACCCCCAGAGTGAGTGAAAGTGTTTGGATTCTCATTGCATCATTTCCCAAATGACTTGACCTTAATACATGATAAAACAACCTGAGAAGGAACATGTAGGTTTTTGTGCATCAAAGAATCATGGGACTCATGAGACTCCTGTCAATATTTGTGTACCCTTTCCTTCACTTATATTTTCCACCTCCTTTTCCATAACCCAGAAGTAAGGAGCAGTTAACAAAATGTATATTTCTGTTTATCACACGTAGATCTTTTCTTTTATGTCAAATAGGCAACACAGGGACAAACATATCTCCTTTTCATTACCTGACTTGCTCTACCCCACATACAGTATAGATTTAACAATGCAGAATCATAAATGCAGCTACTCCCATCACAACACCCAAGAGAAATCAATTGCCATTGCACCACATAGCCTCAGAGCCCTTGCCCTTTAGCTTCCATCCTCCTCATCACAGGAGAGATCCTCTGAGACCGGGGGAACAGCTGCGTGAAGCCCCATGATCCAACCTAAGAGACCCAGCCCAGTTTAGTCTATCCTGGCCTTATATGCATACATGATCCCAAAGGCAGAGGCCACATCATGCAGGTTGCATTAACTTGTGCACTCTGTTTTGCTTAAAGTGTGTCCAAAACATTTATGTACAGAAGGAGACAGACTTAATCATGTTTCATTCAACTATTTCATTTTAGTTCAAATTGTTTCCCTACAAATAATAGAATGAGGACTCACAGGTCTCCTGCCCCCTTTTTGATTGTATTATGCATGCTGGAAAAACATAGCACATACTGTGCATATGACAAAGTACATACACATTTGTATGCATGCATACACATATGAATACGCATGAACACAGCACTGATAGATGTGAGCATACAAGCCTGTTTTCATACGCATCATTGCATGCTTGCACACATGCGCAGATGATGGCACAAACACACATTTAACCCTTTTATGGTGTTCATATTTTTGTTACTCAGCCAGTGTTCGTGGGTCTGGTGGACCCGCTGCCTTTTTAGGCTTCAATTCAACACAATCTAACTATTTTATGTTAAAAATACTCAACAGATGTTTACTTCATCTCAATTACAAGTAATATAAACAGCATGGTTAAAATTTGCCCTTTTACATGTGTTAGATCACATTAATGAATTCAAGTGCGACTGGTTTTTTTGCCCACTGACCGTCTGGTCCTGTGGCTCGTCTTTTTTTTTAAGCTGATGCTCAATCTCATCCTCTTCTTCAAAGTCACTGTCAGACTCTGAATTCTCAGAAATGTGATCCTCTGAAGTCTCTTCATCAAATGGTTCACTCTCTTCCAGAATCATATGCAAGGCCCTCTGAGCAGAGAATCTTTTGGCCATCTTGATCAGTTGTGATAAGGACCCAAACTGGCGAAGCTTTATTCATTGTGTCTTGCCCCAAATTTGCAGCTTGGATAGAGTGTGAACAATATAAAGATTGGGTCCCGCAAAACACAATGCGGGAATGTGAGAGCAGACCGTGCTTGAATTTATCAACAATGTTGCAACCTTGTGCGGGAATGGCAGGGGCAGAAACACAAAAGTCTCACACACACACACACACACACACACACACACACACACACACACACACACACACACACACACACACACACACACACACACACACACACACACACACACACACACACACACACAAACACACACACACACACACACACACACACACACACACACGGCCCAGACAGGTGCACAGGACCTACAATTTCCACACTTTTGTTAGCCCCGGATACCCTGTAATGTAAATGTGTAGGGGGGAATGAAAAGGGTCCCACAGACCCGAATACTATACAAGGGTTAAATATACAATATAATCTACTCAAATATGCTCAACAAGCAGAGCTAATTGTATGCTGACTGATGTAATGCAACAGCACCATCTTCTGTTCTGGAGGAAAACTGCAAGACTGCAGCAAATATGTGAACAAGTGGTCCTTTTCTTTTTTCTCTCCCAACTATCTGTTGGCAGGCTGCTGAATCATCCAGATCAATGATATCTTCCATCTGATCCAATAACCATGTCAATAACACTTGGGCATGTTTACCAGTATCCGTGTGTGTGCAAGCTGTTGAGCTGACTAAAACCCACCCACGTACACACCAAGCCAAGGCTGTGAGCCTGAGGTTTCTCTTGCTTCATTTGAACAATATATCAGCCATTCTCAGCCCACGTCTCTTCTCCTCCCTCTACTTTTCTACTCTGTTTACCACCGGTTTTTTCCTTATTCACCACCTTACGTTTGCCCTTAATTTTCTTTTCCCTCAGCCACACACACACACACACACACACACACACACACACACACACACACACACACACACACACACACACACACACACACACACACACACACACACACACACCCACACACCTTTGTAGTTGTATCTTCTTTGGATCTTTCACTCGTATTTTTTTATGTTTTCATTTCTCTCCCCTCCCTCTACAACATTTTCTCCCACCCCTCCTCTCTGGTTCTCGATCTCTGTCTGTCTCCTCAGTCGTCCCTTGGCATCTCCCTCCGCCTCTCTCTGCCTCTGCCTGACGTCATAGCAACCGCAGTGTAAGATCCAGGGCTTGCCCATCATTCTGTCAAACAGGACAGAGACAGCCAGATACATGAGAACTAGAGGTGGTGGAGTAGGGGGATGGAGGTGACAGAAAGGGAATTAACCACATTACAGTCATGTGTAGGGTCAATGCCTTATTTGGGCTATTTGGCAAGCAAACTGTGGGCAAGGTCGGCTTCAGGCTGCAGTATTTGTAATCATATGACTCACGGCATGGTGCAGCAAACTGACTATATGCAAGCAATGCAAGAGGGTTAGAATGAACTGAAAGGCGTCATAGTGATGTGTCATGGGGCAGATACAGAAGGAATAAAGAGATTTAGGACGGAGTATAGTAAGGTGAAAGATATTTTAGAAAAAAAGACATCTTTGTTCTTTATGTGTGTGTGTGGCAATAGAGACAAAAGAGGATTGCAAAAACGAAGGATAAGGACTAAGTGTAATCATATGCAAAAAAAGAGTGAGATACTAAGTGATTTGCATTTTAAAGGTCTTTTGGCTCCTTAGTCAGAAGGCCATGCAACATGTGCTTACTTTTCATACACTCACACACACACACATACAGCCACATAATCTTGTTCTTTGGAAGAAATTAAAATGCAGTCTCTCACTGTGCAAAATGTGCAGCTCCAGCACCAAAGTGCCAGCTCCTGTCACGCATGAATCACCTCATAGATAGGAGAATAGATGGTCATTTGGTTTTAATGCCCATTTAGCCTGACTCCCAATCAACATGAGATAACACAGAACACTGTCCCCTAAGGCAAATTGGGACTACAGGAGCACACCAGACTCAATTATTATATCTTATCTGAGGTGTGTGTTTCAGGGAGCGTTGGTGAGTGTGTGGATCATGGAGGCTTGTTGGGGGGCTGTTAGAAAACATACTGCATACTGTAAGGTCTTCCTTTTAATGGTTAAGCTATAACATGTGCCAATGTAAAAAAAACATTGTGTATGTATGTATTACACTAGTGACATCTTGTGGAGCAATTATGTAAAAGCAATATGTTTCCACCATCAGCCTAACAGTTTTTAAAAGAAGAGATTCAAGGTTGGTTTGAATTCAAAACCCAACTCAAAACCCACCTGTTCAAACTGGCATTTTCTTTATAATCTGTACCCTGTGTCCTTTTGTGTCCTTTTGTAGTCAATTTCCTGTTGTTTGTCTTGTTTTACCCCGGATGATACTTCACTAAATCTACTGTTTTAATTGTTCCCTATATTGCCCCTATGTCCTGTAAGGTGTCCTTGGGTGTTATGAAAGGCGCCCCCCAAAATAAATGTATTATTATTTATTATTATTTCAAAAATACTTATAGTCAACACAATCTCTTTTCACTATCTTGTCCAAACAATGAATGAATGCTACAACCATGTTTTCCACTTCTTCTATAATTTATAGGCTATCCAAAAGCAACATTATTTTTCAATTCAATATTACAGATCATGTCTATCCATGATCAATTTTAGAACCGTTACACTACTGACCAAATAACAATTCATCTAAATTGAATTTAAGCAAACTTGAAAACGACCTTTCTCTTAAACGTTCAACAATATTAAGCAAATATTAATATATTAATACATCTTCCTGTTATTTCCAGTCGTCTTATAACATGTATTATTCAGAAGGTTAAACACGTCATTCCATTTTTTTTTTTTTAAACGCTAGACACCCACCATACATATTCAAACGCCCAGACTTCCATAACAAGGTTTTTGTTTAACAAAAGCATGTCCAAAGGTGCTGCAGATTCAATCAATCTAACATTATGATTAGTACTACTGTTGTGCCTGGTTTGTGTTTGTGCAGGGGCTGTGATGAATGAATGACATAACGAGCGAACCAGCGTCGATGGAGGAAACTAAAGAATGAATGGCACAACAGACGTCGTGTGCCTACGTCATCTATTCCTCTGCGGAAGGATATTTTCCGTTTTCTGAAGTGTAGTTCCGGGATCTGGAACTACTTTTCAGGATATGAAGGGGAAAACGTCAAGCGTGTAAGGATACAGCGGAGAGACACGTCGCTAGCAGGTGCAATCACAAATGCGAGGCGTATGATGGTATAGCATATGGCGTTTACAATTGTCTAACGTTAGAAAACCAGGCCACAAACTATAACATTGTGCTTTCACTGGAATAATGTCACGGTAAGCTATGCTAGCAGGCTGTTGTCCACCTTTGTATGTACCGTTAACTGTTAGCTAAAAGCAAAAGGTAGCATATTTGGCTAACAGCTGACAACTCTTAGTGAATACCTTCATGTAACATTGGTCCTTGAGACGAATGTTAGTTGTTAAATCAATTCATAAACATTGTTTATTGTCGTAGTGCACGTTTTGTGTGGCTTAATAACAAATACATGTCAATGTATTAGGTCAAATTCGTTGCCATTGAAAATGTAAATATTCCTAATTTGATAGACTGCCTTTGACGTCAGCAGGGAGCGTTTGACGTAACGTCCAGCTAGTTTAATATTAAACATTTTGCTGTCTAAAGCATATCGACATAATGTTTACATACTTACATACGAGTTTGCTTAGTACTTCCTTCGCAGCTGGAGTTATATATTTTTTGAATCGCTTGTGGCTTTATTTAACAACCGTTAGTTTTTTTTAGCATCATACCATCTTGGTGTATGGTTTAGTTTAAAGTAAGTATATATTTATGTTACATTATAGCAGGCACTGCTTTACTCTTTGATCAACCCCGAATACTGAAACCAGATGAGTCACTTGTTGCTTTATTTGATATAATGTTTTAAAGCTTAACATTAATAATCTGTGGTTCTGTAAAGACACCTCAGTTTAAAAGGAAATTGTTTTAGAGCTGTCACTTGTTATTGTTGGGCACAAGCTGGTAATTCTCTGACATGTTAATGGTTTGGTTTGATTTTGCATGTAAAAAAGAGACATGGTCATGTAGGAGGGTGTTTTCACACGAGGGGAAAATGACTCACTATTGTTGTGGTTACTCAGGAACAACTGGAGGAGGTGTTGGGAAGGGGAGGGGGTGTCGTGGGGCTGCCCTACAGGGCGACACGAACTCATTTATAAAAGGAAACTGCTCTGCTGAAGGAAAAGGGAGACTTTTGCTGCACGCACAAACACATACACTTGCCCTGTCTGTTCAGCAGGATGTTACTCTTTGTTTTACTTTCGGCTGGGTGTTAACCACTCTGCAAACACAGGTGAGAACAGCCGCTCCTCAATAATAGAAAAGATGTTGTGGTGTTCAGAGTGAAATTGTAAAACATCCTAATATAGACCAAGACATGTCCTCTAATTAGTCATTTGTTATTTTGTATTGTTGTTTCCAGGAGTTTCGTATATTCTGTAGGAAGATTCACGTCATGAGATTATACATTTTTATTAACAATGGCTCAGTTTGCAGTTGCTGTTTCTTTGGTATTGTTTGTATTTGGCCGTTGGGGGCATTGTTGTGAATCATCGGGCAGTGCTGCTTTCTTTGTATAGGACTTTTGACAAGAGCCCAATTAATGCAGGATTGTTTAGTTTAGATGAATACTAAACATTCAATGTGTTTATGAAGATGATGATAAATCAGCTGATCACATTTTTGGGTGAACATTTCTGCTATGTAACCTGTACATTTATTTATTAAAACGGATTAAGGATGTACTGAGAAAGAGAACATTTTAAATTGTACATTTCATAGAATATCTTATTTATAAGAAGAAAACTATTTGATGTACATTTTGGAGCCTATATTTTTGAAGTTATGGATAAGTATTTGGAGGGTAACTTCAACCACAGTAACATCTGATACCCACCAAGCTACAAGCCATCATATTGTAAACAAAATAGTTTGATACAATTACCATATTTAAGGATGCAAAATAAATGGCTGATTTATTTATGTTCATTTACTAATTGATTTATTAACTAGTACAAAACAATAAATCCTTATTGTCTACCCGTGTGGAAATATGTCTGCTAATCATTTAATGTATAACTCGTGCTTCCCTCTGCAGCACCATTTTGCAGTTTATTGTTGATATGTGCATCAGTGTGCGGAAAGGGCTTAGTCGTGTTGGTTTTCTTGGCAGGTGATTGAAACGGTTTGTGTTCTTGTCAGAGAGTCGCTCCAAAGTCCCAGAACTCCCCTGAGCTACACACAGAGCTACCCCGAAAGTACTTGGCCATACTCCAAACCTCAAATTGATTTCTCATCTCTCTTAAGTCCTAAATCCCTCTTCAAATGCTGCAAGCCCGCTGCTGGAATGAATCACTTTGGCATGCAGACTGTTTGCATGCCGGTGAGCTTTGTTGCAGGTTACGCTTGTTGTGCTCTTACGTCTGTGCTTACATTCTTAATTGTGTCCCCTTTAAACCCCCTAACTGTAATATGGATTATGAACATGAAAGCAAGATGTCATTACCCTCCAACTTCCCCTCCCCTTACTCAATAGCTTTATTGACGTAGAACTTATACATCAAATTATTGGTAGTGAAATAGCGATTCAAACTAACTTAGAATGCTCATTCATTGCAGGTATATTTGAGGTGCTTCCTTTGAGTCTCACTTTCAGTTTTAATGTCTTCATATGCAGCAAATGTCTATGATGCTAGAATTTTATGGAATGGTCATTCAAGCATATAATAGCCAGTGAGCCAAAAGCCTCAGCTGAACTCTAAATGGAAAAAAAGAGCATCGACACAGACACTTTTATCCATTTCATTGAGCTTGTGTTTTATTTGTTAGACCAAATGGGGATCTAAGAAGACTTGCACAGTTGTGATTCATAAAGGCAAAGCTGTTGACTAAATGGAAAAAATGAAATGATGAGTAGTCTCACTTAGGGCTGCACGATTTTGGGGAAAAATC
>NC_136906.1:13063068-13085935 GCF_949606895.1 Notothenia rossii
CTGCTGAGATCTCTTACAGAGAAATCATTAAGAATAGTTCCAATGACGACTCCAGCACTTCTAAACAGGTAGAACCACAATCTAATTACCCCTCACCAAACACAAACCCATTGCAGAATTCCTACCAAGCATAGTTCTTGAGATCATGCGTAATAATTATTTAAAGTTGGAAAACGGCTACTTAAATACAACTAAATAATCGTTATTGGCATATTGAAATTAAATGTATATTTTGTATTATGTATTTAACACGTGACATGTCGTTTGTAAGACATGTTTCTTTCCTGAAGTGTGATTGTTCTGTGTTCCCCTCTGTCCCTCAGATAGACAAGGACCTGTTGCGGACGATGCCAACCAACGCGTGTTTCTGTAGCATGAGCAGTGTAGGAGTACCGAGGCTGAAGCGGGTACTGAGAGCCCTGGCCTGGCTCTACCCAGACATCGGGTACTGTCAGGGCACCGGCATGGTGAGAACACATTATACAGAAAGACTACATTACACTCATATAATAGTGACACAGTTGTAGGAAGCACCTTCATCAAATATTATACATTGTATCCTATTCCTATTTTTTACTGTCTCCACCTTCACTGATACCCTTGTTGTTGTCCTGACACTTATGTGTTCACCCCCACAGGTGGTTTCCTGTCTGCTGCTCTTTCTGGAGGAGGAGGATGTTCTATGGATGATGTGTGCCCTGATCGAAGACCTCCTCCCTCCAGCCTACTTTAGCTCCACTCTGCTGGGTGTCCAAACAGACCAGAGGGTTCTCCGCCAGCTCATCGTTCAGTACCTGCCGGCCCTCGACCGTCTCCTGCAGGAGCATGACATAGGTAGGGGGTGTGGTGTTGAGTCAGAGAGGCAACATGGGCATTCAAAACGCATACTAACTACTAAAACTGCAACAGTTACTCCAATCTTTTATCCTTCTGCTGAACCTAAATTGAAAAAGCAAATTGTTTGGGAACTCGATCTTATGATAGATTTGGTGTTTGGAACATAGAGCTGAGTAAAATAGAGTATAAACTGCATATAACATACCGTTTGTAATCCTTCCTTCTTTACATGCAGAGTTGTCGCTGATCACACTTCACTGGTTCCTGACCTCATTTGCCAGCGTGGTGGACATCCGTCTGCTCCTAAGGATCTGGGACTTACTCTTCTACCAGGGCTCGTTGGTTCTCTTTCAGATCACACTGGGCATGCTCAAGATTAAGGTAATTGCACTAAACTGCTTGTTTTTGTGAGTTTCTACTCTTACATCAGTTAATATTGTGCTGAAAGGCTTTCTGTCACTCAGTGTGGTCAGTAACCTACTTGATTTTCTTAAATAGAAGATAATCTTACAGCCAAGTCTGCCAACAGACACACGTACTGTATAATGCCAGAAAACAACATCTACTGTAACACCAACTATTCTGTGTCTCTTCCTCAAAAGGACAGTTTTTGTTGATTATTGATGCTTGAATATTTTACTCTTCATTCCCAGGAGGAGGAGCTTGTATCGTCAGAGAACTCTGCGTCCATCTTTAACACTCTGTCGGACCTGCCGAGCCAGCTGCGAGATGGGCCCGCAGTTCTCGGGGAGGCTATGAGGCTAGCAGGGTCGCTAACCCAGGAAACACTGGAAGCTCACCGGCACAAGCACCAAGCCTACATCCTCAACGAACAGGCGCAGCTCAGCAATGGAAACAACACAACATACAGCACCAATCTCAACAAGGTCAGATTCAGTCTGTATGTAATATGAATAACTATTATAGAATAAACAAGCAACGTCAAGTTTGTGTCTAGCTGTGCGAACTGGAGTCGCATGACCTGAGCAAATTAAGACTATGTGTCCTTAATCTTGACTTTTAAAAAAAAAAAAAATTCTAACAATCCTGTGTTGATGTGTTCAGGCGGTGAGGAGACAGTCTCTGCGCAGGAAGTCCACTCTGAGCTCCCTGCTGTTCGGGGAGGATGAAGCAGAGGCCCTGAAGTCCAAGAACATCAAGCAGACAGAGCTGGTGGCAGCCTTACGAGAGGCCATCACCCGCACTGCAGAGCACTTTCACTGTCTGGACCCTCGGCACTCCAGCGCTGTGAGTTCTCACACTGCAGCACAGACAGTGTGTATGTTTAATGGCTTCTCATGGAAAATGTATCGAGTAAAATAACAGGAGAATAATTGAAGGGGGTCTCCCGTTACTTCCTGGCGTATTCATTTCTATCCATCACATTTCTATAACCAAACTTCTCCCTTCTCTCTAGGAGCTGACTCCTGACTACTCCATGGAGAGCCACCAGCGAGACCACGAGAACTTTCTTGTGGTTTCTCGCACCAGACGGAGACGGGCTAAGGCTCTGCTGGACTTCGAGAGACACGACGACGACGAGCTGGGGTTCAGGAAGAACGACATCATCACTGTGAGTCATGCCCTGCTCGATGACTCACAGAAACCAAAACAAAAGCTTTCTGTGGTTTCTAACCTTTCGCTCTGAATCTGATACAGCTGTACTTTGCATCTTTCCCCTTCAGATCATCTCGCAGAAGGATGAACACTGTTGGGTTGGAGAGCTAAATGGCCTAAGAGGTGTTTGGGTTTTTTCTTAAGCATCAGCACCGTGTTGAATCTCTTTGTTTCTATATACTGTGACAGCTTATTGACATTTTCTATTGCATTATGTCACAGGTTGGTTTCCAGCGAAGTTTGTGGAGATCCTAGATGAAAGAAGCAAAGAGGTATGGAATCAGTTAATTACCCGCTTAATGAGAAAGGATGTTTTTTATGCTTACTTTTAGACGAGTATTTTAATGTTTACTCCATGTTGTTCCTTCCTTCTGCTCACCTTCAGTATCCTAAAAATTATTATCCGATTTTTGCTCTTTGTGTCTGTCCTCAGTACTCATTAGCAGGCGATGACTCGGTGACGGAGGCAGTGACGGACCTGGCCCGGGGGACACTGTGTCCGGCCCTGAAGGCCATCTTTCAGCACGGGCTCAAGAAGACATCTCTACTGGGAGGGCCCTGTCATCCTTGGTTATTCGTTGAAGAGGTAGGAGATTAATATTTTCTTTTTAATATTGCAGATGTATCAAACTCACCATTGGACTAATCCCTTTCTCTTTTCTCTCAGGCGGCCAGTAGAGAGGTAGAGAAAGACTTTAACTCTGTCTACTCCAGACTGGTGCTGTGTAAAACCTACAGGTAAAACCCTTATTTTTAAATAAACATTCAAGAGAAATGCTTGCCACGAAATGACAATTTGATCAATTACATAACCCCTGTTACCTTGAAAATACAATCTCTCGCTCAAAAAGCTTGGATAGAAACCCAACCGGTTTAAAAACCAGACAAACTTGGGATCTAACCCTTTACCTTCAGTTGGAACTAAAGTGTGCTCTGGCAATGGCAAGTGGAATCGGCTTTCAGTGTGTATGCCTGAAGCATAATAAGATAACGACTTGTTCTCTGCCGTATTTACCAGGTTAGACGAAGATGGGAAAGTACTCACACCAGAGGAGCTGCTGTACAGGGTGAGTGTCCTTAACTCAATGTGTAACATCTGCAATTGAGTTTTCTTCAGCTTAATGTGCAGCTTGCCTCTAGGAATGCATGTTAGTAGAAAGTGATTGAGCGCCCTCTGTCTGCTCCTCCCAGGCGGTGCAGTCGGTCAACATGAGCCACGACAGCGCACACGCTCAGATGGATGTCAAGTTTAGGTCTCTGGTCTGCGTCGGCTTGAAGTGAGTTCTCGGGAGAACCGCACACACATACACACACATCTGCATGCCTTCAAAATATGCTGTTAACAAACACACACACACACTGGGGCTGTTTGGTTCTTAACGGTTATCTTCTCCATCAGTGAGCAGGTGCTCCACCTGTGGCTGGAGGTGCTGTGCTCCAGCATGGCCGCTGTAGAGAAATGGTATCATCCATGGTCCTTCCTCCGTAGTCCTGGATGGGTACAGATCAAGTGTGAGCTCAGGTAAGACACACCTGTTTTGATCTCAGATTAGAGCTTATTTCAAGTCAAAGTTGTTGCAGTGGAAAATTTAAGCAAGCAAAAAAGCAGGAATGGCTAAATAGGATAAACCACTGGCAAACGTATTACTCCATTTCCAAAGCTTGCTTGCAATTATAAGTACTTAATACTCCACTACAGTATATTCCACATGTACCGCACATAATCCAGCAGTTTAAACATATTAGTTTATACCCCAGAAGGACTTTAAACAACAAAAAATGAAATTGTGTAAATATATGGACACATTATTTGTCCAAAAAACCAAACAATAAGCAGTCTACCATTGTTGTCTCCTCAGAGTGCTTTCAAAGTTTGCCTTCAGCCTCTCCCAGGATTGTGAGCTACCTGACAAGAAAGAGGTGAGCCCAACACTTTATTTAATTTCTTTGTTGTGGTTGTATACTTTATTGATTCTTTATATTTTAAATATTTATTTCAAATCTTTGAATATTCTTGAAAAATCTAAATGTATTACGTTTGCTTTTATGTCTTTCCCAGGAGAATGAGCAGAGACCCCTGAAGGAGGGAGTGCAGGACATGTTGGTGAAACATCATCTCTTCAGCTGGGACATCGATGGCTAGACACACACAGAAAACACTCGTCTGAATCCTACTGCGTCCTCCTGTCTGTGTTTATGTGATGTCTCCTTATCTGTCACTTACAGACTGTCAATTATAATTAACAGGAAGTGACTGCTTCATCGCTCACGTCACTGTTCAGCCAGTTCTGAAGCATGTGTGCATTCAAGTGCATACTTTATTTTACTTCTGTAGGAGATTGCACTACATGGTGAAAAACGATATATACTGGTAAAACACTGCAGTGCAGACGAGTCTGTACCAATGAAACTGGAGCTCTCGTGTGTCCAGTACGTATAAAACTCCCTGCTGGACATTCAGCTTTCATAGCTGTGTGCAGGAGTGAGCGTTCACTCTCTTTCATTAGTTGCTACAACAGCAGCGGGTCATCACCACGAGAAACCCTGGACCTTTAACACGGTATTAAATGCCACATTAACCTTTAAATACCCAGATATTAAAACCAAAACATTCCTAAATATGGAGCTGTAAAGTTACAAATTATTTTTGAGAGGGATGTTAGTTACCTCAAATATCATGAACTCTACAAAATATTTCCTTAACTACTAAATGTTGTACATGCCAAGTAAAGCCTTTTCAAATAGTTATACAAGATTATGGCTATGTGCTACCTTATCAGTGGTAGTGAAGTCTGCACTCGTATGACAAAAATGTAAATGACGCAGATAAATACTTTTTTGTGCTACAATCTATAAATAAATGTTAAATAGCCTATACAATCATTTGTTAATTTGTTATGTTTTTGTATATACGTGAATATATATTTTGCTTGTGACGAAATGTGCCCTTGCGAGTTTATCATTCTTATTTACTGATTACCTTTAGTTCTGACTTAACTGCACATACATCAGGAAACAGGGACATTTTTGGGAATGTATTTATTCAAACTGTTGAGCGTTCATGATGTTCCACTGTATGAGGGGACTGGAGAATTATGATGTACTAATTCAAGTTGCAAAACATTTTCATTTGCACCATACAAAGGATGTTGGATTTACATGAACTGTCTCTTCCCCATGTGCAGAACATTCAATGAGCTTGGCGTTTTGTGATCATAGTCATTGTAGCTTGTGTAAAACATATTGTCAACAATTACAAATGTAATATTGTCTGGGTCTGTAAAATATGGAACTGAGGACTGCACAGCTCCTCTTAATATTGAAGAAGACTAAAGACCAATCCATCCTTATTTTTTCACTTTAACAAATCAAATCCATAGTATTACAATTGTATAATATATATTTTGCTGAAAATGGACATAGAAAAAGCCACACTGTTGAAGGTTCAGTAAAGCCTGTTTATTGATGGTCAGTTTTTTAGAGTGTATTTAAAATGTCACAACATGTAAACAGCGACAGGCCATAACGCATGGGGTACTGGAGTAGCACTGCGAGTACTGCATGTCTTATAATCATGAATAGTGACAGGACGATGTGCTGTATTTGTTTGTACTAACACTATTTGTATAACGTTTCTAACGTGGCTGACTGAGCGTGGAAGTATGATGGATTCTGCTGAATCTGAGGAGTGCAAGTGAGAGCAGAATGAAGACCATCAGAGCGAGCTTTCTGCATGTATGCCAAATAAATACCTGACAATTATAAAACGCTAATAGCTTATATTTTCAATATATCTGGAGATAAAACCCTATGTGCCCTCTGCTACATTCATTTCTGATTTGCATACATTTTGTACAATTCCATCTTTCCAATTGGAGCACAACTACAAGCTCATTTACATATGCAGTATAAATAGTACATTCATTGTTTTTCATTGCAAATACACACGGAATGCACGGAGGAGTTTCACGTATAGCTGCTCATGCCGATGCTGGAACTGTTCAGGGGGTTTGGCCTCCTTCCCTTGCCATTGACATCGAGCCAGAAAAATAAATTGTCAATTTCATAGAGGCATAAACGATGGGTTAAATTAAACAAAACATCCTGAGTGAGGCTTACCTCAAAAACCACACTGCTATCAATCACCCAAACTCGTTAAAGAAAAGCAAAGGCAGCTGATGATAAAATGCATTTAGGGACACACCCCACTGTGTACCCTTTCTAAACTATGACCTGGTGTCAAGAGGCAAGGAGTGATGAGACTGAGGAGTGTCTCGCTCCAAACGTCATGGTTTGTGGAATGAAGACACTAGGTGGTGGAGGGATATTTTAGAGGGAGGTTTGGGGGGGTCAATTCAGGAGCCTCCTGTTCCTGACGAGGAGGGGGCTGCTGTGGAGTTGCTGCTGCTGCTGCTGCTGTTCTGGCCTTTTCCTTTGTGCCTCTGGCCGCCCCTTCTCCTGCCACCTCCTCCAGACTTTGGCTGCAAGGGAGAGATAAGGAGAACACTCGATAAGGCACCTCCACGACCGAATATGTTATTTACTCACAACGTATCAAGATCACCCGGCTATGAACTCAACTATCTTGCTTTAGTCAAAACACAACCTCCACCAGTGTTCTTGTTTTAGTTTTAAATCGACCTATGTTACCTTGTTCTCTTTGTTGCCCTCCTTTATCTGAGGGTCTTCATCCCCCTCTCCCTTTGGAAGCCAGCCACGCAAGCAAAGTGGGGTTGGGTGGGTTAAAAATAATAGTGATGAAGTAATGAGGGAGCATGAGTGGTGGATAAGATAAAGAAAGAACATAACCAAAAGGAAGGAGGACACAATGCAGTTAGAACAGAGCTGCAGTGTTAAGGCAAGTTTACAATAAGAGATTCACTACCTCACTAAATAGCACTTTATAAAGTAGTATGTCTAACCGATTGTGTTTCGTTTGGGCCAGCTGACTGTGATATCGTTGGAATATCGTCCCCGGTTGCCGTGGTGCCGTCCTCTCTGCGCAGCGGTGCTTTCTTTGTGGACTGCATCTTGATTTGGGGAGGTTTGGAATTTGATGGTAAATTATTGGTAGATTGCAGCAGCTGAAAAGAGTGAGAGTCGATATAAGAGTCTGAAGAAGACTGTTTTAAAAAAAGTCGATATATTAAAAGTGTAATGTGTTGATGTTGGTTGTTGTCTTTAAAAAATCGAATAAAAGTCGATATATTTTAGCCTGATGCCATCACCAAGAGAAGATATCAGGTTGTTCATTCCATCATTGTAAAGGAGAAAGAATCCACATATTATTCCTTAAATGTTCAGTTATGTGCCTTCACACTGCTTTACCTTAGTGATGGTTCCCACAGCCTTGGTGCGCCCCTCCCTGAACACCAGCCTCTGGTCGCAGTGCAGGTACTCGGGGGTCTTTATGAAGCGGAAATGGACCGAAGCCTTGTCCCCTGTCCGTAAGCAGTCTCTGTTCATAGACAAGATGGTGGCAGTCTGCCTTATGCTGCCACAGTGGACTGAGTGGACGGTAAGCAGAAGGAAAAGAAACGTTAACATTTTGTTTCTTATTAAAGAGTCACTTAATGGGAACTTATTGCTTATAGGTGACCTATCATGCAAAATGCACTTTTGCACGTCTTTTATTCATGAATATGTTTCCCCGGTGTTCCAGGGAACTCACCAAGTGTCAGAAAACACAACCCTCTCTATTTTCCTCCATACCCAAATCTCTTAAAAAGGGGCTGCAACGGATCTGATACAGACTGATCCAGATTTGAACACTTCTATGATGTCACAGAAGTGGAGCTACGGCTATTGGGCCAACTCCACCAATCAGGAGGGGACAGCCACGGACATTGCCGTTTGAAAGCGCTGGAGACGCTGTAGTACATATTTCAGGCCTGTAGATGGTGCTGTTCTCACAGAATCAGCCCATGCAAAGACAGTGTTAAGTTGAGCGAAATGAGGAATGGCTAAAATGCATGATCTGTTTGGTATTTTGAAAAATAAAAAGTATAAATATGCCTTCTATAGGTATGGTCCTACACTATATTATTCAAATATAGCATGATAGGTCCACTTTAAGTGTTTCTTTGAGAGGGGGTTGAGAAATTGCCCTGTCCTCCTATATGATCAAATATTATTCTTGATGACATCTTTTTAAACAAGCAAAACGTAATACATATTCAATGTTGGCTACTAATCTTGAAGGCAATTAAATGTTCAGTAAATATTTTAAAGCTGCTTTGGAAACACACAAAATTGTAATGTTTCCCTCCAACTCCCTGTCCCTTCTTCCACACCATTGTTACCCACCCATGGCCTGGTATCTGGGGGATATCGTCGTGGGATGATGCAGTACCAGGATCTCAGCCTCAAACTCCCAAGTGGCCTGTGGGCAGACCTTCGGGGAAACCATCACCATGCCCTTCCTGATGGTCGAACGCTTGATCTATACAAAGGGGTAAGGATTACATAAGAACCAGACAGAGGAATAACATCAGAGGAATGTCAATTTGTCAAGACTGTTTTAATGATTTCTATAAAACATTTCTTAAGATGGCATGTTTTTTGAACTGGAAAAGATGGAAAAAATAAAGGAAAAAATGATACATTTGACAATTCAGGTTTTATAAAACCTGTCCCCCAAAATATACAAATACACAGTTTGAACAGCCAGTTAATTGAACCAGACTTTAAAAAATGCACTCCCAGATTTCCCCCTTACCTTTTTGAGAGCGAATGAGGCAGTCTGGCCCCCTCTGACCTCCTTCACAGGCATTCTCTTACGGTGGATTGATTTCACAGCGATGGGGATGAAGCTGCCTAAGGGGTCAGGCCCTAGTAGCATTGTATCATTCAGTCGTATGAGTCCACGTAAAGTAGTGCCAGAAACTACTGTTCCCACTCCCTGCGGCATAAAAACAAAACCGGTGTTAACATTAAAATGTGGTAACGGTTGTCATGTGTTAGGTTAAGTGATTTGTAACTGGGTAACTTACCGGTACAGAGTATGTGTCGTCTATCTGAAACTCAGCGGGCTGGTCGTCTCTGTAGGACGTCCTGGAGGAGAGCAGGTTGAGAAACATCTTGAGCAGGTCCATGTTCTCCCCGCTAACATTGGAGATCTGAAAGATTGGACACATCCTGGGGAGGACAACACAAACATGTGAGAAAAGTTCAACTGTTTCCCTCTTACTCTGAATCTGGCATGGATAGTCTTTGTACCTCTCTGAACTGAAGTTTGAAGCAGTGACTATTACATCATCCTTGTTCTGTACGAGGACGGGTATCTTCCTACAGCCGGGCGACTTCAGTAGCCTCTGGAGCAGCTTCAGTGTTTCTGTCAGGAGCAAAGTATCACAACAAGTTTTTTTTAAGTGTTTTTAAAGTCGGGTACAGTACAACATTTTCATTCAAAGCTACGCCAATCGACACACACTCACTTAACTCATCCTATTGTTACATTGTGTTTTCAGATGTAAGAAAAAAACACATTTCAGAGTTAGGAAAGAGACTGACCTTGCAGTATGTTGGCCGGACACATGTCTATTTTGGTTACCACTACGAACACAGGCACATTCAGGGCTAAGGCCAGGCCCAGGTGCTCTTTGGTCATCCCTACGATACCTGCATTACTGCCCACCTGGCGAGGCAGGGAGAGAGAAAAATCTTTGTCTATATTTTAATAAAAGAAATAAGCAAAAAGGGTATTTGTTGTACAATGTAGACACTGAGACATTTTACATTTGGGTCAATTATAAATCTTGTAATGGTTTCATCCAAAGTTGAAATGTTGAACTGCTTGTGTAAAGATAGAAACAAAACATGCAGGCAGGCAGATACTTTCATGTTTTTGTAAAGATGTGGCACACATTCATGATATTCACCAGCATAATAACATCATCATATTTCCTCCTTCCTGATCCCCCTTCTCACCATAAGCATGCAGAAGTCAGGCAGGTGTCCGGTCATCCCAAACACGGTGGTCTTGAGGTATTTCTCATGTCCGGCCAGGTCTATAAAGGTAATTACTTTGGAGGACTTCTCACAGATTTTAGTCCAGTCCAGGCTCCCACCATGACTATCTGGTTTGTTCACCACCTAGGGGCACACAAGTATGATTTCATTTAGAACGATAATGCTATTGAAACTTAATTTAACTCAATCAAACTAGCTATATTTCTGATGCTTAAACAACCATTCTTTCAGAAGCCCCTCTCACCTGTCCCTCCTGGTCGAAGCCCAGGATATCGTTGCCCACGCTGCTCGTCCTGCCGCTCTCCATCTCGTGTTTGTGTCTGAAGAGCTTTTGCCGGGCAAATCCCCTGCCATTGTCCAGCTCGCCATGCGTTAACACTCCCAGCAGAGTACTCTTACCAGCATCCACATTACCCACGACTGCAACCCTGAGAAAGAGAGGGAAAGATATTTTAACCAATGTAGTGACAAAGAAAGGTGTTGTTATGTCAATGGACATAATTGCAATCATGTCCCCTTTTTATTTTGAACTTTGACCACTCACCTGACCTCAAGGAAGTCCAGTTCACCCACACGCCGGCGGATCAGATAATCGCGCACCAAACCGGCAGCCTCATTTCGCTCCCGGAGCGTAATGAGATCTGCATCCACCTGCTGACACATGGAGCGAACTGTGGCTACTGAGGCCTCCATATCTTTCTCATCCAGACCCCAGTCACCCCCATCTACAACAGAGAGACACAGTAGACAGTTTAACAAGTGGACCCTATGATTTGTACAGGTTGTATCAACTGTTTTGGATTAACTGAAATTTAAAAAAGGTATTTTCTCACCTGAGCCCATCCCGACCACATAGATGGTCTCCCCACATCCCTCTTCCATCCTGTCCCGTAGCTGGCGAAGTAACGAGTCATACTGCTCTCCATTTGGGCTAACAAGTGCCAGCTGTAGGGTTGGTGCGTTCAAGGGAAAAGGAAACAGAGAACAAGTGGTTGTTGCTCTTGTTAATCAAAGCAGATCCTTTATCCAATGAGTTGCAAAAAGTCATTCACTTTTGGTGATTGCTTAAAGTGAGATTGTTTTCATGAGAGACAGTGACAGGAATTAAAAGTAAACATCGATTGGGACCATTTTCTCTCAGTTATGACAACTCTTATAATTACTATGTGATTTTCAGTAAAACGTAAACCAAGGGGGAATGGCCTAATCAAGAGTTGCCCTACACACAAAATGCAGCTGTCTTTTTTCCCATGAAACACTTCAAGGTTACATATGAGACACAATATTGACTAACTAAGATTAGGATAGTAGCACAAGTTAAATACAAACAAAAGCACTGCTCATGCTACTTCAGCACAAATGTTAAGGCATGTTGAGCTGTTTATACTATGTTACAATTAAAAAGGATAGTAATTATTGTATTGCCGTATGTGAAAAATGTGCCTTCCTATTGCAGAACTGTGGTTTAATTGCTTATAAAAACCCATAACATTGGATAACAGCCACAATTGAGAAAAATATAAATGTTATGCAAATGTACATTGTTTGTTTACTACTAAGAGAAACAGTACACTTAAGTGTCCCTGAGACTCCTGGTTATGATGGTGTTATTAATATTAAAGAATATGATAAAACAGGTTATTGATATAAAGCTAATTGATGGAGCATGGATCAAGGTTTATATATTATTGTGCCAAAAGTGTGATGTCAAATGAATAATATCAAAAGAAGTCAATAAAAGTATACTAGAAAACTATTCAGAGCTAGTCCCAAGCAGAATACATTGACAGGAGCCAAAGGAAGAAGGGACTGCACCTGATGCAATCCTGAGCAATCTGCTTGAGGGTCATGTTACACCATTGTAATGTGAAATGTGACCCTGGACACAAACCTAATTAATGTTGCCCTCATACAGGTCTACATCCATGTAAAACTCATTTGACAGGTCTTACTACTTAATCTACCCTATTTATTTTTCTTAGGCGTTCTTGCTGGTAAAGGTCCAGCAGGCAAGCCTGACCTTTATCTTGTTATCTTCTGTATTTCATTATTGTATGTGTTTGAATTGGGTTGACACAGCACGTCAAGCCAATGTTATGGTCTGTTTGACAACAGTCTTACACGTTGCTCTGCCTTGCTTTAAACAGTAGCAGAAACAACATATATGGTTGTCCAGACATGTTTTGGCAGCATATGGTGCAATGAAAATGTGTTTCGACTGATTAGTAAATCATGTACTGTTAGCGTTAGTTCAGGTTGCTACGTGCCAAAGCATCAGCTGGGGCTAGCGTTAGCCACAACTAGCTACTTTACCATCAGCAAAAGCAATAACATTACCCTGAGTCCAAAAAGTCAGTCGTTTATACTATAGGGTACTAAGGGTACTGAGTAATTGCAGATTGGAGCAGCATTATGTTTGGTAATAACATGGTAGTGCATGCAATAAACACATCATTTATTTCATTCATTCATTTACCAGGAGCCGCTAACGTTAGCCTTACACCGCTATGACAGCCAGGGCCTACCTTGTTGGTGAAGTCAACAGGACGGTCCTCGGGCTCGCCATTGAACATGTCCCCGTCATCGAAGCACTCATCCCCGGCGTCGTCCTCGCATCCTCCCCGGTCCGGAGCAAATATGCTCGCAGGGACCAAAGCATCAGCCAACGCTATGGCGCATGGGGTTAAACCTGGCTGATGAGCCGCTGCTATTGATGCCATCTTATGTCAGCGTTGCAGAGATAAATGTCAACCTGTTCCAATTGTTGTGATGACTGCTGGCATCAAATCCGCATAGAAGCAATGAAAGACCCGGCAAGCTCTACAAGCTACAGCCACAACACAGATAAGGTCAGTCAAACTGTCTCCTCACTTTAGCCACCCTCTGCTTATTTATATGTTGTTAGTCGTCAACTCGGCATTCAAGCCATTTAAAAATAAAATATCCACCAGCACCTTATCAATATTCATGAGGGAGGTGTGTGTGTGTACAGGCCTTTTTACTTCTTACCACCAATAGTAGTAAAGTAAATATGAATATGTTAGCAGTGTGCCAATAGCAGTCAGGGGGCTGTTCATATTATTACAAAGTGGACCCGTCCCTCTGAAGCAGGGCGGGTTATGTTTGAAATGGTGTAATCAGAGTGTAACACTCATGTAGCCTAATGCTGATGTAATAATGAAAACAATCATACACATAATTTCCCTGTTCCTGAAATGTTTTTTTTTAGCTGTGAAACATTAACTCTCCTGCCTTATGAGTTTGCTTTGACTGAAATAGAAAATACGTTGACAACAGTTTGATAACTAAAAAAAGTGTATAATAAAGAAAGATTAAATAAATAATAGGAATTCCTCTTACACCAGCAAGAGTGCCTTAATCATTAAGAAAGTAAACAGCACTAGGATACATCATAATTATAATTTACTAAAAGTAACTAGAACTGCCAGATAAGAGAACATGATGTAAACCATGGTTGGGAAAGCAATTCAAATTTGTGTCTTGGCGGGTCAAATTTCGCATTACATTGGTATTGCATTTTCAGAAAGCAGATTACCCAGGGTTACATCAGAAAAGTATTCCTATTAACCTTTGGCTCCTATATCAATTTAATCGATTTTTGTCTACCTCTGATAAACTGTGCAATATACTTTGATAAACTTTTCTATGTTTACATGTGACATCTGTGGAAATGAAAATGGTGACGTTAACCTTGTCTTTGTACCCTTTAACAATTGGTATCCTGAAGTACTGTAATCCTTGAGGAAACAGATACTTTAATGTTACACTGAAGTGTTTTATAATCTTTGAGAAAACAGTGCAGGAAGAGTGGGGGAGTCTATGGGAGTCTATGGCTTCAAGTCTATGTGGTATTGAGTTTACTGTATGTAAGTTGCTTTGGATAAAAGCGTCTACTAAACAATATGCAATAAACAGCCTTTTCTTCTTTTCTATACCAATTGGACTTGCTTGTGAGTATTAATAACACATCCCAAACAGTTACATTTAACAAAATCAACTGTAACAAATCTGTCATATTTTCTGGTGATTGTGTTAAATAATGTCAGGTCAGACAATTAGACTCAGGTTCGGATTGTAAAAATGTAAGTAGCATGTTGGATGAAACATATCTGAAAGTTACGTGTGAAGTGTCAGTGCTCTTTTACTTTCGATTTCTTAAAAATTAAAAATACACATATGCATCATCAGTCAACCATCAAATGTATTGCAGTTGCCCTCTGTGACCACTGGAGGGCAGTGGAAAATAATATTTCTAAATATACTCAGGTTAAAACTAAACAATTTGTGTGTGTGTGTGTGTGTGTGTGTGTGTGTGTGTGTGTGTGTGTGTGTGTGTGTGTGTGTGTGTGTGTGTGTGTGTGTTTGTGTGTTTGTGTGTGTGCGCGCGCGTGTGCGTGTGTGCGCGCGCGTGCGCGTGCGTGTGTTCTTCTTCCTGTGAAAGGATGGGTTGTGATAAGATCTGCTGACTGTCTGAAGACTTGTCTTGGGATAAGAACAAAAATGAGATCTCTGTGCCATATTGAACTTTTGATCCAAGAACTACTAAGATCTACTTGTGGCTACCCATATTTAATATTCCCAGACACATCATGTTCCTAGATTCATCTACAGTTGATGAAACTTTTATCAGGCCAAGGTTTGCTGAGAAGGAGTTAAGTATAGGCCCCGCTGTGGCCTGGACACTGCCAAATCCTTGAATTGCAAATGCCAGAGCTGAGCTAAGTTCCACGGATGTGTAATTCCAAGCTGGAGTGTAATTGTGAATGTGTCGTCAGTGAACATAAGTTAAAACAGATGGCATGTTAGAAAAAAATGTCATCAGAGTGTTGACCAGCGGACATGATTATAAACACTTCATTACCCTAAGGCCAACACTCTTGCATCCTTCAAAATAGCTCTCAAAGCTCCCTTATTCACTCTAGCTTTCATTATCATCTGATTTTGTGTAAAGCATCTTTGAAAATTAGGAAAAGCGCTATACAAATCTACGCGTATTATTATTATTATTATTATTATTATTATTATTATTAATACAGATGTGGAAACTGTCCACTCTGAACCATACTGGGTGGGCTACTGTAGTTTTGAAAAAATGGATAATTGTAGGGTCATATTCGTACAGAAGGTCTTTCTCTATCAAACAAACCCTATGACCCATGTAACCCAAGTTTTTTTTAATCTTAGTTTATGTCAAGCTTCTTCAATAAAAATATTGTATTTCTTCTATTGAAAAGTCTACCATTACAATGTAAAGGCTATTACATAAGTGCAACCATATGATGCAATATGATGCAAGACGCAGGTCACCACGAGAACAATTACCAGAAAAGAAAGTCTATACTTTTTGACTGCTGCTCCTCGTGATTTCGATATTAAATTACTTTTCATTGCATTACATTGAATTGAACTGTAGGGTAAGTGTCCGGCTCATTCTCTGTGAGTCACAGCAGCTGCCTCAGTCGTATGTCAGCAGATGAAAGTCATGCCTGATGCTGGCAGTGAGTCATAGATCCAGATCGTTTGGAGAATTTGACTCAGTTTCAACATTTCCCTTTTCCCTCCTAACTGGAGTTTACTGCAGGCAGGACGGCCTCACATGCTTGCCATTTGATCCTTCCGGCAGCTATATACAGTCAGTGCACATTAGGGCTCCTGGCCGTGCCAAATATTTAGTTGTCTCCCTAGCAACAAATGCATTCTATTTCTGTCTGGGGCGCTGTCCCCTCTCACAGTTAGACTCCACAGCAGCGGGTCATAATCTAACGGTCTGATGTCAACAAATCAGTAATCCTCCTCACTTCACTGACGTCTGCAATTATTTGTTAAGTACAAAATTAGTCATTTACAGACTTTAACAAAAATGTAACGTCATTGGTTGGGTGGGCTGATTGTATTCGCTGCTTGGTTTGTCACTCAGATTGGAGGTCCCTCCCACACTGTATATATTCTCCTCAGAGGGTGCAGTGAGGCCCTGCAGCACTCTCACTTCTTCTCAGCTCCATTTGACTGACTACATCTGCAAAGATGACTGTAAGTGTCATTTTTAAATGTTATCCTGTATTGCTTTTACTTTGTATTTTGTGGCTTAAAAGGAGCAGCATTATTGGGTCTTATTTTAAGTGGCACTGACAGATGGTTAAGTGTCAGCTCACTTTATGCTGTGTCGATGAAACTGAGCCAGCTTCCTATGCTCGACTTAAAGCAGAAACTAAACCTAAAACTGTAATGTGCTTTTGAGTTTTCCTGGCTCCTTACCTTTTATGGTCAACATATTCACCACAGGCCACACGTGCATGCACATTAGTCATGTTTACAAGTTCTTTGAACTGCTGCAAGGGCAAATGCTTTAAACCCTGCAATCTCATTTTATCACGCTGGAACAGGAAGGTCTGTTAACATTTGTCCTTTTTATTTAAATCATCTCAGTCTTGATATCCATAGCTGATCACTAGCAGCAGTGCATTTTGGTCCCTTTTGACTCATAAACTGAGTAGATTACAATAACGGCCCTGTATCCCTCTCGTTTTGGTTGGCTACAGGGGAAAGCATGTGTTTAAAAGGGCACCGTGAGGTGGGAGCAGTGGGTTTAATTCATATTACGGGATCAAATTAAATGATCATGTGGAGGCTGTAATAGATGCTGACTACACTGTAATTCTCAAGCCGAGCTCTTGGAGGGATCGAGTCCTCTGTGGCAGATTGTGAAGGCTTTTTTTCAGGCAATTCAGGGAGTGTCCCTGAAGACATCATGTCTAATTTGTATTGAACTTACGTATAAATTCTAGTAGAATGATATATATTTAGAGTAAAATATATACAACTCACTTTATTTTTGGTAGATGTGTTTTACTGTGCATACTTGATTTTAGTCACTTCAAGGACTGATTGTGTACGCTCTCAGTGATGAGTTGAATGAATGAAATGATCTCTTACACAAAACAGAATGCAGATTCCTAGACAGTAAGGAATGAGAGGGATGCAGAGTGACTGCCAGGTCGATCTCACCCCACCCCACTCATCTCAAGCCCCAGTGCCATGTGTTATTCACATACTTTACAGCAGGGGTGTCAAACTCAAGGCCCGTAGGCCAAATCCGGCCCGCGACCTCATTTTGTGTGGCCCCACAAGAGCTTGCAAAGAATATAATATGTTTATTATACTGTAACATGCTACTTTACAGAAGCACGTTGCCCATAAACGACATGTCCCACAATGCATCTGAAATTTGACTTTTTCTCAGAATTTGACTTTTTTCTTGTCAAAATATGCCTTTTTTCTTAGAATTAGCCTTTTTCTCAAAAATAACTTTTTTTTCAAAATGTCACTTATTTTTTTTTTTGTTCCAGAATGTGGCTTTTCTTTTAAAATCATATTGGGACATTCTTACTGAAGATACTTGCAATTATTTGCCCTAGACTTCTGCTTTCAGACGTAGTTAATTATGAAGTTATTAGCCTATCCGATAATAATCCAATGCAGAGGCAATAATGTAATATACAATACATTATTTTATATATATTCAATATTTATATATGTATTTTTATATAGTCTTAAAGTTACAACCGGCCCTTTGAGTGCAACCATAATACTGATGTGGCCCGTGGTGAAATTGAGTGAAACCCCTGCTTTACGGTCGGACTCTGGAAAGAATGTCCTTCCACTATACCTACCAGAGTATTTGAAGAAGTTTCCAGGTGAACAATATCACTAAAGTCCTTAGGGCACTATGCCATTGCTCACTTCTTTCTGTCAAAGTTTAAATGCCAGCACACGTAATCATCCTGACACTTTACTTGATCAACTAAGTAAACATCCTTTAGTTATTTTAAACGGGAGAGTCTTCTGTTGACTGTATCTCACAGATTAGCAAGGATTTTTTCCAACAGCTGCAGTGCATCAAATTCACACAATTCATTACATTTTTGTTCCTCTGTAAAGTTTGAGAGAACGTCCTTTAAGAATCCAATTTGTCCTATGCCCCATAGCCTTTAGCAACATGTTTCACTATATTGTGAAAATCTGTTAACCCTCCTACAGTAGGCTGCTATATTTGTACATGTTGTCCTGGTGACAGCTAACAGTTCCCCAGATACATCATTTAACAAAATGACAAAATGTGGAACTGCAGGATCTGTGTTTCACAACTCAATTATAGATTGCTCAAGTATAATTTCCTAATCGTGGAACAGCTCACTATTCCCTCGCCACATGTACAGAGGCAACGATTTCTTCTGTGCTCAGCCTTTTTCTTTCAACGTATACTTCCCATCCAGTCTTGCACTTAGGAAAAAATGACTCATTTTGAAGGTCTTTCTTAAAAATGTAAACCTCTGCCAAAATCTGCATAGAGAAAAAGGGGCTGTGGCAAACGATAGGACAGGAGAGAGCTGGAAAATCTGATCAGGCGGCCAGTGGGAGAAAATTGAAAACACATGTTGTTTAATTTCTACGGATGAATAGCGGATTGGAGAGTTGGCTGAGGCCACCATTCCTGCTTGTTGCCTGCAGCTGCAATACTAAATGGATTTAGTCAAACTCAAGTGTTATTTCCACACAATAACGCACTGTATTACAATCTGGTCCACAGAGTATGATGATAAAGAACATGTCCTTCAAGGTCGGGCAGACCATGACCATCGTTGGAGTCCCCAAACCTGACGCTACAAAGTAAGTTTTTATCACATAATTAACAAAGGGTGGCTGAGAATCCTATTTCCTTCTTTTTCTATACTTTCTGTACTTCTGAATTCAACACAAAGGCCATTCTACACACTAACACACAGATGGAGGTGGAATCCGTGATCAGTTACAGTCACTGACTACTTATCATCTCCCCTCAGTTATGTGGAGGTGATACTGTGAACATGATAGTTAGCGGGTGAAAAGATAAACCAACTGCTTAGTTTGTCTCAATATGTTGTGCTCTTGCTGCCCTCGTACCTTTTTGAATCTAAGCAGCCATATTGAAAGGTAATACATGTTCTTGCCACAGTTTTGCAGTGAATATTGGCCCCAACGAGAAGGATATTACGATGCATATCAACGCTCGTTTTAACGCCCATGGGGACGAGAATGCGATGGTCTGCAACTCATACCAGGACGGCATCTGGTGTGAGGAGCACCGAGAGGGAGGCTTTCCTTTCTCTCTGGGAGAGGAGTTTAAGGTGAGAGGTTGTTTGTGTGTGTGGTATGTCCCATGCCTATTTCTGTCCTTTCTGTGAGTGACCCCTGTTGGAAAATGTGTGTCTCTGTTAACTATAGTCATCTAAGCACAGCTTGAAGGACTTGCAGGCATCTGTGAACAGTTTATATACATTTTTCATACTACAGTTGTTTAGATTGTTATGTTATAGCATGCTTTGGCTAATTTCAATTCAATCAAACATTACATGGAGGAAGGATGAGGTATTATGTTTGAAATGTCAACCATTTAAAGGTCGCCTATTATACTGTTTTTGATCAATATATTATAGGTCTCAGATATATACAAAACATGTCTCTGAAGTGTTTGGCTCCAAATACCAAACAGATCATTGCAGCATTACCCATAATCCCCTCTGTTTCAGCCCTGTTTCAAAAGTGCTGATTCTCTGTCTGTTACTTTAGATGAAAATAAGGAGCCACTCCCCACGCCCCTCTGAGAGATATTTGGTTAAAAAGAACACAATGGTGCCCTAGGGGGAGATTCAGGTGATAAGGTGTGTGTGGGGGGGGGGTTACCTTGGTTGATGATTGGCTAAGGGTTACACAAGCCAAAAAATCGTTATGACATCATAACGTGGCCAAAATCTGATCAGCTCATTTTCAGACAGGTTTTTATATAAATGGATCAGGACCAAAAGTGAGCAAATCTTTTTTCCTGACACTTTCAGAATCTCTTTACACAGAGGGGACACATGTTTATGTATAAAAGACATGAAAAAGTGGATTTTGCATAATAGTTGACCTTTAATACATTGTACAATAATGCACTGTAAGCTCAGTATGTAACATCTTTGTCTGCATATTCTATTCTTTTTTCTATTGGTCTGTATGCCATAGGTCCTCATTGAATTCACCCCGACAGAGTTCGTGGTGATTTTATCAGATGGCTCCTTGATCCACTTCCCCAACCGCATGGGTGCAGAGAAATACTCGTTCATCAGCTTTAATGGGGAAGTTCGCATCACAAGCTTGGAGATCAAGTAAACCTCCATGCTGCCAGGAGTCTTTTGCTTTAAATTCAGTTTTTCTTTTTCAATTTGTCCAGCAGTATGTCACATTTAGCCCCAGCTTTTAAGTTTGTGAGTACCGTATCAGCAGTGCCTTTCATGTTTCTCACACAGTGTAAGTGTGTAGGAAGAATTTGTTGAAATGTGCGTATGCAAGCAAACACAGAAACAAATATGGATACATAAGATGGACTCGTACAATGTCATAATGTTCAGATGTACAAATGCATACAGTAAACATCGTAACTGCATAACCTTCCTGAACACTTGACAGAGCTACGGACTGGAAAGAAACCAAACATACAATTGTCCCGTTCCATTTTTTCGCTTTGCAGTTTGCAATGTTTAGTTGTAAAGTTTTGCAAAAAATCTAAACCGATTGTTATCTAAGGTGCCTTGAAATGCTGTATGTTCTCGTTTTCCCTCCCAGACATTCCAGATTGATATCAAAGTGTAATGCTTGCCTTTACAACATAAATAAAGCATCCTTCATAAACATGGACTATGGTGACTCTTTAAACGTATTACACAAGCACCTTATATCGGAATTGATTGAGAAAACATCCCACCTCCTTGCAACATCTACACTGCAGTCTTCGTCAGACGGCTACGCTCATACTTTTCGTGACTTTGACATTTGACATTCATTTGACGAGAATACACTCCCAATTAAAAAGTCATACATTCCCAAACAGTGAACCCAATTTCATCACAGTTTGGCTGGAAAGTTAATGATTCAGCAGGGCTAATTATTTGTTCTCTTTCTCTGCTGTAAACAGTTCTTAACGTACCTCACACTAAATCAACACAATTAGCCATGTTAGCCAGTAGAGGTCGCCATTGCTATAGTAATGCAATTAACTTGAGAATGTTAGGTGAAAATGGTTCAGGTCACACAATGGTTACAACATTGTTTGAAGTTTGAACCTATGTCAATGGTATCAGAAATTCGCGCCTGTGAAATAGTTTGTTTATGCACAGATTGTCTGAAAAAACGAGTCATTACTGATTAAACCTTTTCCATACTTCTTGACTATCTTGAAATGGAATAGATGTCCAATATTAAAGGGAACCAAGAGACATCCTTCAATTGTGCAAATATGTTTCAACTAAAGGTCGAGAAGAATGATGTGAAGTGATATCTTAAACGAAAAAAATCCATAATCCGACAGTTCTATTGATCCCTTGATGACCAGCATAATGTGTTCTACATGTAAGAAATGTCACCGAGATAGGAATACAAATCAAAATACATCTCTGCAATACCAGACACCATATTTGTATGTGTGTTTTAGAGGCTCGTGAGTATTATAATAATGTAATCTGATGTAACGGAAGGCAATGTAAGTGAGGCTGATTCAAGGAGAGAAGGATAAAGGAGAAGAGGTAAGGAAGAGAATTTTGAGTTACAACAGGTTCCAATGCTGTGATTCCTTGAAGACTGACGTTTTTTCCAAGCTATACAGGTGCATGCATGCGCGTGCTTGTGTGTGTGTGTGTGTGTGTGTGTGTGTGTGTGTGTGTGTGTGTGTGTGTGTGTGTGTGTGTGTGTGTGTGTGTGTGTGTGTGTGTGTGTGTGTGTGTGTGTGTGTGTGTGTGTGTGTGTGTGTGTGTGTGTGTGTGTGTGTGTGTGCATGAGCGGTAATCAGTGCTCTGAAGCTACCTGGCAGTGTCAAAGGTGCTCTCTCTGGAGGAAGAGAATGGGCAGATTTGGTTGCCATGATGATCACAATTCAGTCCCTGTCTTTCTTTCCAGTCTGATTGGTGCTCTTCCCTTTTCCCCTTTCTCTCAATTTCTCTTCCTTACTCACTACATATTTTCTTTTCCTACATCTTCCCGTTGTGATTCTTTTTTCTCTCTTCCTTTCTGTGGTGAATCGCCTCCCCAGTCTTCCTCTCTCTCTCTCTCTCTCTCTCTCTCTCTCTCTCTCTCTCTCCCTCTCTCTCTCTCTCTCTCGGTCATTCCTCAGCTGCAAACCCATCTCTCTTCCTGCACTCTTAATTGGAAATAACTCATTTTAACACTTCCCCTCTTCATTATTTTGTGGCAGACAAGATCAATATCCAGGGCTGTGCCTTGTAGTGTGTTTGTTCTGCATCCACTTAGATCATTTGAGCAAGGCTCGAGACTCACCTCTACCCCTCACTTCTAAGTATACTCATAGAGATGGTAACAAGAAAATAGTAGGGTGGTGTGTGTGAGCCAGATT
>NC_136906.1:13091135-13121672 GCF_949606895.1 Notothenia rossii
GAACCGGACCTTACAGCCATGTTGCCGGCTCCAGAACCAGACCTTACAGCCATGTTTCCGGGTCCAGTGCCGGCCCACACAGCCATGTTTCCGGCTCCAGAACCGGACCTTACAGCCATGTTCCCGGCTTCAATGCCGGCTCCAGTAACCATGGTCCCGACTCCGGCTCCTCGTCACCTGCTGACTCATCGGCCGACGCCAGCTCCTCGAGTCCTGTCGGCGTACCGGCCAACTCCAGCACCTCGTCTCCTGTTGGCTGTCCGTCCGAAGCCAGCTCCCCATGTCGTGTCAGCATACCGGCCGACTCCAGCACCTCGTCTCCGGTTGGCTGTCCGTCCGACGCCAGCTCCCCGTGTCCTGATGGCTGTCCGTCCGACGCCAGCTCCCCGTGTCTTGTCGGCATACCGGCCGACTCCAGCACCTCGTCTCCTGTTGGCTGTCCGTCCGACGCCAGCTCCCCGGGTTCTGTTGGCGAACCAACCCACTCAAGTGTCGTTGGAGATCCCGCAGACTGCCCCGCTGCCGAGGGTCCTGCAAACCCCATGTCCTGTGCCGTTGGAGGTCCCGCAGACTACTCTTCTGCCGGGGGTCCTGCCAACTCCATGTCTTGTCACGTTGGAGGTCCCGCAGACTGCTCTTCTGCCGAGGGTCCTTCCAAACCCATGTCCTGTGCCGTTGGAGGTCCCGCAGACTACTCTTCTGCCGGGGGTCCTGCCAACTCCATGTCTTGTCAAGTTGGAGGTCCCGCAGACTGCTCTTCTGCCGAGGGTCCTGCCAACCCCATGTCCTGTGCCGTTGGATGTCCCGCAGACTACTCTTCTGCCGGGGGTCCTGCCAACTCCATGTCTTGTCACGTTGGAGGTCCCGCAGACTGCTCTTCTGCCGAGGGTCCTGCCAACCCCGTGTCTTGTGCCGTTGGAGGTCCCGCAGACTACTCTTCTGCCGGGGGTCCTGCCAACTCCATGTCTGGTCCCGTTGGAGGTCCCGCAGACTACTCTTCTGCTGGCGGTCCTGCCAACCCCATGTCCTGAGCCGTTGGAGGTCCCACACGCTGCTCTTCTGCCGGGGCTCCTGCCAACCCCGTGTCCTGTGCCGTTGGAGGTCCCGCAGACTACTCTTCTGCTGGGGGTCCTGCCAACCCCATGTCCTGAGCCGTTGGAGGTCCCGCAGACTGCCCTTCTGCCGGGGGTCCTGCCAACTCCATGTCTTGCCACGTTGGAGGTCCCGCCGACTACTCTTCCGCTGGGGGTCCTGCCAACTCCATGTCCTGTCGCGTTGGGGATTCCGCCGACTGCTCTCCTGCCGGGGATCCTGCCGGTCCTGTGTGCTCTTCCATGGGGGATCTTGCCGACACCGGCTCCTGACCGGCCTCCGGAGCTGTCGGGTCTTTACCCCTCCTCGGACTCTGCCTTGCCCCCTGGCCGTCGGCCTGAGATTCCCTCCATGAACTCTGCCTTGCCCCCGGGCCGTCCGCCCGAATTCCCCTTTTTGAACTCTGCCTTGCCCCCGGCCGTTCGCCCGAGACCCGTCCTCCAGACCCCCTCCATCCACCCTGCTGGATTTTTGTTTTTTTGGGACGTCTGGAATCCGTCCCTTGAGGGGGGGGTTATGTCACGATTCTCATATTATGTCACGTTTATAGTTTTGTAGGTTTGGGTGTTTTTGCTGTTTTCCATGTCATGTTTTCCTCCTGTTTATTGTCTGGTCCTTTTCCCTGTGTTTTCCTCTTGTCATTAGTTTCCCTGGTGTGTCTAATTGTCTGATTATGTTCACCTGGGCCCCTGTGTTTTCTCCTCCCTCCTCACCTGTGTCTTGTTGTGTGATTGAGTCTTGTGTGTATTTAAGTTCTGGGTTGTCTGTCTGTCTTGGTCGGTTCGTCTTGTTCCCTGACTAGTTCTGCGGTGAGTGTTCTGTTTTGTCATTGTACATATATAGATCATAGCCTTGAAATAAAGGAAGTTTCAGTTTATATCTGCATTTGGGTCCTGCTTGTTTCACAACCCGTGACAGACGCAGAGTTGTTATGTAATGTATTTAGGTTTTAATCACCCAGGTCTGTTTCATGTGAACACTTTAAGATAACAAAATTAAACTTTTTGAATTTATTTCCTTTGACTTTATTGCAACCTTTCCCAAACTTGCTTATCTCCCCGTTGGTTCTTTTTCCTCTTCTCTTTTGTACTTTCTCCTGTTTCTCCTCTCATTCAATAATATTACTCCCCTTTGTGAACCCTTGATTCTTTGCTTTTCCTGTTTTAACCTTACTTTATTCCATTCAAAGGGACTTGATTTGCATTAAAAAAATGTTTACATTGCGAGATATGCCATGGTGCAAGGACAAAAGCGACTATTATAAGGAGCTGTGTGAATACGTGTGTAGCTTTACAACATTTTATTCAAATATATAAGAAAATAGGAAAAGCTTACAATCAGAAAAAGAAAGATAATTAACTTTAAAGGTGACCTATCATGCAAAATGCACCTTTGTACGTCTTTTATTCATGAATATGTGTCCCCGGTGTTCCAGGGAACTCACCAAGTGTCAATTAACACAACCCTCTCTATTTTCCTCCATACCCAAATCTCTTAAAAAGGGGCTGCAACGGATCTGATACAGACTGATCCAGATTTGACCACTTCTGTGACGTCACAGAAGTGGCACTACGGCTATTGGGCCAACTCCACCAATCAGGAGGAGACAGCCACGGACATTGCCGTTCGAAAGCGCTGGAGACGCTGTAGTACATATCCCAGGCCTGTAGATGGTGCTGTTCTCACAGAATCAGCCCATGCAAAGACAGTGTTAAATTGAGCGAAATGAGGAATGGCTAAAATGCATGATCTGTTTGGTATTTTGAAAAATAAAAAGTTTAAATATGCCTTATATAGGTATGGTCCTACACTATATTATTCAAATATAGCATGATAGGTCCACTTGAAAGTGTTTTTTCTTTCTCTTAAACTTCCCTTCTCTCCTCTCTAGTAACTTTGTGTAGTGGCATTGAAAGAGTAACATGACCCTCATGTGAGGATGCCTCAGCGCGGCCTAGACATGACTGATGTGAAACACACACAGACATTCGAGGGCTTATCCACTCAAAGGTGAACACATGTCCAGTCAAGTGGGACTCTGAATGTTTCATAAGGACACGGGGGGGGGGGTTCAGGTTTCAGGTGTGCTGTGCATTTGTGCTGGGAAGACGCAAAAACTGGCAAATGCTTTAAATACAACATAAAACACTTATATTTCCTGCAATGTGAGATTATATTGAGATGGTTGTAGTTTACTCGCTAACAAGTCAAATCTCCGAAGTTGACAGCGGATGTAAAACGGCTTTAAATTGTATAGGCGTCTTGACAAATTGTCTTTCTCTCATGGAAATGGCCTTGTCGGAGGTCTGCGCTTTCTGAGTGCCCTCCTACTGTTTAACAGAGTTTAGATAGTAAATGCGTGGCGTTTGAGCCTATGGCATAAATCACTTTCCTCCACATCTCTCCATGTGTCAGATACCTCCAGGACTGCCCCCTTATCTGTACAGGGACAACGCATAGTCTCACAGCCCCACACACATTCACACACACACACACACACACACACACACACACACACACACACACACACACACACACACACACACACACCTTGGGATGTAGCCTATCTCTCCCCAGCAGCCCCTGAGGCTGTGTGCAACTGGCATCTCTGTGGAAACCAACCCCGATCAACCTGCTCATCCAAACTGACATACTTGATTTTAAAAACAAACAAAGCTATAACATTTCTTCGCTGTCTCTCAGTACATTACGGCAGTGGGAGTATTTTGTCCTGTTTAATGTTTTCATTTTGTATCAGTATTCTGCACAACTAGCTAGGTGCCATATGTATGGTATACAAATTCAGATTGACAGAAAATGTGGTTCCTCAATCAATCTGAATTTAGTTGAAGTTGTAGTCAAATGATCCACTGATGTTATTGTTTTTACACAAAGCGAAAGCACCATATGACTCTTGGTGCTGCACTGCGTCTTGTTGCTTCCCTCTCTTGTTGCCGTGTTGTTGTTTGCTTTGTTGTGACACAAGTGACTTGATGTGACGAGATATGATGTGACACTCGGTTACATGGTGTGCCGTGATGTCATGCAATACAACATGATGTCAACAATTCTCATTTACACATTGTTCACAGACATTCCCACACTATTTGCTGAACGTGGCGCAACCTAATGAGGTATGCAATGCCAAAAGGTCTCTCACCAAAAAAAAGAATAACAGGCAGTAAAATCATGTCAGGGACATTTTCAGTGTTAATAACATCCAAATTAGATTAAACAAGACCAGTTTGGAGGCTTCTTGATCATTAAAACACTAAGGGTACCTACAGTAGCTATGTTTCTTTGTTCTGTCTGTACTAATTGCCTGACCCAAGCATTGTGTTTTCTCAAAAGTGCCAACCCAGACAAAGCACACAGTCAGCAAATATCCCCCCACAGTTCCAACTGTGCTCTCTAAACTTCAATTATTCACAACTTATGAATAACGCACTTAACCTCAAGCTGGCAAGTGGGGGTATTTTTGCACATGGCGCCTTGAATTAGTCATTACTTCACAATGGCAAACACATACAATGTTCATGCCTCCAGCCTGGGGGGGGAGTGCCATAATAAGTATTTTGCTGTCAATACATGTAGAGAGTGTCTAAAATGTACCCGTGTGCTTAAGCTTCAAAGCGACTTGCTGGCTGCTTTAAGTGTGACTGAGCTGGCATGTGAAGGAATGTAGTCATGTTTAATTGATCTGAAATATCTGCAGCTTCACTCTTACTGCACGGTAAATGGCAGACAAACAATGAAAAACATTTTTAGCTTCTGGCGCATGTTGTTATTCCACACATTATAAACCTGGTAAACAATGTGATAAAGCAATGGTCCTACATCATCAATCTGCTATGAGTCTAAAAAATGAATAACCCCCAAAATAGATAAGTATTTTTAAATAAATGTACATTTTCATACAGTATTTTATGGATAATATAAAAGTGAGGTTTGGCCTAAAGTTCTGTGGAGGATTGACACTTGCCATTTCAAATATGATAACGCAAAATGGTCAAAGATTGTAAAAACTGCACAAAATCCCATGGCAGGAAGTGTGTGAGAAACACAAGTGTTCTGCCCCCCTGGAGGAGGTAAAGGCAGAAGAATAGGCAACAAGGGAGTCTGTGAAAACAGATCAGTGATTTTCAGCACGCTGGACAACGCCAAAAGGGGATTGCTCTCTTTTTATCTGTCCATGGTGAAAGAATATAAAACACGACACAAAGAAAATACGACTTTCTAGACTGTGTGTGTGTGTTTGGTTATGCCCTCCACTATCCGCATTAGGCATTTCATGAATGCAACCTACTATATGTTGATCTCTCTCTCTCTTTGAATCTACTTGACTCAAGTTTTTTTTCAAGTTTTTTTTTTTTATTCAACAAACACTTCGTTAGCTTCTCATATGCCAAGACAACACAGACACCCACTTGCCAATATGATCCACAGTTGCTTCGTCACACACACACACTTCCACCGCCCCGTGGTGTTTTAGGCAAAGTTGTCCATGCGTGAGTCTTTCGCGTTCACGCTGCGATTGTGCCTTCGCTTGTCCGATCTCATGAAGACAGGAAACGCTCAGGTTATACACCGCTGTGTGTGTGTGTGTGTGTGTGTGTGTGTGTGTGTGTGTGTGTGTGTGTGTGTGTGTGTGTGTGTGTGTGTGTGTGTGTGTGTGTACTCATGCTACCTTTTGTGTCTCAAATCACAATGCCGGTGTGAACTGGTGATGAGGATTTCCGATAATCATCTCTTATCAAATATTAAATCTGCCATACACCATTTTCCCACAGAGTCTCTCTCCCGCACGCCACAAACGGAGTTCTTCTCCCTGTCTATATAGTGTAACACTCAATTCAATTCAATTCAATTTAGAGGGTGATTTACTGCTGTTACACAAGCACTTTCCAGATGGGACTAAATAAATCAGTGTCCGCTATTTAATGAGGAGTATGCCCCCCAATCAGCAGTGTGTTACTCTTTGTTCAGGAGCTGATTGTCGCCCATTTCCCTAAATGTGAGTCACTCCCTCTATCCCTCCTTCTCTCTCTCTCCCTCCGTGTCTCTCCCCCCCCCCCCCCCACAATCTCTCTCTCTTCCTCTCACAACTCTTTGCTGAGAATTGAACCACAAGACGAGGTTTTGACGCGCCGGAGATAAATTAATAAACCCATCGAGCGTGGGAATAATAAGAAACGACCAACTTTTTCTAAGCATCTGATTGTTCCAAGTGGATGACATGTGTAGGCATTGGTTGTTATTTTTGTGAAACAATCCCTGGGTAAACCTCCGTGGGATATTTTGGCTGTATGAACAGGCTGGCTGCACAGAGGCGCCTCTACATCGTGAGGAATGATGAAGGAGAGCCTGTCCTCGTAGAAAGAATTTGTTTTCCAATACAGCAATAGTGATTGTCACTGTGACCAGATATGACAGCAAATACTATTGTTTTTTGTATTTTTTATTTATTTTTAGCCTGCAGGTGATTAACTGTTGCAATTGGGGTTGAAAACGGGCACGCCTTTTGGATACAACGTCTGGGAATAACAAAGTTGAGCTCTGATTTTCTTTTTGTCTGAGAAGATGTGATATGTTCATCGTGCCAATTTGGAAGATGGAAAAAAAGAAGACATGTTAGATCGGACAAATATTTTTCGCTCGTGGGATTTTTTACAGTGTGCTCAAACAACGTGACCGTCGTTTTAAAAAAAAAGTGTTCACAAATTCCTTCGCGCATACAGCTTAAAGTGGAACTCAACATATTGGTTATCTTTGGCATTTACCACTTCGCGATGGTCGTTTAGGATTCCCCAAAGAAAACTTGGCTGGTTCAAAACACTCTGAGAATTGCCTTTTGATTTTGTTCTTGGCTTTCTGGAAATGTGAGTCCATTGGAGACCAGTGCGCACCGAACACAGTCGCAACGCGCAACCCAATTTTGTCTCGGGGAGACGGGCTTTGCACCGCAGCATCTCTACGACGTTCTTGCTTTTTCTCGCCGAAATGCCTCCGTGTGCACCGATTCCATTCATGGCCAGAGTACACTGATACTCCATGGTGTTCACCGGCCAGGTGTCTCAGAGAAGGCGAAACCTCGGCTGTTTTGTTCAGTGAATCCTGGACACACCTTTTTTAATGTCAGTCAAGGTAAGTTTGGCCTCTTTTCGCTTCACATTTTGATCTAATTACCTTCAAGTCCTAATGTTTTAGTTTTCTTTAAAGCTGAGCGTGAGGCAGAGGTGTTGCTTTTTCATTAGACCTGTAGCCTCACCGATCAGACAAGTGCATTTCTGCTGCAGTTTTTACCTTCAGGTTTTGTGAACTGTTCTCTAAAAACAAGTTGCTGTTCAAAATACCTCGCAGCAGCTTTTTTACCAGCGTTGCCAAACAAACGGCAGTTTTGATACGTACTGTATACACATTTCGCTTATTTTGCAGCTTTATTTGTTTGTAATACAACGTTTTTTCTGCAAATATGTTCACCGTGTGGTTATGCTCAGATTACAGTGCTTTATGCGTTGATGTAGTTCAGGAACAGTCTGCAACACCTGGAACATGTTCATTATTTAATGTACTCACAAGATATTTATTTATTTAATCATATCTTTTTTAATAACAACACATTTCCTTTTCTGGTGTACTTTGCAACCTACCATAATTGGCAGTTAAATATGTTGATGCTTTCCATGGTGCTGAACCGTCTTTTGTCACAGCACTGACGCACACAAAGTTAGTGAAGGCCTCGGTTTGGGAACAAACAAATCACCTTTCCTGATGCAGCCAAGAATCAAAACTGACAATATTAAATGTTACATATGTAATGTGACATTTTGCTCTTTTTTATTGATTGATCTATTGAATTTTTTCCAAGAAAATGTGTGAGTTACAGTGGAACAAACATCAGATGAGACCATGAGCATGATCTCACTGGAGTGGCCGCCCCCTCTCTTCTCCTCTCCTCCTCTCCTTTCCTTTCCTTTCCTCTCCCCTCTTCTCCTTTTTTGAGGGAGAATGTGATGTTGTGTGTCTTGCATCTAACGCAGAATTAAGTTTCTAGATCTAAGTGCTGGATGATGGATTTACCCCATATTTATTTTTTCACTACCTCCAATATTTTAGGATAAAGCAACAGGCCTTGACTTAACCTTGACTCTTGCCAGTGGTTTTATTGTATTTTACTCAAAATGTATGCTCACTCCTGCTGCACCCATTGCCAGTGACTCCGAATAAAACTGCCAAGTTAAAGTGTACAGTGTAATATAATTGGATTGCGCTCACAGACAATCACATTGCCCCTGTATTAGTCCAATTTATAGAGAAATGGACCTCCGATCTGCCTTCCCAAAATAAATCTCTTGTGTCCATGCTGTGGAAGAATTCCCGCTAATACTGAGGTCGCTCTTAAAGCCTGACAATAATGAAATGCCCTGAAGCGGCACAATGAGAGGCAGCTGGCAGTTGTTTTAAGTGAACTCTGATCCTTGGAGCAAAGCATCAATAAGCCTGATCATTCATATCCGTCCCCCTCCCCTCCCTTGTATTGATGTTAGCTTTCAGCAGGGGTGTATAACCTCTACTGCCTCTAGCACTTGTCATGTTGATTGGAGCTAGCAGCAAAAGCACAGTTCACATTGTTACACTTAGGTTCAAAATGCAAGTTTTCCTTAAAAATGATGCAGTTGTGTTGGTTTCTATCCACTTGAGAAAAAAAAAAAAAAAAACGTTTTATCAAAACTCTCAGAAACATTTTGCTATCAGTATCCACCAGGGATGATCTAATTTCTCATGTTGTAAATGTGAGTGCCATTCACACTGAGTTACACAGGATTGGATGTTCAGCAGCTGATGTCCTTGAGTCTGTATTGCAGCTATTTCAGGGTTGCGATCTTTGGAAGCAACCAACAGGAAGTTAACATATTCGCTGCTGCTGTTCAAAGAGCAAACACCGCAGGGAGCATTGCAAAAATGTCTGCACATGAGAAGAAGATGTCGTTTATTTTTTTAACCTGGGTCAAGGCAGACCTGCAGTTTAGTAATTCCAGTGACACTCGCCTACGTGTACACCTCCTTCCTTCCTTACGTGCCCAGACACACACACATTCCCACCATTAGAGCACACACACACACACACACACACACACACACACACACACACACACACACACACACACACACACACACACACACACACACACACACACACACACACACACACACACACACACAATCGGACGTCAGGTCTGGCCTCTATATTGTGGTTCACCGCAGGGGGCAGAGAGAGGGCATTTATGGCTCTTTTGTAGCAGCAGCTCACAATGACCTGAAAGTAACAGGGGGTGGTGCAAATAGAAGGGAAAGGTGTGTGTATAGAAACAAGATGCATAAGAGAGAAACATATGAAAAGGGATTGAAAGAGAGAGAAGACAAAAAGAGGATCCAAGGATAAAAGCACACAAAAAAGGAGATATTGGAGCAAGGGAAGGTGTAAAAACTAAACTAAAAGATGAGGGTGAGGAGAACTGGGGGGTTAATGATCGGGGGAGATGTAAGTGGAGACATAAAGAAAGGGAAGGGATGAAAATGAAACGGCTGGAGGGGGAGAGGAACCCTGTGCGAATGGGAGTGGGTCTGCGGTGAATGCTGGTATTATTCAGTTAGGTGAAACGATCGGTTTAGGCTCCACAACTGTGAGGAGAGGGCAGCCACATACTGCGTCCTGAGAGCCTCCTGTGAAGGCAGTGAGGGAGTGAGGGAGAGAGGGAGAGAGAGAGAGTGGAAGAGAGGTTTGGTAGCTGTGACCGTCGATATTCTATGATGGTGAACAAAGAAAGAGGACATGTGATGGGTTCAGGGAAAAACTCCAGCAGAGAGAGTAAGACGCAGACAAGACAAAGGAAAGAGAAACATAATGTGCAAGAGAAAGATGTCTTTAAGCAACATGAGCGATTAGATCATGTTTTTAAATTGTCTGACATCATGTTGCTAAATCAGGTTTTTCAAGAGTTTGACTTTGAATTCATTCTCAGAATTTATCTGCCATTGTCCTGCAAAAATATATCACAAGTAATAGTTTGAAACAATGCTCACTGGTTTTTTATTGGCCTGCTTGAAGTATTAGTGTTATAAATCCCGGTGTTCTTAACTTCATACCCCTTGTTTTCTCTCTTTCTCTCTCTATCCTTCTTCCTGGAAATATGAGTCACTGAGAATGCCACCGGCAGCCAAGGCTGTTGAATCATGTACACTCACCCAGAGGCTCTGCTATTGTTTCATACTGAACGTGAGTGTGACCAAAGGTGTTTGTGAGGGGACCATAGGGGTGTTTGTGTGTCTGTACACGACAGATTGCATGCAAAGAAGCGTAAAATGGGAGATCACAGAAACAAATACAGGGGTCAACAAAATGGCATAAACATCTCACAAACATATAATTGTATTTTACTACAGCACATACAGTATACGAATACAGCTGCTCGGGTTATATTTACTTGAGTAGCAATTTTACAGCTATCAAAGGAGAAAAACAGAGTTTAAACCGACCGTCCAAGTGAATAAAATACGAAAAACAACTACATATGTATTTGGCATAGGGCGCAGTCTTCACGACTACATGTGCCAATAGATGTTTGATAAGTGAATGGTACACGTCCAGAGGGATAGACAGTGACAGGAAAGGGTATAAATGCTTCACTCACATTGTTTAACAAAGAGAAAACAAGTTTTATTGTTGGCTTAACAAAGATAGCATTTCGGGAGACAATTTAGAAATGACTTCCCTGGTATAAAAACGCAACAATGGACAATACATTATAATAGCATACTTTCAGAACTGCATAATTGACTGATGCAAAGTTGCATGTATGGTCTCAGCCAATCAGGGTGCTCCCTTTTGATCCTTATAAAAGAGCAGCAGCTGCCCTTTCTGTCTCCACTCTTACAGCAACATATGACACCAATAGGCAGGCGAGGTTGGATTTATCTGGACTTCAAGCTTTTTCCTGCCTCAGCTCGGTTGCCTTTGGTCTCTTATTCTGAAAGTGTTTTAGTTTCAGCTTGCTAGCCTGAACCAGACGTTAATATGAATCATATTCTCTATTGGATGCTTGCCTCACTCACAGGTCAAGAACAATAGTATTTGCTGTCATATCTGGTCACAGCGACAATCACTGCACTTATTGCTGTATTGGAATTATGTAAATACACTGACATAACAGTATTTGACATATGTGTCATTGGCCTCATGCAAGAGTCATTTAGCAGGCAAAATAGTGTAAGATGAACGAGTGTGAAGATATATTTTTTTATTTTCTTTTTCTTTTGGAGCCAAAAGAGAACACAATATGTGCTTCTGTGTTTTGTTTCCCTTGTTTACATTTAGACTTCCTTCATGTGAGTGCACACGATGTGTCCTAAGAGTGTCACATTTAATCCAGGTGCTCTCCCTCAGTGTGCTCAGGTGCAACCATTTTAACAACCCCCCCTGCACACACACACACACACACACACACACACACACACACACACACACACACACACACACACACACACACACACACACACACACACACACACACACACACACACACACACACAAACACACACACGCACACACACACACACACACACACACACACACACACACACACACACACGCACACGCACACGCACAGACCCACAGACGCACACCTGCAGCTAATCTCTGTTGACAAGCCCAACAACATCCCCAATTATAGCTGATTGTATACTGAACAGCAGGGGGTGGAGGTGTATGTACTTAGAGTGATGTGTTGGTGGTGTCATGGATTATTGTCAAGTCTTCTGAATTCACAGCGGGTGATCGTTGTTGCTGGTTAAGCTTCGGTTCGTTCTGTAAATAAAATGTGCAGTTGGATTATTGGAGACTTGCCCATGACACTTTGTAATACTGTGCAGGCAGATAACAGAATATGTACAGTATCCATAATGATGTCATTTTCCTGATTTAAATATATCTTGAGGGGGAAAAGTGAAGCAGACTTTAACCAAAAAGAGTTGAAACAGTAGGAGACATTTTATTTGTTCATGGATGAAATACAAAATAGAGTGAGATTGTAGGGTGCTGGTAGGCAGACTTTTTACCTTTGGCCACAGCCTGGCTAGCTATTTCCTGTCTGCATACTAAGCTAAGCTAACATGCTAATAGCGAGAAGCCTCATAATTACGACACAGATGTGAGAGTGGTATTGATCTCCTCAACACAAATTCATGTTATGGTAAATATCAGCACTTATTAATACAGATAATTGATAACACAGAAGCTAACAGTTGAGGTATTTAGATTAAAATGTCCAAAAACAGAGTGGTTTTAGAGAAATATAGTGTGTATTAAATGCTCGCCCACCACTGCCACCATTATCAGTGTTGGTTGAAAATGGATCTCACCCAGAAGGCACCTCACTTTGTCCATTGCTCACCAAATTACCTACTAACCTGACTCCAAACGTCATACACTCCACCATTTTGATTTGGCTCCAAACTCCCTTTTAGTAAATCTGACATTCCAACATTAAACAAACGGTTCAAAATCACAAAAGACGCACGACTGTACCAAAGAATGAAGCGTTTTTTCTTTACCATTTATTTGTTATAGCATAAATTATCCCTACGATGTTGTAAAATTGTTGTATTTCAAGACCCCAAAAACTCCCCCTTGTCAGCAACACCTTATGACCTGATATTTCTTTATTGAATCCAAGTCTGTTTGCTTATCACTAAACTGTCACACACACTCTCACACAAACACACCCACAGATACCTTTTCCTTCTTGATCTCTCGGACACACACAGACTACCACGTGGTGTGTTGGCTTGCTTCTGCTGCAGCTGTTTTGTCACCTGTCAGGGCTGACACCAGTAAGGAAAGCCATCTCAGGCCCGCTCTACCGTCACTAAGCCATTTTGACGGACACCATATCCTGTCGGTCAACCCCACTCTGCTCGCTGCTCGCTGATGTGAACAAACTGAACCCCTGCCATGAAGATTTTCGACCCTGTTTCCAAAGTCAGAGTGACACTTCCTCCTCGTCTATTGCTGTTCTGCATGGTTGATTGCATGATTTAATGGAGCATTCAGCACTCGTGAGGGATATGTACTGTAGTGGAAGAGTAAATGCTGTTATTATCAATCATGACAAATCATTATTAAAATGACCCATCTAAAAGGTATGATTCATGCAAAATCAGGGTAATATTTGCAGGCTAATAAATGAGTTGTGGGTTTTTGAACAACAAGACTATCCCTTCTGATCATCTACGCTTCATAATATACAGATTGATCAAATGCAGGTTAGGATTCCTTCTTAAAATAAATCCACACCTATAAATAACATGATAAGCTCTCCATGATCAAAGAACTTCTGAATTTTTCCCTTTCCGGCCACACAGGGCCATAATTATGTATGTTTTATGATTTAAACACATTTCGCCATCAAGAGGATGGTTATCATTTCAACAATTCTAGACAAAATATTACACATTTTATCAAAAGCTATTCATTTTAGGTTAAGATGTATGGAAGAGGACATAGAGATACAGAATCAATGCATGTAAATAACACTAAAACACAGCAACAATGCTTTTTGCTGTTCTTTTGGCTGTGAAGGAAAACTCTTTTAAGTGGTTATAAATGCATCCACATTTAAGCATCACGATATTTAACATTTGATTCTATGTTTTTTTTTAACAAATTCAATAATTCTATCAGAGTTTTCAGCATCAGGCCAGACCGTTTTGGACAGTCTGTTAAACAGCATCAGCCTTTACTTAGCCGTCCAGAGACTCAGGGAGACGTTTGACTGGATGATTCTAGTTATCTGCAGAAAACAGCTCACTGCTCTATCTACGTACAGGCAGTCTAAAGAATCGTGTGCAGCTACAGATCCAAGAAACCTAATACCCTTATTTTTATTCTCCCTACGTGTCAGCCTATACCCTTGTTTCTAATTCCCTGCAGTTCATTAAAGTGGTTGATTTTTTTTAGATGAGATTGAACTCACATCAACAGCAGTGATTGAATTGATTGATTTTACATTATGCAGTCAAATACACATTAGGCTGCTATTGCATCATAGCAAGTCATGCTGTTGATATGTGGTTCAATTCACACACACACATCCTCTCTATTCTCTCTCAGTCTAGGTACTTGTACCGTACATTTAGGGTGTTAACATTGACGGTTGCCGGAGGGTGTGTGTGTGTGCAGATGAGAGAGACATCTAATAAGGAGGGGAGTCCAAAGTAAACTTGCTTTTGGCTGTAAGCCCGTTATACAATTCCCCCTCACTCCCTCCCCTCTATACTGTTCAACTCAACAAATATTTTCTCCTGCAACCTCTCCATAGTGTCGCATATAACAAGAACTTCTGTAAAAGCCATATATTTCTTTCTTCATTAAGGCTATACTTTTAACATATTCTAGGTCATCATGACTAACAACGGTAGCATGATCACACTGGAAATTTTGCTCATCAGCATCCTCTTCATCATCATCATCATCATCATCATCACAAGTAAACATCATCATTTCAATCACTGTCATCATCCCATTCATCAGCAGCCTTACTGTCACATTCATTATAATTATCATTACCATCGTTACGAAATAAATCACATCTTAACCATCTCATCTCATCTCTGCTTCTTTGTTATCATAGGGCAGAGGACACACACACACACGCACACGCACACGCACACGCACACACACACACACACACACACACACACACACACACACACACACACACACACACACACACACACACACACACACACACACACACACACACACACACACACACACACACACACACACACACACACACACACACACACACACACACACACACACACACACACACACACACACACACACACACACACACACACACACACACACACACACACACACACACACACACACACACACACACACACACACATACACACACACACACACACACACACACACACACACACACACACACACACACACACACACACACACACACACACACAGGGCTGCAGAGCTGTAAATGTCAGGCCTCACTCTGGCTATGTGTTCATAAATGTGATTGATCGTGGTCTGTGGGGGTGTGACCATGTGTGTGAATTATAGCCGCCACAAATGGTCAAAGAGACCGTTCAATATAGTGACTGATTTAAGGGTTTTAGAGTCATGCCTTCCAATCTATCATTCTAAATATCTATAGGTACTTGTTTTGTCAATTGGGTGTCTTTTATGTCATTTCCATTATTCCCTCCCCTTAGTGTATCAAAGTATTTGGCGGGTGGAATCACACTCAGCTCGGCACTAAGGTCATCCTTCTTGTGACATTTGAATTCTGCTCTGTATAAACTGACATGTACCAATACATTAATAACGATACTAATGATGTGGCCTCGCGAAATATTAGTAATTTCTGTGGTCATAATACATGACAAATAACATCAGCTGTAGATGACATTGATGGAGTTTGGAACGGAGAAGCCTTGCGGGCTGAGTATACGTCCATTTGTGTATGTGCTGACATTTTGAGGCCGTAGAAGAAAGGATGTAACGTTGTATTAAATAAGTGACAGTGCAGACTCGTGCCATGCTAAATCAGTGTACAGTATAAGTTAAAGTGATAAAATGTCTCGTGATGTTTGAAGTTTTGAACATCAATAACACTGAAATGGGAAAAAAGGAATCAACATTAAAATGTGTAGCTTTTCTTTTAACTTTGCATGTCTGATCATGCAGGTTAAACCCTTTATCTGCAAATGCACAGTTGCAGTGTGGTGGTCATATTCTACTTTTATATAATTCCTTTTCTTGGTGAAAATATCATAAAATATGGCGACAGACATTCGCATGCTTCATTAAAAAACCTGAATAGAAGTCTTCAATGTAAAAAAAGGAATTCAGTAATTCATTTAAAAGGGATCTATTCAGAACATGCAGAGCTGTAGCAAACAGTTGCATTTTCGATGTATTTATTCAGGAGAGTGTTTTACATTTTACATTTGAGAACAGAACACTCTTTAGTGCTCTGGACTTCTCCTGAAAAAGTATATTTATGCATGATTTGACACACTCTAAGTTACAACAGGAGTCTTTGAAATGGTCTATTCTCCAGCATCAGGTTAAGGCATAATTGAACATGAAACAGCTCAATTCTGTGGCTGTCTGCTTTGTTTTCCTGTCCTTTCTTTATCTATCCTTCTCTTTATCTACCCCGCTCTACCTGTCTGATCTCTCTCTTTAAAGCCAGTCGTGTTTTCTGAGGGCCCGAGAGCGGGGGCTGACAGACATATGGAGCCATTGTGGTTGTTGATGACGCCGCGGTTCCTTTGAGCACCTCTCCGTCGTCCTTATTCATTAGCCCCGGCCACTCATAAAACCACTGAACACGGACACACAGGCAGACATACACACAGGCATAAACAGAGATGTGAAGAGGCTGGCATAAACAATCTACATTAAATGCAACACACACACACACACACACACACACACACACACACTTCGTAAAAAGTGTGTTGACACATTGAAGTCTCTCTGTCCTTTTCCCCCCAAGGATTCTGGTAATTAGATTCCTACAGGCCAAGCCTCTCAATTTCACTGCATTTAATTGGAAACACACACACACACACACACACACACACACACACACACACACACACACACACACACACACACACACACACACACACACACACACACACGCAGAAGGCTCTACAGGTCCACGCTTGTTGATCACAAGCCGGGACTGTGCCGCTCTAATAATTAATTTCTACGCTGGCCCCTCTCATGCCTCATTTACCAATCAATCCATTCTTTGTTTTATGAATTCTATTAAGTCCGTGAGTCCCTCTTCTTCTGCCTGGACGAGACGGAGGGAAAGACTACAGGCTGAGTCGTAGGGAGCCATTCTTGTTGCACGGCAGAGTTGAGCCGCATATTAAGTGTGCACGGCTGGGTGAGCCGTACCGAGGTGAGCGTGTTGAAACGTCTGCATGTGGGTGCACACCCTAAGGTAGAAGTGCAGACACGGGGGGGGTTGGAGACGAGCACATCAAAATCCACATGCTGTTCTCTGTTGTAGCATGACGCTTATTGACACTGACGTCTCAGCCACAGGCTCTCTTCAGGGTTAAAAGCTGTTCTGCTATACTGGATCCAAGGAGGCATTTTGGTAACATTACAGTAGTAGATCATCTTTGTGTGTTCAGAACATGAGGTGTGATGGAGCCACGGAGTGAGCAATCATGACAGCAAAATGTATGCTTAGATTTTTTTAATGGATTCACCGATGCTTTAACTCTACAGCTAATTAAATTGCCCTTCCAGCCTTTGGACTGCTCTAGACTTAAAGTTGAAAATCCCAACCAGCCCATAGTTAAATGAATAATTGGACATTTTGGCTTTCTTGAGATTAATCAAACACTTATGTCTGTATTGTTAATTTGAAAGTCTTGGGTAGCTCACAGTAGCTTAGCACAAACACTAAAAACAGGGGGAAATACATCCCTCTAGAAAACCTTTAAAAACGTACTTATTAACTTAATTTGATTAAATTAAAATTAAATGTTCAGGGTGTCATGTACGTGAAAATGTTATGATAATGTTTTCTGCCAAGAAATCGTTTTAAACTATTTTTTGTACCAATAAATCACATAACATACACATTTAAGTTAGTAAGCTTTAGTGGTGTTTGCAGGTAGATTTGCTTACCTTTTAAGTTTTTATGCTAAGCTAAGCTAGCCATCTGTTGGCTTCTAGTGAAAGATGTCTCATGTCATATTGACTTCCTCTTTTCCTTTATCATATGACTTATTGAAAAAAAAGCAAACTCAAATATTTGTTACTTGTTATATGATAAATAGTCTAAAGACGTGCAATGTGCAGCAAAGGATATTGCGTAACTTGGACATTATTTCCTTAAAAGTGAGTGGAACACTTCCAATTACAAACAAAATACATTTGCATGGAAAAAAATACTATTATGTGTAAGTAGGGAATACATACTGTACGTTGTTGTTTCTTGCATCTAGAGTGGCCTGACCCTTTCAAGGTCATTGAGGACAATGATTATTACATAACTTATGGGATATCTTGAGAAAACAAGAGAGAGAGAAAACTACTGTTGACACCTTTCTCGATGGCAGCATCTGTAGAGTGTATACTCTACTGGGAAAATGACCAGAGCCCATCTGTCACTCGCTTACACACACACACACACACACACACACACACACACACACACACACACACACACACACACACACACACACACACACACACACACACACACACACACACACACACACACACACACACACACACACACACACACACACACACGCACGCACGCACACACACACACACACACACACACACACACACACACACACACACACACACACACACACAGGGCTGCAGAGCTGTAAATGTCAGGCCTCACTCTGTCTATGTGTGATGATAGATAGACAGACAGACTGATAAACTAATGGTGTACTTAAATATTACAATGAGAGACTAGTTGCTCATTAGGTGCTTGTTCCAGCGCCGTGTCCCAATAAGGGAGACCGCACAGTGTAAGATATTATTGTTATTATTAAGAACTGGAGCAGGCAATTAAGGAAGGAGTGGACGCAATGTAATCTGTTGTGGATGCAGACACAAGCAGTGAACTACACTGTGAAAGCTCTCTATTTTTGACGACACTTCACATTCCTAGAGGTAGCGAGCATCCTGAGGCCCTCTCAGTGCTGCCCACACACACACACACACACACACACACACACACACACACACACACACACACACACACACACACACACACACACACACACACACACACACACACACACACACACACACACACACACACACACACACACACACACACACACACACTTGTGCCCCCAGGTTTGGGAGGCTCTATGTGATTGTGTGAGGACATACAAATACACTAGGGATATCTCTTTTATCAAAAAGGATGGGCAGCAGCCAAATAGATTAAGAGGCGTACAAGATGTTGTTTTACCACTCATTAATTTAGACATTTTAAAAAACAAAATAGCTTTTAATTGAGTTAAATCATAATAAGGATGGGAACACATTCAGCTACTAGCTCACACAGCAAGACACTCACAGATACACACACAATAACTTACATAAGTAATTTACCCCTACAGGAATGATTATATACCAGTCAATTAGGGCTGACACTCATAAGACGATTCATCACTACCCAGTGTTTTGTGTTGTGAACAAGTTTCGGGCTAAAGCTACGCTGGATCTGCTCTCACACAAACACAAACAAACAAACAAACGAAGTGGACTCATTAATGGTGTCAAGAAACCGTAAGTGATGTCACGTTAGGGCTCTCGTACAACAATACTGGAGTGGCCTTTGGCGAGACTGTGTGTGTGTGTGTGTGTGTGTGTGTGTGTGTGTGTGTGTGTGTGTGTGTGTGTGTGTGTGTGTGTGTGTGTGTGTGTGTGTGTGTGTGTGTGTGTGTGTGTGTGTGTGTGTGTGTGTGTGTGTGTGTGTGTGTGTGTGTGTGTGTGTGTGTGCATATATAAGTAAGGAGGGTTAATGTGTTTTGACATTGGCCGTCATCTTAAAAAAAAAAAAGGTCATTCTTTATCAGTGCAGTCACATAAAGCTTTTTAATCTTCATAACTCTGATATGTAACTGAATGCCAACAGGCACAATCCTTTTGAAATAATGAAGTACATCCTGTTACTCAATAAGCCGACATCTTGCTCAGTCTGACGCCCGATCTGCATGTGTGTGTGGTTGCATCTGGAAGCCTACTGAGTAATGAGATGTCGCAGAGAGGCATTAGTATTTTTAGCTTCATAGAGAAACTTTTGTGAATAGGAAGTTCTCTCCCCCTCTGCCTTTTAGTCTGCGTGGCTTGTTAGAGAGAGCTGCAGACGGAGGAATGTTAGGAAGAGAGGGGAACACTTCACTAGGGGTGTAAAAAGGAGACAACCATGAAACACACACACTCAAAAAGGTTGAGAACAATGTGAGCAGGGAGAGTTGAAAATCAGTCGAAGCTGAAGTATACTGTTGCTGTAGTTTGTGATTTATATCTCAGTGTAAGCCCTTACCTGATTACATTTAGTAATGCTTCAAAACCAAATGGCAACTTGTATACAGCCAATTGTACACAGTATTCTCTATCTTTTATAACTGATCTGAAGATTAAATTTAGCCAAGGCCACATTTGCGTCCATCCTTCTCTTTCTGATCTTTTAATTAACTCACTTCATCTAATCTTAGCTAGCAGGCACCCACAACTACCAGCAACATTATAATCATACTGTTATAGAGTGTTCTGCCTGGATATGCTGCACTCCAGTCTGTGTAGGTGTAAACCTGCAATAAGCTTTTTGAATGTTGTGGCAGCAGAAACAATTTAGAAACACAACACAGACATATTTCTACCTTTAAGTTGTTTGGGCGAACTTCTGAGCAAACACATGAGCGAAGCTTTAAAGCTCTGTACAGCTGGATTGAATTAGCTTGTTCAGGTAATAAAAATATGCGACTTTTAATTTGCATATTGGTGATTTCTATTTGTTATAACATATATTGATTAAAAAAGCTTTAATGTAAAATTGATTCATCTATAGATTGCCTAGAATAATTAGAAAACCCATTTATGGATGTCTCTCATAGACATATACAAACATCAAACACATACAGTATTACATATGGCCGTAGTATTTGTGAAATCACCTTAAGGTTTGTGTAGATCTGTTGTCATTTTGTCGTTTACATACTTACTCACTTTTAGCCTTAACATATTTAGAACAAGTGAGTTAAAAAATAAATCTATCCCTGTACGTGGGGCCGTCTGTTGTACCAGGCTGTAAACATGGGAATTTGATACTGTTTAGATGGCCACTTCAACATATGGGTTGATTGACTCGCTTTTGGAGCCAGCCTCAAGTGGCCATTTATTTCTTTAACATCTGAAGGTGCAGCTTAGTGGCTCTTCTAGTTGAATACAATTCCCATTTTATAAATCAATGCATACTTCAACTGGTTTATCTGCATTTAAAAAAATTGTGAGTCAGAGTAATTCACACACTAACATTCCTAACAGTACACAAGTACATTTCTGAAAAATATTAGAGAGTGCATACAGTATCAAAAGCAGGCTTATCGCACGGTAAAGCAGGGAGAAGAGATTACCGTCTGAAATAAAAGGCCTTAAAGAGGGACAGAGACAAATGAAAAATGCGGCAGCAGGAAGGCACAGCAGGCTCTTACTTGCCGACTAAATACTAGTGAGACAGGGAAGGCGATATCAATTTACTTTTTATCCCCAGCCACATCTCTTCTAAATAAGCAATTGCTGGCAAGCAAACCTACCAAGGTGCAAAGAGCCATCACGCTGAGAGTGGCAAGCAAGAGACAAAAGAAGAAGAAAAAGGCGGCATAGATTGTGAGGCAGATGAAGAGAGAGACATCAGAACTGACAGACAGCTTGAGAGGTCGAGATGCAGAGAGGAATGGGAGATGGATTAAAAATGAGGGGAGACCTTTGAAGATCAGCAGGTGAATCTGTCCTTTGATAATTGCGTCTGCTTGTCATTATGGGCGCTCGTCAACAGTGTCTATGTGTGATGTCTCCTTCGCCCTTTGCAACCTAAATAGCATTATAACTATGTTCAACTCTGCTTATACATGTTTAACCAATGTGTACACTGTAAAATGTTTAGCTGTAAAATTAAAGTAAATTACTGGCTACTAGTTGCATGGATTTCACAGTAATTTACTGTAAGTATTTCACAGTAATTTACTGTAAATATTTCACAGTAACTTACTATATATATTTTACAGTACATTAGAATACAAGTACAACTAAATACTGTGACTTTACAGTTGCCATGCCCATGGAATTACTGTGATATAGCAGAGCTGTTGTATTATGGTACCTTGCTGTACATAAATTACAGTAATTACCTGTATTTTCACATTATTACTGTAGAAGTAATGCAACACAGTAGCCAGTAATTTACTGTAAATATACAAATGTAAATAATACGATAGTATATTCTAAATTTGACTAGTTAACTGGGATTTTACCATAACTACACACTTCAATCAGCTCAATCGACAGTACATTTATTTACAGTACGAGTACATTTCACAGTGTCTTGGACATGTTGTTACGGCGTTAGTGGCTCGTGCTGAGACCTGCAACATGAAAGAATACACGCAATAACCGGTAGGCTACTTGGTAACGAGCATTTATTGATAATCAGCCGTTTGCTCACACAAGCGAAACGGGAAACAAAAAGAGGTCTGGAGGACTGGCCAAAAGGAACAAACAGAAAGAGAGAACCCGAGCCAGCCACACCCGGCCACACCACGGGCCGTAGGACCCAGAGCTCCCCCCCCTCCCAACCAGAAATCAAATATAAACCCTATGGGAAACTAAATAAAGCCGCGAAAACTAGACTACCAGGTCCTCCAGGCTAAACATAAACAAATCTGCAAAAATATGGCCTACAGCTCAAAATGGCAAAAGAGGTATTCTGAGGAGAGTGTCTCCCGGCATTAGGACAGGCGAGACATCCTTCCCCTCCAGCTTCTCCTTATATCAGGGGTGGGGAACCTCCGGCCTCCCGGCCGTATACGGCCCGCGAGACCATTTGGTACGGCCCTCGAGGTAATTTATAAACACAGGCAAAAAATAAAAAAATTGAAGAAATATAGACCGCAAAAAAAAAAAAAAAAGCGAGTGCCTGTTTTTCCTGGCCAAGATTAGGGTCCTTGAACACAACACGAGCCTGACGTGTCTGACAGGGGTGCAGTTTTGACAAAGAGCACCGGAACGCCAGAACGCCGCTCCGGCACTTGAGAAATTGCAGTACCCATAAGGAGCCGTACACAATACATGCCGCAGTTTTTGCGTGGCTGTGTCTTTAGTTGAAAGCCCAGTGGGCGATCTGTTCATCTGTCATACTGATCATACAGTCAATAACTTTGTTTTTATTAGCATCTGGTTAGCTAGCTATACTAACGAATATAAGAAGCTTTTTCTCCAACCAGTGAGGTAAAGGCACATCTTTATCATCATCTTTATTTATTTTATCTTTATTTATCTGTTGTTATTTTGTTTTACTTGCTTGTAAGCGCTTTGAGCACCAGGAAAAGCGCTTTATAAATGTAATGTATTATTATTATTATTAGTGATATGATCATTATAGTTATAAAAAAATAAGAGAATAAAGTAAACAGGTATAAAATACTGTATGACAGTAAAACAAAGTTGTTATTAATAAAGAAGAATACAGTTTGAAAGGGGAGTGATTTGTAAAATATCCATAAAGAAAAATAAAATCTGTTTACAGTTCTGTTTCATATGGATGTTGAGAGATGTATCCATAGATCTCTTCATGTTGCTCTCAAAGTGCACCAGATTGATGCTTTTACATTACATTACATTGCATTTAGCTGACGCTTTTATCCAAAGCGACTTACAATAAGTGCATTCAACTTTTAACTTAAACATTTAAAAATAAATCTTCCCGGGGGAGCATGCCCCCGGACCCCCCTAGAGGGTGTGAGGTACCCCCCTACTTAAATCGTGTCCACATGGATATGAAACTAAATACATTTGCACAGATCTTGTGTCCATATCTTTCTGTTGTGGTGGTCATGCCACACCGTGAACGCATGCGTGAGTCATGGTGAGATATCTGGATTAAGAGGTTGCTCTTTCTTTGCACAGCATGAAAGAAAGGCCAATTGAATGGGCTGTGTTTTTTTAGTTTTTTTAAGCAGAGGTCAATAATTTGTACGGCCCTCGGAGGATGTTGAAAAAATTGAAATGGCCCTTGAGAGGAAAAAGGTTCCCCACCCCTGCCTTATATATACACGGCTGAGTGGAATTTGGAACACCTGGGCAGAGGCGGAGCCAGGGTCAGACCAGGTGCACCTGGGCCGAGGCGGAGCCAGGGGCAGACCAGGTGCACCTGCGCAGAGGCGGAGCCAGGGACAGACCAGGTGCACCTGTAGCAGGGAGACAAAGAAAACAAGGAGGGGAGCACGTAACACATGTCTACACAGACATCCACTCGAAGGCAACCATTTTTCTGAAGAATGTGCTGATTAGGTCAGGAAAGAACATAGATTTGTTTTGTTTTGTTTTATTTATTTAATGGTTTTATTAATTTATTTTTATTTTGATTTTGATTAGAACATAGGTTAATGAGTTGGAATGATGTGATGATGCATACTCACATGTACAGTAGGTGGCGGTATGCACCTTTTAAGTTGTTTGCAATCCGCCAAAAGCAAGAGAAGAAGAAGAAGAAGAAGAAGAATGTGCTGACATGGGGGTTTAAATTGCCATGCCTCTTTTTGGCTTTCGAGCCCTTCTCAGGATTAATGCCCAGGAAGCACCTGAAAGCAATAAGCCAAGACAACAATTTCAATTTTACATAAATGTATATGTTGCCTCATTTATTTTAAGGCATATGCAGCGGTGCCCCTTTCAATGTAAGTAAAACCTGCACCAAAGAAAAAAAATTGTATTTAAAGCCAAGCAAGAGCGATAAAAGCAAGAAAATCACTTAAATTGTTGTGTTATCACAGAGGATGGTCTGAATACAGTATTTTACTGTGAAATAATACAGTAACATGTTGTGAAATCCTGGTAATCATTTATCTTGTACATTCACAGTAATTAACTGTGCCTGTATTGATTTCACTGTGAAATTCAAAATTACAGTATTATATTGTGAACATTACAGGTAAAGACTGCAAAGTGGTAAAACAGTAATTTATTGTAAAATATTACAGCTAAATATTGTGAAATCATGGTAATATTTGACAGTTTACATATATGTGTTGTATACATATCATCATATGGCTTTCTTTGCATGTACTGCTGCCACCGTGATGTTCATATGTCAAAGAGCAGTGTGACATATAGGGGCCTAATGTGCGCCTTCGGGGATCTTGAAAGGGTATTTCCGCTCCGGTCTTTGAGGATGATTTCACCCAGTCATTCTGGATTATGGGTGTTGATGTGTGCATTTTGAGAATTTCTTTGACATTTATGCACATAAATCCTGACCTACGTGTGTGTTTATACAAGGACGACAATTTGGTAAAATGTAGTTGAGGCATGACTAGATTGAAAGAGGACATATTATGCTAATTGTCAGGTTTCATAATTGCATTTTGTGACTACTGTGACATTTTTACATGCTTTATTGTTGAAAAAGGTATTTTTTTTCTCATACTGTCTATGCTGCAGCACCTCTTTTCACCCTCTGTCTGAAACCAGAGCACAGTCAGCTCTGATTGGCTAGGTGGCCGACTCTGTTGTGATTGGCCAACCGCTTAGAGATTTCCGCCCCTTAGCCTCTCACGTACAATGTGTTGGAGCGCTAGCTGTTACAAAGTGATGTCACTATGTTATGGGCGCAAACAAAGGAGTCCAATAGAGGCATTTCAGCCAGAGGGGGGTCCTCTGGAGGGAAGTTTGGGTTTTAGCCTTTGCAGAAAACCCCCCAAAACATAATAGGGGTCCCTTTGAAAATATATATATATAATTTCACCAAATATTTTTATATATTTACTTCTCAAAGGACTGCAACAAGATGCTATAACAAGTCAAACGGATTATATAACCACCATTATAGTGCATTTCTTCTGCAACGTTCACTGACATGCAGGGCAGAAGGACATAACATATTGTAACGTTCACAGATGGCGTCGGAAACAGGCTTCTAGTTATTAGGCTTTAATATCTCTTATTTTCTTTGAAGATCACACGTACAGATATCACTTGCAGGTTCAACCTCACACTCTCTTAAACTCTCACACACACACCTTTATAACCCCGACTACGTCACCACTTCCCGCCCTCCCCCGTCTGCTCCCCCAACCACAGGCCCGCCCTCAACCAGTATCCCGGTACAGCTCTATGATTGGCAGAGAGACGGGGGATACCTGAGTGACACCCTCAGCATCCTATCAGAGTCGCTACAATATGTTAAATCATTGAGCTGAGATTGCACCCCATCACATGTACAGCGTTACTATGGTAGTCTTCTACCATGGGCTCTTTGACAAGTAGCTTCTATGATTTATTTGCTCCTCTGCAAGATTTCAATATTATGTAAAATTAAACCAGACTCATGTAGTTTGACATTTATGTAAGGTCATTGCTCAACCGTTTTCTCTGCCAAGTCTGGGGTAATTGAAATTTGGATGCTGTTTTGCCTACAGCTATCCATGGATTACTGACAGGGCAAGCTGAGCGCCGCCCACATGCCCCAGACTGCCATGGTTCCTGAGCGCTTGGTCAGACAATTAGGGATGATTAATAGTCAGCCGATGACATATATGTTTATGAGAATGTGGATGCAACGCTGAGAGCTCTGAATACTTTTACTGCAGTTTTGCTTCATCACTTTGAGGCAAGTTCTTGTTTTTAATCACCTTTATAATAGCCTATTGATTTTTGAAGCCGGACAGATTTCTCTGCATACATTTTCAATAGTTTATTTTACTACTGGCATAACTTTGCTTGTTTTCCTAGGTCAATGAACTAGTCTGTGTTGTCCAAGGTTCAGCCCAGAGGTGGGGACTCGAGTCACATGACTTGACTCAGTCCGACTCGAGTCGCATATTTGCTGACTTTAGACTTGCTTGACTAACATTGATAAAAGACTTGACTTAACTTTGAATTGGTATTCATGACTTGAGACTTGACTTAAGCTTGAGATACATGACTTGAAAGGACTTGACTGTTTAAAATTAAATATTTGTGTTTGTTTTTGTAGTGAGATATTACGTTTAGTTTTTTCGAAAAACTTGATTATAGCGCCATGCGCGCAAACCTGGCAACCCACTAGAAAGCAGGAGTCTTAAGTAGTTGCTTAGTAGTTAACATGGCAGCGGCTAGCTTTACTCCAAAAATAGTGAAGTTTGGACTCAAGGATTATTTCGTCGATGACGGCAATAAGAAGAGAACAGCGGTATGCAGGGTCTGCAGCATTAAGATCAGTGACACGACCACCACAACGTCCAACTTCATTCGTCATTACAAAAAAACCCCACAGAGAAAGGTGCGTGAATGTGTTGTGTTAGCTAGAAAGCTAACGTTAAGTTTAAGCTACGTTAGACTTGGTTTCAAATCGATTAAGCATTGCAAAGAGAAGACAAAACGGTAAATGAACACTAGAGCCAAGGGATTCATTTTGACTAACTCTGATACTGACGGGCTGTCAGGAGAGGGAGAGAGGGAGAGGAAAAGAGATGCCTCGTTTATTTGTGTTATCAAAAGTTACTGTAAACTGTTGAATAATGTAGTTCATCTACTTTTAGAAGTTTGTTTAAATGTTTTAATTATGTTGTTTGTAGAAGTGCATCATTCCTTGATTTATTGTAAAATGAATCTGAACTTTTTGATCTGTTATGATGATAAACTGAAGCAATTTCTAAATTAACCCAATTAAGTGAGTTTTAAATCGTCCTACTTAGTTTATAAGGAAATTACGAAGAGGAACACATTAAATGATTTGAAAATGATATCTATGTAGGTGCTGACGCTGTTGGCGGTTCTAGTGTTAACATACATTTAAATTAAATATGTGTAATGGCAAATGCCATTTTTCTTACCTGGAATTCTGCCTTTTTCAACAGACTTTTTGATTGAGTCCTAGCTATATCGTCTGCAGTTCTAGGGTTAATATGAATCTAATATGATTGTCATCGGTCTAAATTAGATTTCAAATGATTAACTGTGTATGTAATGAAGATCATAGTGTGGGTTGAATCCATTTTCATAAATTTTAACTGATTTAAATGCGGAAACTGGGCTTATTCATCAGAATTTCGTATGACTTGACTTGCTTGATTCTCATCACAGTGACTTGGGACTTGCTTGATACTTGTAGGTCAAGACTTGAGACTTGCTCATGACTTGTACATGTAGGACTAACTCCAACCTCTGACTCAGCCACATGACTTGATGCTTGTTGGTCTTTAAAACCTGTGATGAATAATACTCACAGATCAGTACAACATCTTGCAAACAAATGTGTTTTGATACCGACCTGTAGTCTCTGTGTTGTCCACCACTCTCAACTCTAAAAGGCCTTCATTTTGATCAGTGGAAGAAGTTATCAGATCAAAATGTACAATATTTCCCTCACAGTTGAGTATATTTGTTAAGATGCATATATTAAAAAATACCCCTGTAATGTACACATATGTCCACATTTAAGTGACAAAGTATTTAATGCGACTTTTTAAAAGACGTGTGTTTCGGTACATTAATTCCTAATCGTCAAGAATGTCAAGTGCTCTCTTATCAGTTTATGGCTAATCAGCACATCCACCAGTGTTTGTGTATCTGCAGGGTGTTTGCAGAATCTCGACTAGTTCCCATCTATAAGCTGAAGTAGAGCTAATCACTTCACTGCTTCCCAGTGGACAGGCCTAATGCATTCAACGACTCCTGAGGGAGCCCATGGCTGACAGTGTACGGCCTCTCTGTCCGCAGTCACAGCTTCTCTGTCTTCCTCTCATCCTACTTTTCTTTCTTTCAATTATCCTCCTAACCTTCCATCCAACTTTCTTTCTGACTGTCTGTTTCTTGATTTATATAAACTCTCCTTTCTAGTTGGCTGTCTTCTTTTCTTTGTTGGTGTCGGTCTGTCTGCCTCTCTCGGGTTCTCTGCTTTCACTATCAAGTTTAAATCTAAAAACGTCCCTGTGGAGGAATCTGGTCTCGTGAATACTGGGAAGAAGACATTTAGGCGCAAATACGATATGAAGAATAAATAAACAGTCCAACAACAATTGGATTAGAAATGGCATTATAATAAAAAATCTGTGCAGCAGGAGCCAAAATTAATTAAACAAGGCGTTGAAAATGATGACCATAAAATTAAAAGTGAAACAATTTCTGAGTAACTTTCTGAATTATTAACCAATAATTTGCATATACATTTTTCTTTTAAGATACTCAAGAGTATTAAGCTCACAGGACTATTTAACCTAATTGCTTTAAATTAATATATCAAAGACAATCCTGCTTTGATTAAAACAAATAGTACACTACACTACACTAATTGCCTGCTTCCTCATCTCTTCCTTTGTTCCCCATGTTTGTTAAAGTACGAAAGAGTTCATTACCACTAGACATTAAAGTTTTACGATAGTCTGCTCCTTTGTCTCCTGCGTAGAGATATCTTTTTGGTCAATTGGATCGCGACGAGCTGGAATAATTGTGTAGGCCGAAAATGTTCAACTCATCGACACTGCAGAAGCACTCTGTGTATCTCAACTTGAGTCTTTTCATTTTGAACATCCACAGCAGCCTTTCTGTTACTGAAGTTATGTAACACGCACACACACAGCAAGTGGGACAAGGATGATTCATCTAAACGAGCACCTGAGCATGAAACAGCGTCACTAGCATCAAGGCTTGTGGCTCAGTAAAAGTGAGATGGCATTATATGTAGTTGGAGGGAACAGGTGAAATGCACTTGTGAGGCATATTTATAATTATGGGGTAAAACTCTCCAAAAGAGGATTTCTGCTGTGCTGTTTTTTTTGTGTTTGGCAATGCATTGTAAATTAACAATGGAAGTACTGAATGACTAACAACCTCGCAACGTACTGAACCATTTCTGTTGTCTCTATGTTTATTTATTCATGGCTCCATCTAAGGAAGAATGCTAAGCAAACCAAATTCACAAACATTCTGTATCTACTGCATCCTTTGCAGTATAAGGAAATGTGATTCACTGCTTTGAGCCAGCGTAAATATTACATTTATATTTTCCATTTGGGAGAACTTAGCCCCGTTTTACAGTTTTATTTCACAACTCATTTTAAGGATGTCTGTTTTCATTGGACTCAATAAGAGCCTAAATAATTCGCTCAGATTCATAATGCTGTGCTGGGTTAGCTGAGACTGCATAAAATGTGTTTAAAATGTCAGCCTGCAGCCGAGGAGGAAACTGGGCTCAGAATCGGCACCGTGACAGACTCTTTGTTCACAGTGCATGTGTGTGTCAGTGACATAAACCTCATTGAATGCCTCTATCTCAATAACTGTTTTTAAGGCCTTTAACATTACTTCCTAGTCCTTCAAGCTGTGCTCCATCCTTCTTCCTTTGGAGCTTTGAAAACCTCCTTCTGTGTCTTATATCTAGAGTATTCTTCCACTCCATGATACGGCACGCTGCCTTTGATCCTTCTCTCTCGTGAGTCCCCGGGATCCCTCATCTCCATCTCTGTTCGGTTTCTCTCTCTCTCTCACTCTTGCTCTCCTCCACCTCAGTTTGACCTTCAGTCTTCTCCTGGAAAGCTCCAGCTTCCTGCTACCTACCTCTGCTCGAAGCTGAAAGAGAAAACAGCACTGCA
>NC_136906.1:13121872-13234372 GCF_949606895.1 Notothenia rossii
GCCTCCTCAGGCTTGATATCAGGGCTTTTGTCTGCTGTCTTTGTCTCATGCTTTCTCTCACACACACACTTGAAGTTCTACACAGACGTATGCACACACACACATCTTCTCGCTCCATTCCTCCCCAAGTTTTCAAACTTTTGATGGCAGCTTCCTGTCAGGGCATGAAAACAACAAGGAGAAGATTTCTAAAAGGAGAGGAAGAGACGGTGACGAGACGGTGGGAGAAGAGTTAAGGAGTGCTGACAGATGTTCGACTCAACGCCCCGCAGAGGAGAAAAAGAGGAATGGATGTGTATCACTTCTCCTTCTCCATCACTTCCTCTCCCCCTCTCGGTTTCCTCCTCCCCTTCTTGTTTTCCCTTGTAAAGCCCACGTTAGACATAATTCACTTCAATCCTTTGATCTTAGGGCAATAAAGCTTTTAGGTCATTTGAAATGGAATCCGACAAAATGCAACAGAATACATGAGCAGCCCCTCGAGACGGTGTTGCGCAATTCAAAAGGTTAAATAGTTAAGTCTGAAGAAAGTCTGCTTTAAAGTTGGAGTGAGGAACGATGAAGGCTACAAACTCAATTCAATCACAAAGCCTCTCAAATGAAATCACACAGACTCTCCCGCCATCTAAATTAGGAGGATGATGGTGCTTCGAGCCAATTAAGGAACACCTGTGACAATGATGGCACCCACTGTCCTCATTACCTACTAGTGCCTAGCTGGAGTGTGTGCACGAAGCAGAGAAGAGGAGGGATCAGGACACTGTCGAAAACACACCAAATCTGATGGAAGGCAGGATCTTGCTCACACACACACACACACACACACACACACACACACACACACACACACACACACACACACTGATTTACACCACACATTAGGACAAGTTGACGTTATACATACACACACCTGCGGCCGTGCAGCAGCCTGTCCCTAATGTGAATTGATCGTCCTCAGTCCTCCTGCCACTGTCCGTGTAGTCAGCAAAGAGCAGACAACTGCTTGATCTGGTTTGGAGCCCAGAAACACACACAACACACACTTCCCAAAGCCGACAGGCTGCAGGAGAAGCACTCGTACGTCAGCCGCTAAGATTGACCGTTTGTTTTATTTGGCACGCCTACAAGTATGAGCCCCCTCTGCCTCGCACACACGGGCGGCCTGAGGAAAAAGCATGTCATTTATCAGGGTGAAAGAATGACAGCGAGAGCTCTAATAGTAAATCATTGGCGGCATTATTGGCCCTCCCCTCCCTCGCCACTATGGATTTGTGTTGGGAAGCTGGTTATAAATCAGTCAATAACACACAGGAGTGTGCGCACACAAACTTCCACAAAGCATCGAAGCACAACAACCCCCCCCCCTCCCCACGTCACTTAGCTGACACATACACACAAACACCCCAACCCGTCAGAGATGGTAATACATGTGGTGATAACTAGCCTGTGACAGCCGTTGAGTTTTTCTGGTTGGGATCACCTGTGGGGTAAATCTAGCTTCCTGTCCTCTAGATTATTATAAATAATGTTTAACAGGAAGTACAGGCATAAAAGAAAACTTCATGTCATTGTGACATTGAGTCCTTAATGCTTCATTCAACCTTGTTTTTCGGTTGACATTGCTTCGAAAGTGGACCTGAGCCCGATGTAGTGATGTGTGACAAAACTGTGAAGAGACCCCATGTTGCTTTCTCTTCTCTCCAGTAATGTGTGTTCTACTGGAAAAACAACAGTGAACCAAGAGAAATAACATTTCGAGCATGCACCAGGATAATGGTTCTTTATTTTTACTTTGCTTATAGAAACAACAGTAACTTTTTTGTCGTTTTTATAATTTATTGATAAATTACCGTTTCTACTAGTGTGTGTTTGGATTTTGATTTATTTCTGTTTAATAATGTGTGTATCATTTTGATAAAAGCAGAAAGGTTAAACTTGAAGAGATTGTGTGGCCTCTGGCAGCTTTTGTGTGAACATAAACTGAATTGGAAATAGAACAATTTAATCCAAACACGGCTCTTGTATTGAAACCAGAGAGAGCAGGAGCAGGTAAAAAAAGAAACGGACAAAATAAACTACAAGTCGAGAAAGGTTACTACATGGAAATATGCGCCTTCAATTTAAAACTGCTTTATCCCATTTCCGAATGAGTTTCTTGGGTGTATTTTATATTCCTAAATCGAACAGAGGCTAAACTGAAATAGATTACAGCATTAAAGTTTCACCAAACCATTTTAGCGGTAAAAAAACGGGGGTATTATATTTCAGACTGATGGGAAAATAAAAAGTGGGATTGCAATTGTAAAATCACTGTCTAGTTTCCTCACACTGCGCAGGTGATTGATCCAATGCGAGTCTTTTTGATTCTCTCAAACTCATGACCTCATCTGTGTGTCTTCCTGGTGCCCAATAGGTTCACATCACTAACACAGAACTTAGCAGTACAAGCTGTTAGCATACTGCTTATAGCTTTAAGCCACTTCTCAGTGCTTTAATGTATTGTCATGAGGAATAGTGTGTCACGCAGCAGAGCATGCTGACTTTAAGACACAAAGAGGTGTTTGATATCCGCTCAAACTGTGCATGCTCAAGGATAGTCTCAGCTATTATGCAAAAGACAATACTGTTAAAACAGATTAGGCTGACAGGGCCACTGCTCCAGTGTAATCGACTGGCAAACACTTTTAAAGATGATTTCTGACACAGAGCTCGGTATCCTCTTCATCACATAAAGGCAGAGGCAGTGTAATGGAGATTAGAGTATTAGGAAAAAGGGAGGAAGACGGAGGGATTGAAGAAAGTCAAGAGTTTTTAAAATCAAGTGAGTGCAAGGGAAAAGGGTAGCAGGGGAGTTTAGACGAGATCAAGTGAAGGGAGAGGATGAGCAGATATCAAGACTAGATAATGACACTGAAATTGAAACTTGCATTTGAAAATCCTAAAAGGAAGATGTGAGATTTAAAGGAGAATCAAATAAATCTTTCATCCGTTCCTTAGATCAAAACAAAATAAGAAATCCTGAATTTGACAACGTATATGGTAGAGTACAACATTTATTTATATTTAACATTTTTAAAAGTTTGACTGAAGGGATGTTAACTGTTGACACCTGAGGCCACAATGGGTGTACAAAACTAACCAACCAACCAGCTTGATCAACACTTCCCTCAAGTTAAAACTTTCTTGCTAAATATTTAACTTTATTGACCCGCCACCAGGCTTCAATTCACTATGTAATCTATAACGGTAATGCCCGTTTTGAGGTTAAGCAGTTCACGATTGCAAAAACCTAACGATACAGATTATACGATTATAACCATTTTAACTGCATTATATATTCACACATTGAGGAATTAGGCTGGCCTGTGATCGATTGGTAATGTCTGTGCCAATCTGGCTTTTCTGCCGAGTCAGGATAACAACGCTGGGAGCACGAGATGGATATGACACCCATATGTCACCTACCAACTATAAAACCTTTAAGTGTCTGGATGTGTCTGCAGGTTAACAACCCGTCTCCCTGCACTGGAGACGGGTATTTTCACCTATTTAAAGACAGAGATTTAAAGTACAGAATTTGACAGTAACACAGAAAAACGAATATTTCCGCTGAAATATGGCATATATTAGTGTGGCATTGTTTTCTAATCCTGAAACATGTCGTTTTGAGTACAGTCAAATTCATTAGTCTAATTTTACATTTACAGAGAGTGGTCAATGAAGACGAGAAGATTTTCAAATTTGAGGCATTTAACACAAGTTTGCTTATACAGTATGAAGCAAAGCTGCCATTGGAGTTGCCTCCTTCCTAATTCCACCACCAAGCGAATGAAAAACAGCATGATCCATGAGAGGATCTAGGAGGGCTGAGTTTCCCTCAAAATCATGTGGCATTACAATACTTTTGTCTCAGCTCTGTGTAATGTATCTTATGAAGCTCAGCGCAAGTTCAGGCAGGAAGACCTATCACTTCGTATTGCGCGTCATGGCAATACTCGCTCCCTTCACTAAAGGATAGGGAGCGCCACTCCCCACTCCTCAGCTAACCTATCACTTCCCTCCATTCACAAGCCTAATCATCGCACCTGTTAATCCCTCTATATATGCTCTCCCCTTTTCCATCAGCTGTCTTCCAGGTGTCAACGCACAAGCAGCAGCAGGGCTTCGTCCCAGCTCCGGGTATTGATCCATCAACTCCGCAGTCTTGCGGATTAAGCTACAGGGGGCGTTCCCCAGTTGGCTAGCGGTTCTAGCCGGCCACCCCGCAAACCCGGATGCGGAAGAAAAAGACAAGGATACTGAGCTCCACGGAAGTTCCTCCGGCTTAATGGAAATGAGCTACTTCAGGCAAACAATTGACACACGCCTTCAGTCTCTCGAGAGGGCATCACTGGCATCAGGGCCGCTCAAATGCGGCGCTTCCGGCCTTCACGCGGAACGGGCCCTCATCGCTTGCGAAGCTTCACCCACTTCCGGCTTCAACCACAACCCCTCTTGCAGGCAGGCAGGGCTCAAGCTACATCTCATCGAAGCTACTCCTCCTCCCGGCTCAGTAGCAGTACTGGTCTCTAAGTGCGTCTTAGGTGGCAAGCAGGTAGTGATGGCGAGATGAAGCCTTATGAAGCTTTGAAGCTTTCCAGCAATTGGTTCGCAAAGGGTTCATGTCATGAGGCTTCATCATGGGCTTCATTTGAACATAAACCCCTGTCGGTCAAAGCGTGTAAAACAGGCAAATTGGAAATCTCAACAGTTGCGCTCTATCTCATACCGAGTTTTCAATGAGTAAAGCCTTAGAATAACTCTAAACAACGGACATAAAATCCTATTTTCATGTTAACAATATTGTTTTCATTCCAGTTGAACGATTGTGATTGAAAAGCCGATAGGAGGCTGGTAAACATTGCAAGAGGGATTCGTATTCCTTAATATTATTCATAAACTTAACCACGTTGTAGCCTGAGAAGGCTAAACCATATCAGGAATACATTTATTAACTGCATTATCTCATTTAGCTGTAGCTTCTATAAGCAAACCCTGCGGTCGTGGGTCGGCTGCTTTCCAGCGAGCCACAGCCCACACGCTGAATCTACCCAAAAAAACAAACAAAACCAAAAACACTGGATATATCTTATCTGCATTTATTCATTTACTTATTCATGTTTTATTCCTACATTTATTTATGCTGTATCTATTTATACTTATGACATTTTCCGACCTCTATATAAGTGAGGGTCTGAGCTCTTTTAATTCCATCGTGTCACCAGCGGACCCGGGTACAGGAGGGGTAATATGGTTTTGTTATACATCCATGGGTATTATGAGCGTTGTGGCTCAACGGTTCAAATGAATCGCTTCCCGAAGCAGTCACGTGGTATCGACAGGCAGCGAGGTTCGCTTGTCATCGATGACGTCACTGGCCCAAAATGATACAAGCCTCGATACATGCTTCACAAAAAGATTGGGGATTACTCGACACACGCTCCGAAGCCTCGGCGCAATACGTAACATCACTACTAGCAGGTTCAGCGCACAGCAGGCTCGCCTCCTTTCCCTGCGCCTCACCGCTAAAACAGGTAAGAAAAGAGAAGAAAGAAAAGAGAGAAAGGAAAGAAGGAGAAAAGAAGAAGAAAGAGAAAAGCAAAAGAAGAACGAAGAAGAAGAAAGAGAAAGAGAAGAAGAAAAAGGAGAGAGGAAAAAAGAGAGAATATCGTTGCTTTAGTTTAGGGTTAAGGTGAGTTCCAGGCAGTGTCGGGTGTAACGCGTTACAGCATGAGTTATGCAGTTCGGGTAACTACTACCCGTCACAATGCTCAGTAAGTACCGCAGTTTCAAGCTTCACACAGCCACGGATGCTGCCCATCCGTGGTTTTTGGGGGTTTCTTTCAGGGAGAAAGAGATGTTCATGTAAGATGATAAAAGACAGTCTAATCACCCAACCAGCACATCAGCATCTACGTCTCACCGTGGCGTAATTAAACTGCTAATTAAGCTAGTCCTATACCAGGGCTCGATAGTAACGGTTGCCATTGGCAACCATTTGGAAATGTCAACCACTTCTTGGACTTTGGTTGCCATCAGTGGCAACCAGTTTTTAACATAAGAAATAAGGATAGCAAACGTGCACCCCAAAATAGATAAATGTTCATATTCGTTTTTAAGAGTGATATTTAATTGTTGTGACCAGTCGGAACCTGATACTTAAATTGCACGTGCATTGGCGTGATTACAGAGCCAGAAGCGATGCACGTTTACTCGCGTGCGCGGTGCGCCGCGTGTTTGTTTTAAAACAAAATGGCGAAGCAAAAATAAGTTGCTTGACTGTGATAAAAGTTCAGCCAACACCTCAACTTCTCCAATGAATGTTCAAAGTGTTTCAACTGATGGAGCGTAAGGTAAAACCCGAACGAAAAACAAAGAGGAATGTTTTCTATTCACTCCGGTAAAAGTTCCTTCAAAATAAGAGTCCCGATCTTATTACTACAAAATAAAAGTGCAAAACGAAACTTTACCATAGAAAATGGTTGCATTAAATTATAATCACTCTATAAAAAGGTAACACATTTTAAATATAGTTAGACATATTAAAGGTAATTTACAGCATCAATAATTAATATCAAATGTTTAACTATGAATGGTTTTCATTTATTTAACATTAGAAATGTATTAGTCTGGCCAATCCAAGACTTCATGCTGAAGGGCCAATGGGTCTATGGTGGGGGTCAGCACAAAGGTCAAGAAAACCCACATTTGAAAGGGAGACAACGGATGATCAAGAAACTGGTGACTTGCTCAATTCATTTGTGAGGGATCTATGAAGACAGGACAACAGCAGCACTACTGGTATTTTGTATACCAGCAATTGAGGGTGGACAAGTTTACTACCACTTAGGTTCAAATAAATGCGTAATTACTATTGTAAAGCATTTGAACATTCTCGTGTCACATGTTCATTATTAAGTGGATGTATAACCGTATAGCATCTTAATTATTTAAAATATAAGGTATCAAAAAGGGCAACCGTATTTTCAGTTGGCAACCAAAAGCGGATGCCTGGTTGCCAGCCTGGCAACCACTTTAAAAAGTTAGTGTTGAGCCCTGCCTATATCATGGGTCATGTCTCAGCATTTACCTAAGCAAATATTATTTCATGCTGCTCATATTGCACTCATATATTTGGTTCATGCTCACATGGCTTATGTTAAGCAGGGTATGATATTCATGCATCATTGTACTCAAGCACAGCCGCATTACATTGTCTACATCTCCCTCTTCGCCGGGCATCGGCTCGTGCCGGCTATCCAAGATCTCTCCAGTTTACCTCTGGTAAACATGCATATAACTGGTGGTGGTGTCTTAAGAGCATTTCAGGGCTCGTTCAGGATAGGTGCAGCAAACCTGCCGCAATCAAGGTAATTGTTCCTCTTCCCTACAACAACCGCTTCTCATCCTACATTCGTCCAAACGCCAGTGCCGTGCTGGCTATCCAAAGGTCTCTCCAACCTTCAAATTGGTACGTATCCATATAACTGGTGGTGGTTCTTAGCATGTCAGCACGTATATTCGCCCCGCGGCTCATGTTTATCCTTGCATGTCTAACCCTGTACGTCCAGGTTGTAACCTTCGGGTCTGTATAAAATGTGTCCCTGCGAAGTCAGGTTGCCCCGTACCTCCGGGATGCCCTGTACGTCCAGGATGCCCCGTTCGTCCGGGATGCCCCGTACGTCCGGGAAGCCCTGTATGTCCAGGACGCCCTGTATGTCCAGGATGCCCCGTACGTCCGGGATGCCCCGTATGTCCGGGAAGCCCCGTATGTCCGGGACGCCCCGTATGTCCGGGATGCCCCGTACGTCCGGGATGCCCCGTACGTCCGGGAAGCCCTGTATGTCCAGGACGCCCTGTATGTCCAGGATGCCCTGTACGTCCAGGAAGCCCTGTACGTCCAGGGAGGATGCCTAAATCCCCACATGTACTAACCTCTCTTTTCATCCATAGATTTCCACTGCATCCCACAAGGTAAGATTTCATCACGTTCAGTACTTCATACCTTCACTTCTTTTGGGGGTTCATCGGAAACGGTTCTTCCCTTCCCGAATGACATCCTACAAAACCTGGGCCTAATCGCCAAACACCATTTCATTCACTTGTTATAAACTGTCATCATTATGTTTCATTTATATAATGTGACCCGATAATAAACATGTATTCCATACATCACGTCTCTCCTGAGTGAAATGAAGCTCAGCGCAAGTTCAGGCAGGAAGACCTATCACTTCGTATTGCGCGTCATGGCAATACTCGCTCCCTTCACTAAAGGATAGGGAGCGCCACTCCCCACTCCTCAGCTAACCTATCACTTCCCTCCATTCACAAGCCTAATCATCGCACCTGTTAATCCCTCTATATATGCTCTCCCCTTTTCCATCAGCTGTCTTCCAGGTGTCAACGCGCAACCCTCCTCCACCCCTTCGCCTCCTGCTTCCAACTCAGGGCCAAGCTCAACCTTCTCCCTTCCAACCGGACCTAACCACTTATCACCACCACCAGTGTCTAGACCCAGGGGGGTTCATCGGAAACGGTTCTTCCCTTCCCGAATGACATCCTACAAAACCTGGGCCTAATCGCCAAACACCATTTCATTCACTTGTTATAAACTGTCATCATTATGTTTCATTTATATAATGTGACCCGATAATAAACATGTATTCCATACATCACGTCTCTCCTGAGTGAACTAATGTTGACCACGTTATGTGTTGCTCAAATTCACTATCAAATTGATGTCTGTGCTGGTGCTGCCTCACTCTGAGCGTATCTACAATCTGACACACCATGAAGCTTTTAAATGACTCCATGCTGCCCTGTGACAGCCTGTTACAGATAGTGTTGATGCAGCATGTTCTCTGCCTCCTGTACTTTCTCAGTAGAAATATCCGAGGTGCGCTGCTTCAGCAACAACGACTGATTTAGTCTTTTTTACTTCTTCCTTCCTCCTGGGTCTTTTGTGATGACATTAAGTCAGACTGCTGTAATGTACGAAGCGGCGCAACTGAAAAGAAAACCAGAATGCAGACTTGATCATAAACAATGATCTGAAAGGAAGTATTTATTTTGAACTGTCCTCTACATTTTATCCAAATCTATTTTGAACAGGATTTCACTGTGAATGAAGTCCATATTTGTTGAAATGTTTAGATATTGCTATGGCACTCTACTAGATGTATTAAAGTTGACTTGGCAAGGTAGAGTTGCTGAATAGGAATTATGTTCTTCTCTATTATGCAAGAGTCATATTTATCACATTTTAAAAGACTATGTTATCGTGCTGTCATAAAGCCGGCCATGTTATTGAGAAGCTTTATACAGCGTGCTCTCTCTCATTGAATATATTGATCATCTGAGTAACCAGGTGATGTGTTTTTTTGATCACTCAGCAATAGGTGTTCGTCTTGGATCACTGAATGAAGCATTGCCTCTGATAGCTGGGGAGACAGGAAGTGTGTTTGTGTAGTGTTTCCATGGGATGTGTAGCCCTAGTTGTGTCCTCTAGGGCTTCCTGCCCTGACGTGATTCTAATAGCATTAGCCACTGTCTGCTTCTGAATTCACTGGTGCATTATTTTCCTTCCAACACTCACACACACGCTTACACACACATTAGAACCAGGGGACAGAACCAATCATTGGGGGTCTTCCGCGTCTTTTCTCATATGCTGTTGTTTATTTTTCAACCCAGTCGCATACAACTTTGTGTGTGTGTTCTGAAGTGATAATATTGTGCTTCCTGCACTGTGTTTAGAGACAGTGGGGCAAATTGTTTAGGAGACGTTAAGACCCGGTGCTGTCTTAAGTCGGTGTGACAATCCTGGCTGTTTGTTGGTGCTGTGCTGGGCTAAGCATTCTCTCAAATCACCTGACAAACAGAGGCATTACCATACAGTACACACCATGCACACACAACCCAGCCCAGCTTTATCTTTGCTCAGACTTCTGGAACTCATATTGCAAAATTACACAGAGGCACTTCTTTAATAGCTTGTCCCTGTTGGATTATGTGCTACAACGTGTCAAGTCCAGCATCCTTCCTTTTTGCAGTGGATCTGGGCTGTAACACAACTGGCTCTCTTCATACAGAGAAGTTAAACCTGCACCACCAGTACGTTTAGTGCTTTAAACGGTACGAATCAGAAACCTAATGCTAATAGCTGCTGTGTCCTTCTGGAATATGTGTCATGTTAGCTTGCAAGAGCCATAGAAGTCTACCAAAATGTGTTGTGTGACATACACTATTACACATGTACATTAATTTTACTGGTTGCTTTACAACTAAATAAACGTTTGTTCTTATTGCAGCAAGGTCTAATATTGTTTAACGAATGACAGACACATGTCACATTCCAAGTACATTAAGGGTTATCTATCATTCGGAAACATTCATATGCGTCAACAACAGATTTCAAAATAGTGCACATTTTTTGTTTTAAGCCACCCATGCCTTATTTCGAGCCCCCACTTTTAAGTTCACTCGGTGACTCACTGGGAATTTGAGTTATTTCTTGCATCCCCTGGGAGTCACACATCATATGTAAAAACAACAGTGGAGGAGAGAAAACACTGCGTTTCCCTCCTGTTCTTCAAATTGGCATTATGAGCTGATTGAAACAGAGAACGTGTCGCCCCAAACCCCTTATGGATCCACACAGTATGTTTTTCTCTCTTGTTTTCCATCCAGCCTCTTCTGTGTCTGCCTCAGACTGTCGCAGTGAGTGTGTGTGGGAGGGGGAAAGCAAGTTTTCTCCACGGCTCATCACAGCCTTTAGCTCATGGTGCAGCTAAATGGGTGACTGTATATCCGCTATCCCAATTAAGGGTGTTAATGTGTGACAGTGTGTGTTGAGGAAGTGTGGATGCGTTTATGTGAGTCATTGCTAACACAAGAGTGGTAGTCTTTTCCTCTCTCTCTCTCTCTCTCTCTCTCTCTCTCTCTCTCTCTCTCTCTCTCCCTTTCTGTTTCTTTGTGTCACACGTGTTTGTTCATCAGTCGTCATCAGAAAAAAAAGAAGCTTTCGCAGCTTGCAGGAATAACGTTAAATGAGCGGAAACATTACAGTTCAGAGAAGTAAGATGACATATTTTAACATGATAACATATTTGATACTAATGCCATTTTTCCCTTTCTGCACTTAAGACATTCACAAGAAAGGACAGATAGTCTTAAACAGATTCCACAGAACACACTCCTTGTAACTGTCACTGCAAAACAGCCTCCTGCCTAATTGTAGCCACCCATAATAGCTGCAGGGTCCCTCTAAGAAAGCTTTGTCGTGGGAAATAAAACACAGCAGAGTAAGAATACACTTCCTTCCTCCACAGGAAGCAGCTGTTGCCATGGTACAAATCAAAAAAGGTAAAACAATATGTACTTGCATAATCAATGGATGTGCGAATGATTATAAGGCGGGGTGTGAGATGTATGCGAGTATCACTACGTGGTGGGCGACTTTCTAATGATTTTGATATCTCCATCTGGTTTTAACATCGCGTCAGAGGATTAGTTTCAGAGCTGCGATGGATGCAGGCTACTAAATCACCACCATCCTATTTTCTTGTAATGAATAGCCTTTAATATCATTACCCGAAAATAAAAGAAAGTATGCTCTTCCACTAACACATAATCCTCCTGTAGGATTTAGTGCAAGCAAACACATTGACTCATGCGTGCACATAAAGGACTCCACACCCACGCATGCTTGTAGTTATTTGCACAGACATGCAAATATCGCATACTAAAAATGAAAAGTGTATCATTTGGGCTTGGTGTGTCTTACGCATTCACTTAATGTTACTTCTGTGCTTTAGTCCAAGCGTTAAACCACAAGTGTGTGTGGTTGTGTTCGTGAGCAAGACTGCATATGTCCAGTTATGCTCAAGTCCAGACTGTAGCTTGGCTCCTTTTTCTTGCTGGCTGCTACTTTTGGCTGCCAGTTAAAAGCAGGAAGAATACCATGTCCAATATGTTATTGTGCATTCACTTAGACTCCATCTGCTCATGGTGGACTTATTTGCCTGCTCACCAGTTTAATGATCAAAAAGTTCATTCATTCAAAGAGTTTCTATCTTTCTTTGCCCTTTTCTAATACGTATTATATCGTGTATGCTTTTGAATCCTTCAAAACTCAAGACACTACTTATTTTCTCGGCTTACACGACATTTCATGTGCTGTAGTCTCTTTTGTAAAGGCGTCGAAATACTTGTCTAAAATTGCGCCTTGGATCTCACAAAAACACACAGTACACATTCTGTTTGTGTTTTTATGAGTGATACATTCACAGATAAAAGAGAATCCATTCATGAGCTAAGTGGTAAGAGATGGAGAGCCATTTCCTCTCCCACAACACTGTGATGGGGCTAAATGAATCGTCAATGAATGCGCAATGACTGTTGACATTGATTTACTCTCAGTTGTCGTTTCCCTCTGTCTGTGTTTGATTGCGAGAGGTGATGGTTATCAGTACGCAATGCATTCTGTTATGCAGACAAGAGAGTTTTACGATAAGAGCATTTGCTTTGCGCGGGGCGAAGAGAAAGTGAGAGAATGATGGGGCTGGGAAGCAACACATTAAATATTGAGTTGTTAGGTGATGTTATGACACAAGGGGATTTGGTGCGATGCGGGAGTGACGGCATCGCCAAAACCCAAAATCAAACTTTCAACCCATTTAATTGCTATTTATTTGCAGCCTGGTAATTAAATCAAATCAGTCATTGTGTCAGGCAAAGTCTCTTGTGGATCTTTATTGTTTGTGACAATGTGATAATCATTTCATTCCTCTAACCCCACTGTCAACTCGCGCTGTCTTTCAGATCTCGGCTGGGTTGCCATGACGAGCGAGGAGTGTCCTGTGTCGCTGGGGAGCATTTCCTCAGCAGGGCCAGGGCAGAGTGAGGAGTACGGCTTGGCGCAGACTGATGACATCATTGAGGAAGTGGGTGCAGATGATGACGTCAGCATCGGCAGTGACCTGAGCACTCTCGTGTTGCCCTTCCCGGAGCTGGCACCCGTGGTCTTCTTCTGCCTGAAGCAGACCACCTGTCCTCGCAACTGGTGCATCCGTATGGTCTCCAGCCCATATCCTTTTCATCATACTCTAACCCTTATTATTCACCTGTCCGTGCATCAGCTTAAAGCGATTGTTTATTTTCAAATATTTAGTGGTCCTCGTGCAATGCACTTTACATGGTATCTGTTTAAAACACCTTCACTCACCATCATTAACTTCATTCCTAACCTCTTCTATTCATTGGACCGCCTTTCATGCAACATCTTTTCATCTGCTCTTCTAACACTGGTGCGTCCGTCACTCAGTCAGTCACATCATTCAGTCTTTTTAAAATATATATTTGTTCTGCCTATCCGTCACCCACTCTGACTCTGAGTCAGTTTTTCTCTGTTTTGAATTATTTTAATACATTTTTTCATCCATCTTGACTCTGACCCTTCACATTTCCCCTCACTCCTTTATGGATCTGTACCATATATAACAGCAGGCTTCTGAGAATCTTCTCAAAGTAAGTGTGTTTGACATCCTTATACAACCACAACTGCATTGATCAGCATTGCACCGCTTGAACAATGAAAAGCGTGTGTGTGTGTGTGTGTGTGTGTGTGTGTGTGTGTGTGTGTGTGTGTGTGTGTGTGTGTGTGTGTGTGTGTGTGTGTGTGTGTGTGTGTGTGTGTGTGTGTGTGTGTGTGTGTGTGTGTGTGTGTGTGTGTGTGTGTGTGTGTGTGTGTGTGTGTGTGTGTGTGTGTGTGTGTGTGTGTGTGTGTGTGTGTGTGTGTGTGTGTGTGTGTGTGCGTGTGTGTGTGTGTGTGGTATTTATTTGCACCCGGAGAAGCAATTGTCTGTTTTCTGACCACCCTGCTGTTGGCAGTGATACAAAGGACAATGCTTCACATCAGGGACAGACAGGATCCAATGGGCTGACTGTCACAATGCTGCAGGAGCGTGTGACTTATTGTCATGTGTAAGGAATAGCAAACCTTGAGAGGCAAATCGATTTTTGAGCTTTTTATGCACTTTTTAATTCACTGCTTTTGAAATATTTTATAATGAAACACACCTTAATAAGTTGAATTTTACAGATTAAACTGATTCTGTTCTCACCCTCTGAAGTAAATTAGGGCAATTGTCTGGTTTCTCTTTTTCACTATTTGTCTCAAGCCTCTCTTCAGACCTGCCATCCAAAATCAAAATGTACTCGTGCAACTTATTGATATATTTGCCTTACGTTATCTTTACACGGCATGTGCAGTTAATGAATAATGTTTGAGGCATCAGCGAAATAGAAGAACAATATGACCCAGTACATCTGTGCCTACTGGAAAACAATGTACTGAGCTACTCAAATTGTATACAACCACATAGCAGAACAAGAAATGTTGCAGTTAAATATATAAAAACCTACAGACAATGAATTATGGATCACAAGGTATACGTTTCTTTAAAGCAATTACATTTGAGTAAAAGTCTGGATATACACATTTTAGACGGAAAAGGACTGAGGCATTCAGGCCAAAGCCCATGAAAACCCTTGTAAGTCAGGAGTTTGACTTCATTTTCAACCCGCGCCTCTAGCGGAAGCCCTGTGAGGATAGACCAACAGCATGGTAATATGTCTGTACACAGACAAACAAATGGGTGGCCAGAAAAATCAAGAAGACAGTGTAGGAAGTCGGAAAGATAAAACTGGGCAGCGAAACCTTCTGTTTGCCTTTCAGACTCCATCTTTGATATTTAGAGGAAAAGAGGTTTCAGAAGGATTTTACACTGCTTGCTAATGGCTGAGCTCTGCTGCTCTCAGTTGGCCCCGAGCCACAGGGTAAAGCATGCCGCTGCATACTCACACTGCGCACACACACTCTCCAAATCTTATTTCCCTTGTATTTCCACCTCATGGGTTCGTGGACACCCGTTGTGACAGAAACTGTGAGCATGTTGGAACACAGAGAGGCGCACCTGTGTGTTTAAGTGTTTGTGTGTTAAAAAATATATATATATCGAGTGTGTGAAGGTGAATACGGTTATTTGTGTGTTTATAGTCTCAGAAAAAGTTTGCAATTGCTTTTATCTGAGGGGATTTTCCCCGTGTTGGAGTTACCTGGAGAGCCGAGAAAACGCGTAAACACACACTCTGGTCACCATGCTGAGCTGATACTTTTGCCTATTGTGACTGCGTCAGTATTCAAGCTGTGTGTGTGTGTGTGTGTGTGTGTGTGTGTGTGTGTGTGTGTGTGTGTGTGTGTGTGTGTGTGTGTGTGTGTGTGTGTGTGTGTGTGTGTGTGTGTGTGTGTGTGTGTGTGTGTGTGTGTGTGTGTGTGTGTGTGTGTGTGTGTGTGTGTGTGTGTGTGTGTGTGTGTGTGTGTGTGTGTGTGGTGCCAATGTTTTTGAGTTTGAGTTTCAGAGGGAGAGAATGTGCACTCAAACCTCGCCTGGATACTTCCAATTCTTTTCCCTTTCATCGTGTTTTACTAGTGAATTTGAAAAAACCTATTTAAGTTATGAATCTGTAAAATAATCACGTGTGTGTGATGGCAGTTTATTCACAGGCTTTCTGCGCTTACTTGAGTAAGAATAGGAAGATGTATTTAGTGCTTCTACTGTGTGTGGGACTTAAACTGGAGCAGGAGTTTGATGTACAACAACCATTTGTACCAGTTTGAGTGTGTGTATCGATCGCACTAAAGCAGACTGTATTACAGTAGCAGTCAGTATATACTGTATAAATATGTTAGACTGCTTATGCACCGACAACATATGAGCACGATATTTTTTTTCTTCAATGATCAGCCTCATTGCAACGTCATCAAATAGTGTTTTGCTTGTGCTCAGTGCGGCATGTCTGAAGTCTGGATGTATGTGTGTGTGTGGGGGGCAAAAAGTGGGTGTTTTACCATTTGCAGATCAATAATGTTCCTCACCACACAGTAGCTGGGAAAGGCATTTGGTAACACACACACACACACACACACACACACACACACACACACACACACACACACACACACACACACACACACACACACACACACACACACACACACACACACACACACACACACACACACACAGATGCTCTCCCACGCTTGCCTGCAGCAAAGCACCAGGAGCACCTCTCCATATTGCACCCCACACACTTCTTCTCCCTCTTCCCATTGCTTTTGCTCTTCAGAGAGCACGCTCACACCATGCAACGTAGATGAAGTTTAACCCTTTTGTGTTGTTTTTTAAACTCATTTTATTAATCTCACCTCAGTACCATTTGTCAAGTCCATTGAAATTGAAGTGTATTTGATTTCCATGACTGATTCTTTCAACAGGGTAGTGTTTATCGTCTCCCTGCTTTTCCATTTCTGTTAACCTTGTCCACTATTTTTGAATAGTCAGAAATATATATCTGTAGATTTCGGTCTTGATCTTGGTGGAAACTGCCATGTAGGATCATTTTGCTGTCTTGGCAATCCACACATATATCTCAAAGATTTAGTGTTGGATACTTTATACTAAATACAATCTACAAATTAAGGATGATGAAAAGAATTTAAAGTGGACCTATCATGCTATATTTTAATAACATAGGGTAGGACCATACCTACATAAGGCATATTTATACTTTTTTTCTTTTTCAAAATACCAAACAGATCATGCATTTTAGCCATTCCTCATTTCGCTCAATTTAACACTGTCTTTGCATGGGCTGATTCTGTGAGAACAGCACCATCTACAGGCCTGGCATATGTACTACAGCGTCTCCAGCGCTTTCCGACGGCAATGTCCGTGGCTCTCTCCTCCTGATTGGTGGAGTTGGCCCAATAGCCGTAGCGCCACTTCTGTGACCTCACAGAAGTGTTCAAATCTGGATCAGTCTGTATCAGATCCGTTGCAGCCCCTTTTTAAGAGATTTGGGTATGGAGGAAAATAGAGAGGGTTGTGTTTTCTGACACTTGGTGAGTTCCCTGGAACACCGGGGACACACATTCATGTATAAAAGACATACAAAAGTGCATTTTGCATGATAGGTCCCCTTTAAGATTAAACTACTTTGCAATATGTCAAGTAGTTCAAACTAGCCTGACCTTTACTGGCTGCATCATTAAAATCATGAACACATTAATGCGTCAATAACAATATTCAATAAGGTAATGTCATTCTGAAATGGGCCATTCTGCATACGTATGTGGAATTAGCCTTGATTGCAGGACAGAAATAGCTGAGTATTTCTAAAATGTGACATCGCCTCTTTTTCTTAAGTAAATGATCTGAGTAATTCTGCTGACAGATACATGTGTACATATATTTTGTAGCGTATCCAGTTATGTCCTGCATCAGCAGCTTTTCCCTCCTCTTAATGTTGGATTTGACCCGTTTAAGGATTCTCTTAATTCAAGTCATTCCTCTTCAACTGCTTACTCCATCATCTCCTCTTCTCCGCTGCAGCACATTCTTAGTTTTCCCCTGGTCAATCTTAACAAATAGAGAGGAATAGAAGCGCAGGGTCTTATCTAAGTGGTGAAGATCGACTCCCATCATTGCCTTTTTCTGCAGATCAAAATGAGAACATGTCAGGTCACTCATACTCCATTAAACCTCAAATCCTATCAAGTCCTATCGACTCGGTGAAACCTGACCGGTCAACAGTTACTCTAGAGAAGCAGTTGTTCATCACCTACACACAAACATCTTCTATTTCGTGTTATGCTATGATCCTTTTGGCATGCACAGTCATTTTTGTTTAATTTCATAATACATAGAGCAATAATCTCTCCTGGTGAAATTATTACCATTGGGTAACGCTCTGCTGAACATTGTGCTTTTTCGGGGACTTTTTCCAGAATTGTGGTTATAATTGTGCACATATTTCAAATGGGCATTTTTTAGATTTTTTTCTAAAGTGGAAAGGCAGGGTAATTACTTGCAGCACACAGCATTTCAGAATGCAAATGTGCTGACACTTGTATAGAGTTTATACACACAGAATTGAGTAGTATAGCTCTAGGCACCATTATTTTTTTCCGCCATCCTAACATTTTTACATTTGTATGAACTTATATATATTTTCCCACTTCTCCCCCCCCCCGCCCTCCTCCTCCTCTCTCACGTGTTTTGCACCTACTCTTATCTTTTTATCCCTAACCTCCTCTTGGTGCCTCTGCTTTTGTCTTGCCTCTCTCTCTCTCTCTCTCTCTCTCTCTCTCTCTCTCTCTCTCTCTCTCTCTCTCTCTCTCTCTCTCTCAGAGCTCAGTAACTATCCTTCTCCTCACATTATCTCCCTCTCTCCCTTACCACTCTGATTGGCTCCTGTGGTGTTTGAGCAGAGTTACCGGCCTCTGTGGCCCATGATCCTATGTGGCCCTGACAGCTTGTTATCTCCATGGTGACGGATGGCTGAGGCGTTGCCGTGGCTTGCTTTTAACTACTGCTGAGGATAGAGCGCACACCTGGGGCACATTACCCACTCTCTCGTATCCTCGCTCCCGCTCTTCTCTTCCTCTCCCCTTCCTCTCCTCTTCCTCTCGACTTCTACTTTCTGTCCTGTTTTCTGTGGCTGTAGTTGGAAAGCTGCTGTGGGGCTATGCGGTAGATGTCTTCTTGTGCTATGACACTTGCTGCGAGGTGTGATGGATGCGTGTGCATGTAGATGTTGAATGGCTGTTTCCCTTGTTATGACATGATGCTTTATTAAAGAACATCAAAAGCCTTTCTTTAATTCTCTTTTATCTGATGCTTGTTCTCCTGTCTGTTTTCTGTCATCCCTTAATTTATTTCTTTCTATTTTGTTTTCACTCACAAATGCAGTCACTCCCTTCTACTTATGCATCAATTTCCCCTTCTTTAAGATCTTGTCGCCCTTAAAACCTCCATGTAGGCCTTCATCTTGTGCAGTAACACTGAGTGTTCCACTTATTTTAATGAGCCTCTGCTTCAAGTGTGAACTGTTGTCCTTTTCCCTGGGGATAGTCTGATTTAAAAAAAGAGGTGTAAACATTAATAAGACCGACCTCTATTAAGGATAATTAAAAAGTATTAGAATACTAATACTGATGCTTCCAAAATAAATCCCAACGCTAAGGTTAAAATGCTTGCCAATACTAATCGAATGCTCCCCACTCTCTCTTCACTCATTCACACTTCTTCTGCCCTTCTTGCTTCTTTCTTTCTCCCCCTCTCCTCACCCTCAGGTCTAGTCCAAACTCCATTAGTGGCTGTACTGTCAATGCGAGGAAGAGGAGATGAGAGGGGGACAGTGGAGAAGAGATGAAGGGCCTAAAGTGACTCTAATGATTACTGTAGTACCAGGCTTCAGTGCATACTGTACACACTCTCCATGACCTAACATATGCATTAGTCTTGCCGGAACATGTGCTTTTTATACTATGGCAGCCCGAGGTTCACCGTTAATGTTTAAAGATAAAGAGGAATTCTAAAACAGGTGCTACATTATCTTACTCTCATTCGTTTTGTTTATTTCATTTCCTTGCTTTCTAAATGAAGCCAGAATCTCATAGAACGATTACGATAAGAATATTTTTTAATGTTTCGTAGGTAGTTTGGATAACTAGAGTGAAATTCGCCTTACCAGCTTTCCTCAGAGGAATCTTTGCATAACTGATGTCATGGATTTACCACAAAATGCCTAACCGTGAATATTTCACTGACTGCAGTGTGTGAGCAGTCTCACCTATCATGGATATACTAAATCAGAAACTGCTCTGCCTCTGGTTTATGGACTATTTAGATTGGTTGTATATGTAGGAAATGTGATAGTTCTGTATGTAACATCTGTATAGAATAGAGTGGTGCAGGGATGACGTATTTTTGTATGCCGACCCTGAAATAAGCTGCGCATGGGTTCCCTCGACAAAAAAGCAATGGGATTTCTCCATAGGATTTTGGAAAATAGCTCGAAATAAGGTCTGTGGAAAATAAATGGACGTTTTGTTCAGCCGGATAATATCCACATGTCTACCTTACTTTTATAATTGTCTAATCATAAATCTAATCGCCAGAAGCAAAATGCTAACGTTATGCTATAAACGAACTACAGCCGAGTACAGCAGGGTCGCATGACTTCAACGTCACGCCAACTTAAGATCGATATTCAAAAATACAGAACCACAATTGTACAAGTTGAAGCGTTTGTTTTAACAGTTTGCAAGAGCGCAGATACTTGCTTTCCAGCAGAACAGGGGCAAACAAACTTAGCCGGATTGTTTACGTGTTCGGTGTAATGACGTACAACGTCGTTTTTCAGACACGTAAACTCTTCAAAAATCACCAGTGGGACATTTTCTATTTAATGACGTGGAACAAAACTTGATCCGTCTCTTAAATTTGTGTCAACCACAGACCTTATTTCCAGCTATTTTCCAAAATCCTATGGAGAAATCCCATTGACTCTGAGACGAGTGAACCCGTAGTGGTAAAATGCTAACTCACTTCCTGGTTTTAGGACTAGTCACTGCACCACTCTATATGGACTTACCCCTAGATTCCACCGGGTCCGTCTGCGTCGCGTTACGGCTGCGCCGCGGCGTTCCCAAAGATCGCGGCCACTTTACGGCCCCTACACACGGCGGCGTGCGTTGTCGCTTGCCGGCGGGGGGGGGCTGAAACTAGACCAACAACCAATCACATGAATCTCCCGCCCCAGACACACAAGCACGCGGTTTGATTGGCTAGAGCTTGCACTGGCATATGATTCGATTGGCTGACGCCTCCGTCGAGGCGGCAAAAGTAGAACATTGCTCTACTTTTGCAGCGAGCACCGCGAGAGAAGCTACGCTTTGCTCCCACAATGTAGTTCGGTGAATCGTGACGTCACCCCATTCAAAGTGAATGGGCAGAAGCGTTGAAGCGGCAACGCACGCCGCCGTGTGCAGCTCAGAAGCGTCCCAGAAGCAGACGGACCCGATGGAATCGAGGGGTTATTCTCCATGCATGCCTCAAGTGGCAATTCAAGGAAATGCAGTTTTGGGCAAATCTGAATAGCACCAGATGTTGTTATATAGGTTGTCGTCTGAACAGTCTTAACTGTTTTGAATGTACTTTATTTCTCATTTGTAATGTTCCTGTTGCTAATGTAGCGACTGTGGCTGGTGGGTGGTATGAATCGCAGCCCCCACAGTCAACATGTTGATGTTTTCTTTGGAAAGATAACCCCAAGTTGCTCGTCATGGCCAACGATGTGTTAGTGTGTGAAAATGTTAATTTCCCTGAGCAGCTGGCACCTTGTATGTCAGACCTTGGCGCTTTATGAATGCTGTTTTAATATGCAAAAGTGATTTATGGGGTCACAAAGATTGAACAAGTGCAATATAAATGCAGTCCATTTAGCAGCATACACGTATCCGGGTATATGTTATCTACATATGTTTATTCTCTTGCCAGTGACTTTGAAAATGTGCTGAATCTTCACATTGTATGCGCATCAATCCATGTGTACAAACCCGCTTCAGTGTGTTTGTGTGGGTTATCGCGTTCCGCCACTGTTGGATTAAGGATTATGTAGACCCTGTTTTTGAATTGCAGCCATAATTGTCTTATGGGTGAGTTTAATGTCACATTATTTGAAAGGAATTGCTTTCAGATGGCTGACTGACATTATCCACCTTCTGCTTTGGCACTGCTTTATGCTATGTGCTGTAGATTGCAGCAATTCTTCAGACTGCAGCGCCTATTTGTCTGAACTCAGTAACCACAGGGCAGATTGCTTTTGGATGTACCGCACAGATAAATGTCAGCGGTGCACAAATAGAAAAATCACACTAAGAAATTCAAGCTTGCACTCGCACACAAACAAGTATGATTTTGTTTAATCTCTTTTTTGTTTTCCGCCTGTCATCATTACATTCTTGCTGCCTTATTTTTGAACTTATAAAATAATAATTGTTTCCTTTTCATGTCAGCTCAATTAAGAGGTATTGCCATACACAAACTTGGGCTCTTGAGAGAATTGAATAAGTCATTTAATGGCTCCATCACCACTAACTGCAGGGTACATTTGGTCCAAGCGAGTGCTTTGTAGTTTGCTATTTCTCATCTATTATCCACAAAGTGCTATATCAATTGTATGAGTCATTCTGCAGTGAGTCTGTTCTTTGCTTTCGACCTTCCAAAAACTCTCCAGAACAGATACGAAATGTTCCAATACAATATTCTTCAAAAATATATATAATGACCGTGAAATGAGGTGATGAAGACCGACTAGCTGCCGGTCAAGTTAGGGAACAGACCTAGTGTGATTTAGAAGAAATCTATGTGAGCCAAAGGAAATTGTAGCTTTTGTCTCGGAGCTGGAATGTAGAAAGCCAATCTGCCAATCAAACCTTCCCCCTCAGCACTAGTATACTATACGTTCCTGTGTGTTTGTGGTTTTGTGACTTTCTGTATGTGATGAGACAGCAAGAGGTTGAGCTGGAAATAGCTGACACACTAAAAAAAAAACGTTTAAATCAAGAGCGCAAATTAAGGTAAATCTGCATACAAATGAATCAAATCCAGAATCACACCTCCTGAGATGACTGTGCAAGGGGCAAAACTACACTATTACACTCCTAAATCGACCTGCCATGCCTTTTAAATTAGTTCCAATCTACTCTTGTGATGTTCAAAGCAGACGTTTTCAAATCATATCTTGATCGGAATTACAGTATCTATTTTTAAATCAATAATCTCAATAATGTGTGCTACGTATGGATTCTGGAGTAATGGTTGAGCATGAGTTTCATAACAATAGCAATAATTGTTGCTGCATATCCATCTACTTGATTATGCTTGTTTTTGTGTGTTTAATTGTACAGGTGTGTATGGTATCTACAGGCATGAAGAAAGAAACATCACCTAAAGCTGAATTGCAGATACAGTTAAAAAACATTCTGGAAAGTTTCCTGGTAAAAATTATGCTAAATTATTCTAACTGCAATATGGAAATAAACAGTTGATAGGCCAGTGCTTAGTAGTAGTAGTAGTAGTAGTAGTAGTAGTAGTAGTAGTAGTAGTAGTAGTAGTAGTAGTAGTATAGTTCACGTCCGGCAATAAAATATTTAATGGGCACTTTGTATTTTGCCCTTTTTTCAGCGGGCCAACTCTCACTGAGATTGTCCTTTAAAACAAGAGGATTTGAACAAAAGCTTACATTTGATTAGTTTGAATATAAATTACACTGGTATTACTAGAGGCAGCTGTAGATAAGCAAAGCAATAATTATTCTACTCCAAATATTCTTGTTACACAATAAAGCCTTGCTGCCAGCAGACATGAATTGCTAATAAATCAAATGTCCTTACTAATACATTTTTTCTTTCCGGAATACTTTTGCCGATGGCTTATGCTATAAAAAGCAATGAATAACCATCTCTTTTTGCATACTTTAACATGTCAGACCATAGAATATAGAAAGGTTGTTTCAAAGAACAAAACATTTGGAGACGAAGAAATGCATAGTATGAAAGCAGACAACCCTTCCGGTACAATTTTATTAGTTGCGGCAAGTGTGAGGAAATTGTGAGTCCAGGGGGACGTTAATGAATATTCTGCTTCATGATTGATCATCAGTATGTTCCAGCATGAACCATTTGCCCGCTTGCTGTGCCGGCTTTGAGGTCTACCCTTTGGTAATGATTACTTAGGAGCACATCACCAGACCAGGAAGACTCATTACAATATCAAGGAGACCTGCAGATCACATGTCTTTTTAGAGCCTTTGAGTAGAGATTTTGTCTTTTGTGTCCTGGTTATACGAGGCATGTGTGTCACCAATTCATGGGTCTCTATTATAACAAGCTCAGATGAATCCCCCCACCTTACGCATTATTAAACGTTGAAGGTAAAGTCATGGAAACCTTGCAGTGCCTTTCAAATGATCAAACAGGACTGTGAGAGAGTTTCCCACACTAAAGCATCAGTGCAAAACTCCGGCATGCAATGTGAATAAAGTACTACGTGATTCACCTTCCCCCCCGCTGTCATGTTTCATGATGCCCTCACCACACACTTAACAGGAAATGAATGACTTACCACTGCCCACATGACCACAAAGGTTGTGCCATTTGAGGTCTCTTATTTTCTCTGATGAAGAGAGAGGCTTACAGCGGAGCCGGTGTTCACCTTGGAGAGATCAAAGCGAGGTTTGCCGGGCTGACAGACGAAGGAATTTCATTCTTCAAGGCAGTCTGATATCAGAATCATTTTAAGACGTAAAAGTTGAAGAAAAGTCTAAGATGACTATATGCCTGTCAGGGAGTTTCTTTTTGGGAAGCCCCATTGTGTCGATCTAATATGACATGATAATGAAGCTTATTGTGAACTTTCCATTTCAAGGTGGGTAATCGCAGCACTCCACATGCGCACTGACTCCACTCTATCAAAAATATATCAGATTTGCCTAAATGAGCAGGACAGTTTCGTCAAGAATTTACTGCGAATAATGAGAGATGTGAAAGAGAGAAAAAGGGAGGAGAGAAAATGATGAAGCCGGTGGATGAGAGGGGGTAATTATTGCGCAGATAAAGAGGGATTGATGGAAAGAAACAAAAGGGAAACACAAAGTGAAGGACAAGCGTGTAACTTCACTGTGAAAGAGAGATAAAAGCAAAAGAGAAAAAGATGGAGACCAAAGAGAGCGGTGATAGCCCCTCGAGAGAGACGGGCCGAGACAGAAAGGGAAGAAGTGAGAGATTGCTATGTATCCTTTTTATAGGAACGGCATGGTGTGATGCGGAGACGGAGTGAAGTAGAGAGGTAGATAGTTAGCACAGTGGCAGAGTGAACTCTTGCTCAGTTCCTGTCAGCACAGGGGGCGGCTTGGGACGGGTGGTGTGTGTGTGTGCGCGCTGGTGTATGTGTGTGTGTATCCTTCTCTTGACAGTGAGGAAGAACATAAAGTCTCTAATTGCTCTGGTGACTGCATCTTCAGACCTCTTCCACAGCAAAAGGGGGAGACAGAGAGTGGGAGAGAGGGCAGAATAACACTGACAATAGGACTAAAACAAAGACATAGGTTTTAGTAACAGGAAGAGGGACTAAATTAAGTCCCACACACAGAAGTCTACAAACAGATATATTGCATTTAAATAGCTAAATATATCAGTAATATGTGTGCGAATGTATCCAAGGACAATGTTCGAGGGGTTGCTAGTATGAGGCGGCCGTGAATATCACCTAAATCTGCAGTTTTTAAACCGACTTAAGAAATCCAAACAGTACGTTTCTGTATAACAAATAGCTGTCCAGCCCTTCAGAAAAGAACCTCTCAAAACCCACAGATTACTACTTGCGCAGCAACCAACGTCAGACACCCTTAGCTGATGAACCCAGTGCGACATTTATCAGCTAAAGACTCAGATATTTAGCTCAGGAGTTGGTAGAGACAGAGCTGTTGCCAGGTGGCCAGAAACCCAGCACGAAATGAATGATGACATGTGCTCTATAACTGCTAGAGTTACAGTTTGCTAAAAATATCACCTTCAAAATTGGTTATGTGTCACTGCAATCCAGAGCTTGCCTCCTCTGCAACCGACGTGTCCGAAGAAATGTAAATATCTGCTTTGCTTTGAACAAAGTAGTAACCCATTAACAATGATATGACGTCTATTAAGACAGTTTTGAATGATACAATGACACTGTCTTTATCGACATCTCTTTCATTGATTTGTGGAAAAAAGAGATGTGTGTTAGGTGGTAAGGGCAGTTGGATGTTTTGCTCACCGTATGCATTGCTGATTTTGTGATTATATTTGTGCACCTTGACCTGCAGGAAAGATATATCCATAACACTTTCAACACTGACCTCTGCCATATCTCTGACTTCAGTCCAGTGACCCTTCCTCTCTCCTGGGTGTATATCCTTAACGGTCTGTCAGCTCTGGAAGAGGAGAGAGGGACAGACAGAGGATAAAAAGAAGGGGAAGGGGGTGACAGAGAGGGGGAGAAATGTAACAAAGAGAGCGAAAGGGTTCGTCACCACCAGGGACCTGCTGAAATGTCCCTGCTTTGTCACTGTCCCACACACACGCACACACACTTTCTCTCAATCTTCTCACTATAATATATACACATAATCCTTGCTGTCAGATATATGTTACACACACATGGATCATACTCTGCCTAAATCCTTTTCCAGTGTTTTTCCACTGGCTGCGGTGTGTGTTTATGTGGGCGACATCTTTCAGGGCGGATGCTAAAACCCTTCCTTTGGCCAATGATAAAAGCTCAGAGTGTGTGTGTGTGTGTGTGTGTGTGTGTGTGTGTGTGTGTGTGTGTGTGTGTGTGTGTGTGTGTGTGTGTGTGTGTGTGTGTGTGTGTGTGTGTGTGTGTGTGTGTGTGTGTGTGTGTGTGTGTGTGTGTGTGTGTGTGTGTGTGTGTGTGTGTGTGACTACCAGATGTTTGGACATTAGTAGACTGCTGGTATCTGCAGCTCAAATGAGCCTTGGGGCTTAGGTCATTAACGAACAGCTTTAAACTTACTAATACACACACACTACACACACACACACACACACACACACACACACACACACACACACACACACACACACACACACACACACACACACACACACACACACACACACACACACACACACACACACACACACACACACACACACTGATCCCCAAGAAGCTGAGTTGGTAGGTTTTTTTTTAAACTCTCAAAACTGCCATGTAACCAATTACTGATATAAATGTAATGCAACAACCTCAAGTGACATTAGGTCAGAAAAAGAAAACATTATATGATTGGTAGAGAAAAGAGAGGAGGCGTAGAGATGTAATAAATGAGGGCAAATGGTGCGTTAAGGAGAGGGGAAGAGAGAGAAGAGATGTCTACATGCGTGTCATGTAAGGTGGTTAGTGGACAAGTGACACTAAACTTGTGAGCATTTCATGTGGGAAGCCAGTTGGGGATTATGCCTTGGTCTGTAGAGGCTGCTACTGCCAACAAGGAAACGGCTGGAGACGTTGTGAAAACTGTGCGTGTTACACTCTTTTGGTGAAAATCCTGCTTGTCTGAGTGACTCAATGTGTGTTCATGAGTGGCCCCATGGCATTTTACACCTTCGCCTAGCCAACAGAGGAGCTGGCAGCAACAGGGAGCATGACAAACGAGTAGCTGGGAACTACAACTTGGGATGAAAAAGACAAAAGCTAATTAAAAGAATGTTGTGTGTGCAACAGCCTGTATTTGCTTTACTATGTAGGACTCACCTTATTGGCCCTATATTCATATCCCTATATAGAATCATCCCTCAACATCACTGACACTGCACTCTCCTGGCTGAAATCCTACCTCACCGACAGACATCAGTTTATCAACATCAACAACTGCTCCTCTGTCCCAAGGCGTCCCTCAGGGTTCGGTGCTTGGCCCCCTCCTCTTCATCCTTTACATGCTCCCCCTTGGCAAAATAATTTGTCGCCGCAACCTTCAATTTCACTGCTACGCCGATGACATCCAACTTTATATCTCAACAAAAACCATCAATCCCACAACACACTCCACTCTCACCAACTGTCTCTCAGAAATAAAAGCATGGATGCAAACCAACTATCTCCAACTGAACAGTGCCAAATCAGACATCACCATCATCGGCCCCCCATCCCGTATCAAAGACATCCAGAATTTCAACTTCACCATTGACAGCCACACTCTATCTCCCCCCCTCACATCCGCAACCTCGGAGTCATTTTCGACAGTCAGCTCAAATTCAACCACCAGATAAATCACATCACCAGGACCGCCTTTTTCCACCTCAAAAACATTGCCCGTCTCCGCCCATCACTCTCCTCCTCTGCTGCTGAAACCCTGATTCATGCATTCATCACTTCACGACTCGACTACTGCAATAGCATCCTCTAGTCTACGGCATACCATCCAACCTCCTCAATAAACTCCAACATATCCAGAACTCTGCTGCCCGTCTCCTCACCCACACCCGCTCCCGAGACCACATCACTCCCATCCTCCAGAACCTCCACTGGCTCCCCATCCGTCAAAGAATCCACTTCAAAGTCCTCCTCATTACTTACAAAGCCCTCAACAACCAGGCCCCCCCCTACCTCACAGACCTGCTGCACCACCACACCCCTTCCCGCTGCCTCCGCTCATCAGAAGCCAACCTCCTATCCATCCCCACCCACACCAATCACCGGACCTGGGGGGACAGAGCCTTCTCCGTCGCTGCCCCCTCCCTCTGGAACTCATTCCCACAACCCATCAGAGACTGCACCGACCTCACCACCTTCAGAAAACTCACAAAAACTCACCTCTTCAATCTGGCTTTTCATGTGTGATTGTTTTTGTATTATTTGACTTTAACTTTAACTATATATTTATTTGTTGTTCCTTTCTTCTCTTTTCTTTTTTCTTCACTATTATCTGTAAAGCGTCTTTGAGCACCTGTAAAAGCGCTAACAAATTAAATCTGTTATTATTATTATTATTATTATTATATTACAAATACATTTAAATGACCTTTTTCTCACACACACTTTGTTGCAATGGACTGACCACTTGGTTACAAATGGCCAACTTGTCACCTCTTGCCTCTTGTTTAAGACCAGTATAACCATAATGATGTTTTCTTTAGGGTCAGTTGTTTATTGTTGGGTATTCTGGTTATTTGTGCTGTAAATATTTTTCACAAACCATCTTAGATCCCTAACTCAATATTTGTTGTCAATCACATAAACACACTTTCTTTGTCCTTCATTTAAGACCACATACATTACGATCAACTTCTTCACTAGTTTAAATAAGATGATTCATCAGAACACCTCACCAAACAAACTGCTGTCTTCAAGTAATAACATGTGTGCTATTTATCTCTCAAATGAGACTCGACAGCACAATTCTGTACAATTTAGTCTCTTGGCAGCGCAGGGGGAGAGAAAGAGAAAGAGAGAAGGAGTGAGAAAGAGAGAGTGCGTGTCCTTTTGGCCATTTTCCCAGTCAAACGAGTGTGAGAGGAGTGCAAAGGCAGCCAGGGCCCTCAGAGAGCCAAGCACTGTTTAAACGATGTTATCACAAGACATTTGTTTCTCCATCTGTTTCACTTACACATTCTCTAACTCCCACTCCTCATCCCTCACCCCTTCTCTCTCTCTCAGTATGTCACGATTAACATTGAAGGTTTAATGTGATGTGGATCATTTGACCACATCATTTTATATGTCTGTGTAAAGTTGCAGTGGTGGCACGAATATACACTTTGAACCCTTATATTAGTCACCCCAGTACCAGTGTGTGAGCGCCTGTTAAATTGTTTCATAGATGAGAAACCAGATTTACAGATTCTGGTGTTTTTTGTGGATCCGTGCATATTGTATATGGCTTTCAAAATCAATACATCTGTCAGGTTTCAAATAGATTGCTTTCCTGCTATCTCAAATTGGTGTGACTTTTTTGTGGTGTACACAAGGGAATAATATACACAAAAAAATCACTAAACCGTGTCTTCAAACTGTCCATCCGTTGGAATCCAGATGGAGGTTTCCTGATTGTTATATCATATTTAACTAAATGCCTTTGGAATGACAAAACAAGACATAATTAGACTTGGGGAAACTGGGATGGACATTTTTCACAGTTTAATATAAACTATTAGTATATTAATAGATTGATTATTAAATGATGCAAATACTTGTTGATTGTAGCCATAGAGTGCAGATAGTATGGGGTTTAAAAAAGGGTCAACTCATCAAAGTTAATGCAGTAAAAGAAAGCACTCTATGTAGTGAAGATATAAATAAAGCCTTATTCAGTTGACGGGTTCATTAGAGGTATTTTTATATGAGTAAAAAAAGCATTTGCAAACCTAAATGATAATTGGATTAGATCAATAACATGCAACTATTTATCTGACACATTTAGGCTTGATAGCCAATGTAATCATAAGGTATTATTTGTTATATGTTATAAATGTATCAACTTAAAGGACCATTAATGTCAGAGCTCTTTTTTGATTTCAGACAGAAAATACTGTTGAATTTCCTGCGGCCTGTGACTTGTGGTGAAAAAACAACTTCATAATATTCTGAATTAATTAGCATTCTTATTATCTGGATTCATTCTACAATGTGATATTTATATACTCTTACTCAGACTTGTTTGGCTGATTTTCTTCCTTACAATAAGGTCACAGTACAGATGTCATCCACACCTGGCTTGGACACAATCCCAGTGCAAGCCAGATTGAATCTGACTGATCTCATCACCCTGATTGATCACTATGCATTTAATGCACATTTACACCTCATTAACCTCCTGTTAATGGTGTTAGTGCAGTCAGAGAATCAATAGCATGTGTACAATTATTAGTTAGTAATATGTCTCTGACTTGAATATTTGTAGAATCCAAGTTTGTCCAAAACAAGATTGAGTTGCTGAAACAGATAAAGGAGACAAAGTTACAGTCGTCAGCAAGTCAATGGAAGGGACAGTGTAATTAAATGGATACCTTTTCTACATTTGTATTGGTACCAATCACATCATGTTTGGCAATTTGAGGACTGGGATATACAGTAAAAGGTTCTAAATTTTAGGTTTATTAAAGTTAGAAATATACAGTGCACTTATCTAACCAGGTAATAAGAAGCCTAAATGTGTTCAGTCTGACTACCGTTGAATGTTACAATTACACCCTCCCAAGCTTTATTTGATTGTAACTATCTCAGTGGCAAATGGCTAAAATGCCAGATGATTTTAACACAATTTGCCTTTCGAAAAAGCTTTTTCTCTTTCCCTTTGGCCCGCACACCTGAGATTTAGTCTTGTAAGTACATGTGATATTAGTGATTAGAGCCAAGAGCAAGCTCTCTTTTAGAATATATCAACACTTTTAAGCACATGTTGTGAATTTATGCATCGTTTTTAAGGTAGTTTCTTTTAACAGCTGATTTCTCAGATAGCTTAAAAACCTGAGAGTATTGAGAAAGAGAGGTTTGCATGAGGAATTTAAAGTAATATGATGCTTAAACCAAATGTTGGGGCTTTAAATACAAATGTTCTACTCTCCTGTGTGCATTTGAAAGCTAGCATGATCTGATACGTTTTTATGCCTTCAAATCTGTGCGTGTCTGCTCTGCTGTCCTTGTGTCCAAGTGAGTTTGTGTACGCCGGTGCATATTGTGCTTGCCCATACCAGAGCTTGCCAACCTGCAGAGATGCGATCCCACAGGGTGCAGTGACTGCCAGTTCCTATTAATATCAATGGCAACAGTTGAGCTGTAATGACTGACTTTGATTATCATTTAGCCAACCGGTGAGCTACTCTAACAATGCTTTTGCAATCCTGGAGCCTTTACCTGGAAAATGACGAGACAAAAATATAAATAAAGCAAGGCCATTGACATTGCGTAGTAAATGACAGAAGCAAAGAAATTCCTTTTGTTCAATCATCTTTAATTTTGTGTCAGTGTGGTTGACTTTCAAAGGACTTGCTGCCATTTTTGGAGTTGGAATATGTTATTAAAGAAGAACCCTGTTATTTGTATTGAAATGGTTAGAAAGGGGTTCACATTTTTTAAACACATGTCTGTCACATCTTACAGTTCAGCAATTAAATAAAGACATTGAAGGATTAATACTTGCAGAAGTATTATTTTGTCATTCTTATAATGGGCATTAGACAGTAGCTGCTGATCAAACCTTCATTTAATGATGTAAACCTTCTTGTATAACTTTAATATATAGACCAATATTGCTATGCTCTATAGGTTGACAGCTTGGTAGCCGCTCGACACAGACACACTCTTGTACGGTTAACTACTGAACACCACCGGTGGAGCCGCTGAGGTTTACATTCAGGGTGCCCTTGTCCAGAGCAAAAAGGAAACACGCTTTGCTCCACCGCTCCAAAGTAGATGCTCACATACTGACAATATTATTGTAGCATTGGTTGATGATTAGCCTTAATGTTTGGTAGGTGATCTCCATCGGCAAGTGCCCTGCCTATTTTTGGTCATTTTGTTTTATTCAGCAATCTGGCATGGAGACTTGGCAGCTCTGCTAACATTGTGCCCTTCACAAGTATGCTGATTATAAGGCACATTAAAATGAGAGAATGGCCGTTTAACTCTTATAATGAAAATGAGAATAAGGGTCGGGGGTTTTGGAGAAGCTTGGAAGCATCGCAAATGTTAGCTCTGAGAGTTGGGAGCGACAAACACGATTCGATGGCAATGCTACAGTAAGCTAGACGAATGAATAATGCAAAGGGGAACATCCGTTGGACATGTTTTTTTTAGCGCTACAGGAAAATGTTAAGTGGTCCCGAATACAAAACAATGTCCAGATGTAATCTAAAAATATATATTGCAAAGATATATGTTATGTTGTGTCTTTCTGTCCAGCACATGTTTGTTTTTACTGAGTCATGCTAGCAGTCTCTAGTTGAAGCTAGCATTTTGACTTGTCATTCTGCTTCATCTGCCTCTTACAGTAAATGCCCTTTCTGAATTAACAAAGCGAGAGTAAGTAGAAGTGCTGAGGGGATATGGGGACACATTACTAGCTTTTAGTTGGCGCCACTGTGTGCTCGTGTGTGTGTTTGTGGGGGTGTGTGTGTGCGTGTGTGTGTGCGCGTGTGCGTAGATGTGGTGAAATGCAAGTCACTTCAAAAATAAATGTGTTGAGGGCAGGTGTGTGATTGAATCAAAGTGTAATTGAATGCGTTTCGTGGACTAGTTTAATAGAAGTCTGGGTATGTATGTGCAGGCGAGTGTGTAAATGTGAGTGTGTGTGTGTGTGTGTGTGTGTGTGTGTGTGTGGGTGTGTGTGTGTGTGTGTGTGTGTGTGTGTGTGTGTGTGTGTGTGTGTGTGTGTGTGTGTGTGTGTGTGTGTGTGTGTGTGTGTGTGTGTGTGTGCGTGTCAGGTAGTAATTAATAAAGACAGGAACATTGGCTCTCCTGCTGTGCTGACATGCCTACAAGGGACTTGCCAGCAGTCCAAACATTCACACACACTGGAGATAAAGACACACTTATTCCAACAAACTGCACAGGGGCTAGAACTTTCTCAGCCAGTTAAAAAGTAAACCTTGACTTAATTTAACCGGCTCTTAATTTCAACGTCCTAATTTTGAACAAGCTTCACCTGAATATAGCGACAAAGAAGAGGGGGCTATGCATTATTGAGACCCTTTTTCTACTTTATTTCAGTCATGCAGCACATTAATATTGTGGTAGTCTGATAAGGAGGACAAAAATGAAAGTAGAGAGGGGGAAAGGCTAAGATCCTTAGCAACATACTCTTTTCACCCTCTGAGCCTTTCACACACAATAACATTCAAAAGAAAGTTAACTTGCAAACAAATAACAAAGGCAGGTGGGGGCAGAACCACTTAGTGGGACGTGAACTTCCTGCACGCCCTGAGAGCCGACCACTGGACCTGCAGTGTTTGTTCCACGCTCTCTGCAACAGAGGCAATCAGAATTTTCTGAAGTGATCCAACTGAGAAAAATAATTATGGTTTAAGCTGAAACAAAAGATGACACGCATGTGTGTTTGCGTGTGAGCTCCTGCACTGAAAACATCAGATGTCCTCGCATTGAAAGAAGAGGGAGAGTATTCAGAGGGCTTTGTCAACTTTACATTGTAGTAGTTTTAGGTGTTTCTTACAATGACAAAGATTAGAGGTTGTTATTGGTGCATTTTATATATGACACTGTATTGTGTTCATCCAACCAGAAATGTGAAGGTGGGATGTGCTTCACTTTAATCACAAACCTTCCTCCTAGACTTGAATTGCGCAAATGATAAAACAAAAACTTTTTTGATGATGTTACTTCAAAGAGAGTATATAAGGCAGGGTCAGACTCCACCAGTCTGATGACTTGAGAGAAGGGAGGAAGGGATATTGAGCAGAAACGCAAGGTCAAGGAAACAAGGATAGGGGAAATAAAATTGATCTACTGTGTTTGTGAATATGTATTTCCTGTCTGTCACTCTAATTGAGTTTTGAATGTTTAATTAGAATTGGCAGTTTGATTTTATAGTTGCTGAAGTCACTCTTGAGAATAATAATAGTAAAGCACCAGAGTTTTCAAACTGAAAAATCTACGTACGACACAGAGACCTTCAGCAGCTGAAAGTGGAGGTTTATGTTTTATTTTTCCTGGATATTTAAGTCTTAGTCTGCAAACAATCCGCTGTGAAGGAGTTCCGACTGTCAGTCATGTTGATGTCAGTCACTCTGTATTCCTCAGCCGGCATGCCTCGTGGCTTATACTTAGGGAGGCGGAACTGACTACTTTGGTGTGTTGGGGCTTGAAGAGAGAGAGAGTCTGTTGCGAGAATAGGAACTGAGTGGGAGCTGTCACAGCAGCTCTACTGAGCCTGGGGTAGAATTTAGGCCACAATAGCAGTTCTTTCCTTTGGCATCAGCTAGGGATCACAATAGCCTCTGTAGATTTACAATAAAGCATTTCCAGGGTACACTAAATGCCACAAGCCATTCCTGTGTGAGATTCAAAGAGTCAATTACACTGCAATAATGTTTACAAAAGTGTTCTGGTAGCCTTTTAGACGGAACATTAATATGATTCCAGTGAAAAACTATTCAAACAGCTTGCGGTATGTGCAGTTTGTCCCGTCTTAACAATAAAAGTGTCCCAAACATCTTCCTTTCACTACTGTATGTGAGTGTTGCATTATCCTTGGCTACATGAACAAATCATTGTTCAAATTGTGCTAGAGGAACAGCTTTAGGGATGTTGTCAGTCTGATGGTTGTTATGTCCACCATTTCAGCCCAGACTGAAATATGTCTACAGCTTTTGGATTGATGGCTATGACATTTGGTATAGATATCAATTGGGCCCAGAAGACCAATAATATGACTTTGGCGATCATCCAACTTCTCCCTCTAATGCCACCCGCAAGTCCAAATCTTAACTTATGAAATAGCTTCTACTTGATTTATTGGCACCACATTTAGTACATCCCAGCTTCCCTGATGATGAATCAAAAGGGCTGTACAATGTATCGACATTGCGATGTGCAATACTGAAATGCTAAACTAAGATGTTGACCATGGTATAAACTAACCTCAGCATGTTAGCATTGTCGTTGCAAGCTTGTTGTCATGCTAAAGTTAGCATTTAGCTGAGTTATTTATGTCAGCCCCTGTTGTAGCCCTAATATATATTTTTTCACTCATCCTCCTCCTAACTCCAATAGGAACTGTGCCAAAGATATACAGATATATTCTGTTAGTGAATGCACCATATTCAAACCAATTGTCACGCCTCTTGTAAATCTGTTTAGGAAAGCTGTTTTATCACTATTATACACAACACAGTATACAACATGTAAACAAACAAGGGTAACAAGAAAGACAAAAAAAAAGGGTCACAGTTCTGCTGGAAAATGTAGCATAGCAAATGGCGGGATCGCAACCTATTAATAATTTTTTTTTTTGTAAACATCTGACTCACTCATTCATTCCCACTCGGTGTCGCATCATTCATCTACCTTGCTACTCTCGGCTTGTTTGTTCTCCTTTCATGAAACACCTGTGAAGTTCAGGCCTGCAATGAGAGGCATATATACGAAGGGGTCCTATCCAATCATGAGCTAAATCGATTGTCAGAAAGAAAATATGCACAGAAAGGGAAGAGAAAATCCCAAAATGTTATGTTTCACAAGTCTGCCTCTACTGTGAGTTTTTAACATTCTTTTTGTTTTATGTTCAAAACCTTAACAGTGCCCTTTTGAAGACTGGTTTATCAAGCTTGTTCACGAATGCAAGCGGTCTTTTATACTTGTATACGTACATTCATTATAGCACTAGTGTAGATTAATTCAATGAAAAAGAATCGTTGTGTACTGTTGTACTGCTAAACTTACATTTATGTTAAATCTTTTGTGGTATAGAAAAGCTGCTTTAAAAGGAACTCTACTGTCGGCATCACGATGAACTTTAAATGGACAGAAACTGTTAAGAAAAGAGCAAAACCACAGATCAGAGGAATCGCTGCTGTAGCCCTCTCTTGTTTCTTCTCTTATTGAGCCCTCAGTCGTTGTTCTGCCTGTGTTTGTAACAAGGGATCATGTCAGCCCATTAGATCCCCTGTTGAAAAATGGATGAAGAGATGAGAGAGACGAGGGCTTACACTTCCCTTCTCCACCACATCCTCGTCATCCCAATCTCCTCCTTCTGATCTCTGGTATCCTTACTTTCTGTCAGTTTAGAGAGAGGGACGAAGGTGTTGTTTGTGTACTACTCAATAAGAACCTGGGATTTATGAGAGTCTCATACATCTCCACAGGAATGATCTAATTAATTTGGCAATGTTGTGAATCTGCATGTCTCCATTTTTGTCTCCCATCGAGATCTAAACAAGAAAATATAGTCTTGTCTTTCGACTGATGTTGTAAATAAAACAGAATAGCCTAGCACATAATGAATTATATAAGGGTTGTCTTTCAAGTAGAGATGGGCATTTGCTGTGGGTATTTACTGAAGAAACACATACTAATAAATATATCACAGTTTTCAAAACCGAGAGCATAGATAAAGACTTGTAAAGTATAACATCTCCAAGATAATTTTGTCCAATCAGATTCATCCAGTGTTACTGCCATGGTTGTGCTGTTCCTGTTCTCTTTTAATCTGTGGTGCCATGGAATAGAGGGTTTGAGGAAATATTGAAAATCACTCGGCAAATATGTATACTTAACATGTCAGGGTTTGTCGGTTTTAAAAAAGCGTGATTTATGTTTGCTATCTGATTTGTGACCTATTTTCTTCCTTTGCACGATGACCACGAAGAAAGATCCTTGGCAGAACTTGAAGGCTATACAGTATCTTGAACTTTTCTCTCCTAAGAAGAGACAGTCCAAGTCCAGTGTTGTGTATTTGGAAGCTTAAAAGTAAATATATAGTTTCCAATTTCTAGAAAGTCTAAAATGGACTAGCTTAAATCCTAAAAAAGCCCTTTTTGATATAACATGAGCTATAAACAGAACATTTCACATAGCTGTACGTTAACAACCAGGACATCTTGCTAAAGCAGTCGATCAAACAACTCAAAAACAAACTGGGACAGATTGTACTGTATAGTAGGTTTGCTGTGAGAGTTTCATTCTATCATTTTGTCTCTGATCATGTTCTTATAGTTTACTGCCTATCATCCGATAGACACTGTCAGAGGGAGCCAGATTGGTAAACGGTATCGATTTAATTTCTACTGGAAGCCACAGTATGTTGTTACGTCCTAATGTAGCTATTTTCATCTGTTCGGTTTATGATGTGATTTAGTAACCACCTGAATTATGTAGTAAACACGCAGCCATCATATACCCTGACTTCACTCATAGGATAGCATGGTTTCTGGTACTTTCAAAATGTGGTCTTAAGAAGCGGAGTGATGTATTTGTTGTGGAGATGTACACATCTTGGACAGATCCACAGAATGATAGGTTTAGGGGCAGTGGGAAATATACATGCTAGGCGAGTATTTGTCCGTTTCATGGCCGCCATTCGTGGTGCTAGCTTCCCCACTGGAGATGCTACTTCCTGTTTGTCTTTTCTCTGTTGTTTTGTAGTACTTGAGCACACAGGTGCTACTGAGCAGCAGATAATGCCCTCGCCGCCTTAGTGGCTGTAAGGAGGTGAGAAGTTGCTGTAGAGATCGCTGAGCAGATGGCAGCACCACATGTGACAAGTCAAGATGCTTTTAACAACGAAAGGAGTTCAAATAGCTCTTGTGTTTGACGGCATGCGTGATTGTCAAAAGAGTTTCTTGATGAGCATTCACTATGTCTACGGCTGACTTTTTTGAATGGCAAGGTTTTTGTGCCAAGAGATGGAATACATTACAGATAGAGGAAGACAGATGGCTGGAGGGAGGTTGATGGTTGCTGAGGATGGTCGCTTGTCACATCAGAGTCTGACTATTCTCTGCGGATGTCAGCAGCATAGTCCTGTCATCGCACATCTTTCTCTGCGTCTCCCTCTCTCCTCCCTTCTGCTTCCAAAATTCTGACCCTGTGTCGAATCCAAACTAATGGCTTGTGAGTACACTGCATGTGCTGCTTTCCTGACCCGCCAAAACTCTCTAGTCTTTATCAATTTCCTCCTCTCTTCATGCCTTTCTTTATTTCCCTATGCGTGCCTTTTTCAAATTCCTTTGCTCGCTTCTTTCAATAACCTCCTCTTTCACCCCTGGCTCGCCTCTATACTCTCAGTTTATATTGGCCTCCCTCAGTTTTTCTTTCAGTTTCCTCCTCTCCATCTCACTGAGTCATGTCGTTCTTTCTCGATCCCTCTCTCCCCTCACACACACAGGCACAGAAAGTATTGGCTTATATTTCCCATGGTGTCTGCAATACATTCAGCTTCACTAGCGGCAGCAATGTACTGGAGCAAGGCACCTGCTGTGCTGAGCTGATATGAGAAGAAAGACAGATACACAGTCACAAACACATGCAGACCCCCCCCCCTCCCCCCCCCTCCCCCCCACACACATACACACACACATACACACACACCAAATGCTCCAAAACGGTGAAAATCTAACCATCCTCTTTCGGTAATTGCAGACACTACACAAAAATATAGATACTTGTACACAATTACCGAAAATATTTTACATCAGCCGACAGGGCACACATAACACACACTCTCAAATACTGACACACACAGTTTGTGTTGTCTCGGCAGCTAAAAGCAACCCTGTCTGCTCCCGTTGCCTTGGTTACAGGCCATAGGCTTGTCTTGAGAGGTGCTCCAGGTCTCTGCTCGCCATGTCAGGCTATGCGGTCGGCACTGTGGGTCCGTCTGTCCTCGCCATCTGTGCGTGTCTGCATGTGCATCTGTGTGCTTGTGTATCCGGGGGGGGGGGGGGGGGGGAGCTGCCATATATATATGGATGTGCATCAAGCAGCAGTCACGGCGGCGAGAGCACAACATGTAATGTGGCAATTTCACAAGTCATAAACGAACCAAGAGTGCAATTATCAAATTAGTTTGCACTTTCTTGGATCTTGCAATGAGTCCACTCCCTTATTTTACAGTTTCATAATTGCTTATTCTCTTGTCAAAAGGCTTTCAGGAGGATACTGAAAAGGTCTTACAGGTAACAATGGCAGACAAAGTGTTTCTCGTTTGAGAGACTGCACCACTACTGCATACACATATGAATTGAGGTCTAAAGGTTTCCCTAATGTGTGATATTTGCTGCCTCTATAATAGTCCTCTCTGCAAAATCCTCAATAAGAAAGAACCTCCATGATTTAAAGGAAACTGAAACCTTATCAAAAATGTCTGCTTACTGCTTTTCTTTAATGCCTAAATATGTGGACAGAGTACTGCACTTGTGTATTTAAATGAACTTAGAACACAGCCTGCATGTGTCCATATTGCTGAGCATACTGTATGCTGACATGGTACTACATGGACATGTACCCTCAACTGCATGATTTTGGAGACAGGGATTGGAGAGCAGCCAGTAATGCTTACATATATCTTTCAGAAACATGAACTGAATGCTAATAGTCCATGTCCTTGTGTGTGGAACTGACAATAATTAAATAAGAACTTTGATGAAAGTTAATTGAATGGATTCACTTGACCTTCATCTTTGGAGGCAAGTCTGATCTAATAAAAAGAAAGCTTGAGTTGATGAAGGCAACATTGAATAACAACTGGCTTGATTTGATTAAAGCCTTTGCTATTCATCACTACTCTGATGTTTATAATTTATTTACATCATTCCTTTACATTTACTCTGGCATTCCATCTGATGTAGAATTGCATGCCCACTGACTGGCAAGCCCTTTATGCGGTTTTTACTGCAAAATGGCAGAAACAAGTTATTTGAAGGGATCTAACCAATTAGCTATTATTTACACATTAGCAAGAATGTAAGTGCCAGTGCAGACAATACGTATTCCCAACCTGAAACATTTTGCATAATGGCTAAAAGTGTAGTACTGTAATAAACACTAAATAAATATTAAGCTAATTTTAGAATGTGCATTTACTGTACAAACTACCCTTTCATATGTTATCCAGTCATTAGATCACTTTTTATATTTCATACACGTTTTGTGATTTCTTGAAGAAGTTATATGATATTTACTAAAAGCAACCCTTAGCCGTCGTTTAAAGCACAACAACAAACATAGGCTGCTCTTTAATGGTGGTGAAAGCTGTGGCTCTTGGACACTTGAGACACAATTATTTTGCATTACACACACATTTCAAATAGCTGTTTTATTCTTTAGGAAGGTCTTATCTTAAAAACTGTCAACAATTTTATTTAGCAAGGAAGGATTTTTGGAGCGATGGAAAATATGCAAAAATATAATCCCTCAAATGGTTTTTTTATTTGCAGGGGCAGAAGGTGTGTGTGTATAGTGTGAGAAAGCCCTCATAAGCAAACCTTTGTTCTGGTCCTGCCTAAGTGAAAGTAACATTTGCTGAGACAAGCAGAGCAACTCTCATAGAACATCCTGCTCTTTACTTAAGGCTTTTAAGACAGGGGGGGGGTCTACTTGTTATTCGAGGTGCTGCGCTGTGCGTATGCTTCAATGGCTGAAGAGATTTTGGCCTTCTGGCATGCAGAGGTAAGGGCTTTGTTAAGAACATTATGAACTCTTCAGTTCAGTCGTCTGTAACCATTAAAAGTTAAACAGGGTCATTTGCACAGATGTTTGCACAGAGTGGGTCTGCACATTTGCATGGTTTGTACAAAAGTTTATTTCTCTTTGTTTTATGTTGGCAAACTTGATAAAATAGTAAAATCCTCTGTACACGAAGTTCAGGCACGGAAAGGAATCGGCGGGAAATGTTTTGACACAAAGTAGAGAGTTGGCAGACTGTTGTGGAACTGCAGAAATGAGGTCAAGCAGCCAAAGGGTCAGAAGGAGAATGGGATACACTCATTGATCAAGTTTACCACAAGGTCCTAGGAAACTAAGTGGGTTAAAAAGAGGGATGGGAGTGGAGGGAGGAAGGTGGTGAGATTCCTGGCTGTGTGCCTACCTACTCCATCATAGAGAGGCCCACAGAGAGAGAGATATACCAAGGACAGCTGGGCACACTCTGTATCAGTGTGTAAACTTGTGACATCACTCATCTGACAGATTCTTCCTCCAGCAGCTGCGACCCTCCTCTTCGTCGTAACACACATAGTAGCTAACATTGTAAAACACGCCACAACTTTGTGTCGTTTGTATGATGGAGAATTTGAAAACCCACAGGACTAAATGGGTCTTAAGGTGTCACAAGTTTAATGGTGAAGGAATATGTGTGTGTCTTCTGATTTTTAAATGTTGGCAGTAATGTGACAATTACTTTTTACTTGGACAGCACGAAAGTGTGTGTGAACGTGTGTGACCTATCAGGCTTGGTACTCATGGGGAGAAGAGTGAGGCTTCAGTGGCACAGTGAGAAGCTGGATGTCATTCTGATTCCCTCTGTATGAGACTGATGCTGAGGGATTTCAAAGACACACACACACACACACACACACACACACACACACACACACACACACACACACACACACACACACACACACACACACACACACACACACACACACACACACACACACACACACACACTGCAGAAGGGAGCCCTGTTAAAAATCCTCGTTTAAAATGACAGTTATAATTCAGACATGAGTCATCCAGTTATTAGCAAGAATACACACACTGTTGATTTGGTGCAGCTATGCAATGGTCATTCCTACATTTTCCTGCATTATAGGATTAGCCTACATAAATGCCCACACTGAAACACACACACTTGACTATTTTGCAGCAGTTAAAGCAATCATGTAGAATTAGGATTTGGTTCTTAATAATTCGGCTTTCCATGTGCATTTCTGCTCCTTCTTAGCGAAGCAGTCCAAGGCACGTTACAGCAAACGCTTGTTACAAAGCTGAGATGGAAAAAACATGAAACATCCATACTTGATGAATATGTAACAGTCAGTACCTAAATGGCGGATGTTATACATTGTAAGAATCTTTCAAATGTAGGACTATATCTGGTCCTAAAAAGAAATATCTGGAAGGCTTTACACATGTTATTTGAAATAGAATGTGGGGAAACCTTTAAAAAAGTAGTGCATAAGGGTTTGAATCTACACCACATTATGGTTAATCTCAGCTCTAAGGCTGCTACTTTAAAATGTTAAGATACTGCAGCCAGCGGAGAATACCATATTTTCATGGGGACAAAAGAAATGCAGAAGAAGAAATGCACTCAGGTAATACATTTGTTTTACACATGCACCAGAGCCCTCCATTTTTACATTCAATGATTAAAATAATGAGTTCTTTGTGAAGATGTTTGCCTTCAAAGGTGTAGAAAATAACATCACACTGGGCTTCTAAGTGCTGCCTTTTTTGTTACCTGAATGCATCACAAGGACAGACGAAAAGGGAATCAGTGACACAATTTGGGGATCCTGAGATGTTTTATCAAGGAGAAAGACGGAGAGCTTGACAAAGTTGGAAAGCTCCAAATAGGGGGAAAAAATGATGAAAGGGACAGCGTGTGTATGACGAAATCTGAATTGACATAGAGGGACAGGCGTAAAAATAGGTAGAGACGTCGAGAAGAAGAAAAAGGAACAGATGAGACGGGAGAAGAGTAGAAAGAGGCAAGAGGCTCTGTCTGCATCCTAAGAAGATTTAGACATACAGGAATTAGGAGAAAGAGGTTTAATGGTTAAAAAGGAAAAAGACAGGCGCTTAAAAATGCAAACTGAACCTCCTCAGTCACACGTGGTGGTCTCTGGGTGGATCCTTTAAGGTTTTAAGGGTAAATATCACACGAGTAATGGCTTTAAAAGCACAATTAAATGAATGGCTGAAGCTCGATAACAGCGTGCCTCCCTTTGTCTCACCTCAAAGCATCCCTGGTGTCAGACTTAGTTAGCACCACCTAAACATGATTAGGGAGTGACATTACCAGAAAGCGCTCTGGAATCAGCCTTGCTGTGAGTCAGCCGCTTCATTTCCCTGGGGAGGGAAAGGGTCAGTATGAGAGAGAAACTGAACTCAAAGCAGCGCTGAGTCACTTCACATGACAGTGAAAATGCTGCTGATACTGTTAATGAGTCGAAGGTGAGGAGTCCTCTAGGGGTTTGGGGGGGGGGGGGGGGGATGTTTTGCATGTGATGGAGCGTGGTGGAGTTTGTGCGTTTTGACCCGAGTTACCCTGCACATGTTTGTATGCTAAACTCTGAGCTTTGTGAGAAAGTTCAAAACGGGTTTTGTGCAGCGGCATAGCTTCTATCCTTTGTCTCCTGTCTCGCGTTTGTTTATTGCTAAGTCCCAAACAAGTCTTCTCCCATGCTTTTTGTATATCTGTTGCTATTCATTTTTCATCTTCTCTTACTCAGACAGTGTGTCTCGCTCCTTACTGCGAGTTCACACCATGCTTCTGTTCTTTGCTCCTGCGTTGCTAACACAGAACCTCAGGGCAGGTTTTGGCTTGCTAGTTGTCGTGCGGGAACGCCACACACACACACACACACACACACGCACACACACACACACACACACACACACACACACACACACACACACACACACACACACACACACACACACACACACACACACACACACACACACACACACACACACACACACACACACACACATAGACAAGTCAAACCTCAAGAAGTCTGATAGATTTTTCATTGCCTGTCGAGGAATATATTGCTTCCCAACGTGTTTGTTTTAGCTGGAAGGGCAAAATTGTCCATGGTTTGATCTGTCACACCTGGGAATGAATGAAAAGCTAAAACAAAAGGAGAGGTAGAAACAACGATTGCATTTTATTGAAAGGACAGAGCTACAGAAAGGAAAGAAAGAACAATGTAACCCAAAGGGGTTTACACACCTATTTATTTGGTTATAAGGAGACAAGGAAGAGGAGGCAAAGAGACTTCATAAATATATTTCTCTTCACACATCGCTCTGATTTGATTTCCCCCCATTTCACCGTGACCCCTTGAGAACAGTGCTAAAGAGAAAGCAGAGGCAGCTGAGAGGCATCTGGATGGAGAGACCTGTAGATTAATGGAGAGTACGCATGTGTGCAGGGACACATAATGAAAATATGAATAACAATGATGTTTGCAACCATGTATCCCTGCATAAAAGCAAATTGTGTGCACGAAGCATCCACAGAAAAGTCTACTTGAAATCCTTGAGCTTCAAATCAATGTGTTTTTCATGTTTAGGGTTTGGACCTTGGGAATTCAGTTGAATTAGAAATGAAATGTGTTCAAGGCAGGTTCAAAAAGAGGTTACCCACTGAAATGAGATGTAGCACGGCTGATAGCTAACTCTCTTCTCATCGTTTTGATGTCCGTGGAGATTATTTGTGCATGTCACGATGTTTCTCAAATATGTTACCTGGTTGTTGTTTTAAAGGGAAAATAAGATCTAAGCATCAATGACACAATGTGGTTTTAGATCAGAGAATCATGAATGTTTTAGGCTTAGTGAATGTTTAAAGTATCTTTAATATATATAATAATGCTTATGCACATATTATTTTGCAGATTAAGGATGAATGTTGCAATTTTCCTTTTTTTATTTTAACATTTTTACAATTTGACTTACGCCTGCTTATGCAAAGATCCATATGGAAAATGTGCTCAAACTAACCTAAAATAAAAATAAGTCTTCAGTGTATCTTTTGGTTTTGCCTTTCTTACTTCTTACGTCTGAGAAATACAGCTTTTCATATGATTAACAGAGAGCCTGCATTGGGTCAGGTTTATGGATATAAATAATGTCCCCCACAGTTGTTTTTAAGATGTGTCAGCGTGTTTCCTCCTCTTAATTAAGCATTTGCAATCATCCGTGTAAAGTTAGTTTTCATAATAATTAGTGCAACCTGCCACACCGACACATTTCCCATAAACACAAGTTCTGCGAGTGCAAAGTTCACGAGAACAAAAGACTTAAAGCTTATTGTGTGAGTATAAAAGAAAGACAAAAAAGTATGAGTTAAGAGGATAGAGCCTAGAAGTTAAAGAACATAAGCTGACAGCTTAAGATATCAAAAAAGGTGAAAAGCTTTAAAGACTTTTAGACTGCATGACAGTGATTATAACACACATTTATACCCCCCACTCTCGTATGAATAATACTGTATGAATTAAGTATCTGAATTTGCCTTTTCAGTATTATTCATCTTTAAATATTATTAAAAGGACACAATAATTACAATGCTTAACTCCTAAAGGAGATGGATAGGGCGTCAGGGTAAACCCGGGTGGTGTCGCACTCTGCAGGGTGACTAGCTCTGGAAATACAGAGATGAAGGGTGGAGTGAAGATGAGTAGCTCGTCCCTTAAGTCGAACTTAAGCAAACTATTTCATTTCAGTTAGGCCGCCACTGGTTTGAGATTATTAATGATATTCAAACAAATCAGAGCCAATGCTGTTGTGTCTCTCATCATTTTAAGTAAATATCACAAAGGGGTCGTGTGCCTTGGCGGGCAACAGTATTTACTGTCATGTCTGATTTTGTGACTCATACAGCAAAATTATGTTGGCTGGAAAAATACTTTTCATATTCATTGTCATTGACGAATTGCTCACTGGCAGCGTGGCGGCTGCCTGACCTCTAAACTCGCATGGTGTGTTGCATACGTGCTGCGGATGAGTCATCTATGAACTGATATGTTGATGTGACTCTGTCTGGTTCTCTACTTCTTCACACTTTGGTACAGAGCAGTGCTTTACTTTCAAGATAATCTTGGAGAGCATTTCTTTTTTTACTTTTTTCAATATGCAGCAACATTTCTCCAGAGGTATCATTTTCATTTCTCATATCAAACCTTTCATATTACGGGAAATGTCTTATGTTGTGTTGTCTATAATATAATTGATAACACAAATGTTTAGCGTTTTCCTGCATTTGAATGGCTAGATATTAGACACACATTTTTGAAAAGGTTTTACAAGTTATATATAGATAATCAAAGAAATGACAGCAAAATAACATTGATTAAAAAAACCTCAAACATGCATTTGAGATTAATAAGACGCAAAATTGACACTTTTATCTGCAGCTTTATTTTTAAACCGTGGCTGGAGACGTTTACCCACCTTTCAAGTTTCTTTGTTCCCTGTTGGGAAATTATCCTTTCTTTAGGACTACTGTATCCTGTTAACACGGAGATAACCCCCCACCAGCTCACTCTGCGTGGGAGTTAAAACAAACGCACCCTGCGGCCTTAAGTTAGCAGGCATGAAGCCGCTAAAGAGTTTAGAACATAATTTACAGGCAGTCTGCAACGTGCTGCTTTGAATCATAATCTCTCATATTGTTTTTTTTTATTTTTCCTTATGCTTTTTCGTGTTTTTAGTAAGCAGTTAAATTGATATTGTCAGTTAGGATGAGTACACAAAAACGCTGGTTTTCCATCTTTAAATCAAACTGCTTAAAATTCTATGAAAATGTATTCTTATCAGATAATAATGTGTCGTATTCATAACATTGATATATGTGAAATCCTTTCAGATTGTGTTCAATTTCAGCTCCATCCATCAATCCATACAGGCCAGTTTGAAATGTGTGTGCCGTGCATTTCTCCTCAGCTGCCATGCTCCTTAACCCCAGTCCTGTTAATACGTGGTTCGAGAGGATTAGCATCATGGTGATCCTGCTCAACTGTGTGACACTGGGCATGTACCAGCCCTGTGAGAACATCGACTGCACCTCGGACCGCTGCCAGATACTGCAGGTAAGCTAGTCCTCTGTGTGTTGGCCTGTGTGTAAGAGCAATATGTCCCTGCACTGATGACATATAGAACAAAACCATCTACGATTTGTCATCAAATCAGAGAAGCTCACCACTGTCCGTCCAGCTGTGACACAGTCTAACACGGCGACAAGTAGGCCTACCTGCAGTTGAATTTCTGTTTTTTGGACGGCCACAAATGCCACAGCCATTTTTCCTAATCAAGTTCTTGCCTGAAGTTGTTTACTTTCAAAATGTTAAATAGAAAGATCACATTACTCAAGATGCATTAATTTTAAATGACAAGATCTACAAAATGAAGTTGAAATGTGTTTATTGCATGTCCATCCTGGACGACAATACACGCAAGACATGTATGTATTTCAAAGGGGTCTCAGTGCAGAGTCAGCCATCACCTCTAGCAGTTTGGGGATTCATCGCCTTGCTCAAAGGGCAACTCGGCCGCTCTATCCTTTAAGCCCCTGTCAGACTGTCCCAAAATGTACACCCGATGGACACACGAAGATTGAATTGTGAATTTCGCACGAAGATGGCCCCGAACCACACACAAAGGCAACATTTACATTACATTTAAGACATACAACTGCAACAAAAGTAACACAAACAATTATGTTAAAGTATTATGATACTGTACTGATATTTTCAGACTTTGTTCTTTACTTTCTCCGTCTTTATATGTAGAATATATTAAGTTTTCTCCGTCATGTTGTTTCCATAGCAACAACAACTTCCTGTCAACTTGCCTTCAAAATAATATATTATATCCTTTTCAGTTCAAATTGGATTATTTACATAATATGTTTACATGATTTTGTTGTGCAATTAACAACCAGATGGACACACGATAAAGGAAATGTTCAAATTCGGCTCTGATCGTACGTAACAACATCGGGCCATTCGTGAGGGCATCTTAAGCCATCGTATGACCTCCGGTGGAGTTTCTCAGGCTCTGGCAGCAACTTCGTGAGCGGTGGCAAAATCTTTGGCATGCCTAAAAAATGTCCGAAGGACCTTGTGAAGGTTCATTTTCGTGTTGAATTCGTGTGTCAATTTTGCCCTTCGTAAGGCCATCGTTAGGGCATCTTGTTATCATCGGTGCCATCGGGCATTCGCCCCGATCAGAGTGAGGGTGAATGCCCGATGGCACCGATGATAACACGAAGATGACACGATTTGACAAGATGCCCTCACGAGTGCCTTACGAAGTTGCCGCTCACAAAGTTGCCGCCTGAGAAACTCCACCGGCGGTCATACGATGGCTTAAGATGCCCTCACGAATGGCCCGATGTTGCTACGATCAGAGCCGAATTTGAACATTTCCTTGATCGTGTGTCCATCGAGTGTCAATTCCGGGACAGTGTGACAGGGGCTTTAGTCCTATCTCCTTTCTTAGGTCCGACTTTCAAATTCCCGAAGGCCTATAAGCTTTTCTGTCCTTTAGGTGCAGGCATGTGTCACGGGAAACCATGCACCTTATTCTCAAGATGATTGTCATGAAGCAGAATCTACTCTCCTGTAGGCTGGTGTTTTTATGCACATGCGCTTGCTTGATCCTGTACCAGGTCATCATTGACAAAAGGAATGAATAACAGCTTGATTTTCTCTCATGTTAGAACACCTATTATTTTTGTTGTTTGTCTGTTTTCTTGCCAAATTGCAGATATATCCCTTTTGTTTCTGTCCTTACGCCGTGTAGGGCTAATGTGGGTTCTGTGTAATTTGCAAACTGGATGAGGATTCGGTTTGTTCCTCTGGGCTCCCAACTGCTTTTCAATGGAGAACATTTGGCAGGCTGAATATCAGGTGTGACAAGAACAACCTTCTGCCTCACAAGCTTTTTGTTGGTGTTTTTTTTTTAATGTCCATCGATATTGAAAATCTGTCTACAGTAACCTGAGGTGACGGCTGTCGGTTCCTCCTGTGTGCTGTTGCTATGTTGACTGATTGCACCACCATATCTCACTTGCCTACAGCACATTAGAGTGGATTATAATATCAAATAAAGCCCCCCAGACCAGACTGTAATAGGTTTATTTATCTCATCGGATTTTCTCTTCATTGTGCAGAGATTTCAAAAAAAGCATTCACTGCAGTTTTTAAAACTGTGTGACACATCTTCCCGCTTCAGTGTCTCTCTTCCTCCTCCTTCTTCTCCTTCCAATGCCATCTTTACTCCTCCTATATGATCCCGTTCCCCCACCATACACACTCTCTCTCTCTCTCTCTCTTCCTCCATCCTTTAGCTCTCTAACAAGCATATAGTCTCCCCAGGTAGTATGAGGGGTCCTGTTCTGCTGGTTGCTAATGGTAACAGGAGGGATTTTGCTGACATAGCTGAGATTGTTAAGAGAGGACCTCACCTGCTTCTGGGGCCCCTTTGTGAAAAGATGTACCCCCCACCTCGCTAACTGGAGGAAAGAGACAACCACACACAACGCAAACATTACTCCAGGTTATGTTCAGATATCTATACAAAAGGTTATTTCCCAAACCAAACAAAGGTCTAGTCTTCAGGAGTTCAAGTGCTCAGTAAATGGGTTTATTGTGTGCTATGTGGAACACAATGTTCAACAATACAATCAGACTTAAAAGTTTGGATGAACTGTATGGTATCACAGTATTTTTTTCTCCAGAGAGTTAGTTCAATCAGGAGAGACGTGATGTATGAAATACATGTTTATTACCGGGACACATAATATGAATGAATAGTGATTGACAGATTATAACAAGTGAATTACATGGTGTTTGGCGATTAGGCCCCGGTTTGCAGGATGATCATTCAGGAGGGGAAAAACTGCTCCGATGAAACCCCCCGGGGTCTAGACACTGGTGGTGGTGATAAGTAGTTTGGTCCGGTCTGGGGGGAGAAGGTTTTAGCTTGGCCCTGTATTAGAGATAGGAGGCGAAGGGGTGGAGGAGGGTTGCACATTGCCACCTGAAATGACAGCTGACGGAGAGGGAAGAGCAGATTTAAAGGGGTTAGCGGGTGCAATGATAGGCTTGTGAGAATGGGGGGGAAGTGATTGGTTAGCTGGGGAGTAACGCCCCCGATCACTTATTGAGAGAGGAGAGAGTATTGACATGACGTGTGACAGACAGAGGATATTGGTCTTCCTAACTGAACTTGCGCTGAGCTTCAGATGAATGATAAATACCTCCCTTACTGTATGTCTGTATGGGATCGACTCTTCACTGGTGTCCTGACTTCCATTTTGTCAAAATGACTTTGGTATGTCATTTTGAAAATAGGATTAGGTATTGAGATAAAAAATATTCAGTTTATCTGCCCACTGTTTAGGACCCGCCTCCAATTTAATGGGTTATCCTTTGACCCATTCTACACCCTTCCGCAAAGCTTCATAAAATAGTTTTTTTCATAATCTTGCTGACAAACAAACCAGACTTAAAAACATATCCTCCTGATTGTGCGTTTTTAGCCAACTGAACTGAAAACTATGGTCCCCCTGAAAACAAATAGGGTTGTTGATTAATTTAAGTAACTTTTCTTGGAACTTCTTTGGAAAGCATTAATATGTTGTTAATGGCACATTTATCCATACATGGGCGCGGAACAGAAACTGCATGTTCAAGCACAAGTCAACAAGTGCACAGCTCCAGGATGAAATTCTACAAACTGTGAGGAGGTGGAGGTCCTCTGCATAATAATGTCAGGATTTCTATAGTCATCTCCCACAAATGGAGAGTCATTTTTTCCACCTTAAGAAGATTGGAACGGTGGAGGACTCATTATACTTTTAAATCTGCACCTGTGCCACCTTTTTAATGGAGCGTCAAATCTTTTAAAAAAACAAACAAAGGCATTATGTGTGAAATGAACATTTGTCTGCACGGTGCCTTTGGATTGATACACTGATCACGCTCGTCATTCGCTCAGTCCACAAGTACAAGACGCATACATCATTTTATATTAAATGATCCACCATCCCAATCCTGATGACCTACTTACCACGTCCTTTCCTCTTGCCAAATAAGCAGCACAATGACAGCATATGAAGTAGCTACCACACCATCTCCTATTTCAAATCATGAAAGAGCCCATCACGAGGCAGCCGTAACCTCTTTACAAATGATGTTGGCGATAAAACCGGATAGCCTGACTGAAGAGGAAGCTGGCGGTGGTGACAAATATCTATGATGAATTCATTCCCCTCTTGCTCGACAGGGATCCGACTAGTGCAGCCAAACGTCAGATTACATGTGAAGCGTGGAGGCTGCATTATTTATCAAAACATCATTTAAACAGCATGTGAGACTGATCTTCTCATCTTCCCTATTGCATGCTGCCAGCTCTGCGTGTGTGAGAGAGAATGAGCAGGGGTGGAACACACATGTCGGCTTCAAAAATCATTACAAGGCATGCCCACAAAGCCATGAGTGCACAGAAAAAAACATTACAACATGTACAGTCTTTTGCACAAACGTGTATGCATACCCACAAGTGCACACATTTGTTTCAACTTCCTCATAGGCCTAGATATCTCGATCCCTATAAATTACATTTCTGACAATGGCCAGGGACTAAAAAGGGAATAAATACAGTAGCTCTTAGTAACCCTTCTCTCTCACTGCCAGTGGTGCAACGTGAATACATCCACAAAATTGCACACACCATTTTTCCTTTTCAATGAGCTCTATCGCTACACACCATCTTGCAATCTTTCATCAATCTGATTTTAAAAACTCTCTTTTTCTATTAAAGCATGTTCCTCCTGTTGTCCAAATGTACCACATATCAGTGCTTCTTAGCCTGCTGTGAGTTATTGTCGAGTCTCTAGTTTGTAATTTAAAGGTGACCTATCATGCAAAATGCACTTTTGTTCGTCTTTTATACATGAATATGTGTCCCCGGTGTTCCAGGGAACTCACCAAGTGTCAGAAAACACAACCCTCTCTATTTTCCTCCATACCCAAATCTCTTAAAAAGGGGCTGCAACGGATCTGATACAGACTGATCCAGATTTGAACACTTCTGTGATGTCACAGAAGTGGCGCTACGGCTATTGGGCCAACTCCACCAATCAGGAGGAGACAGCCACGGACATTGCCGTTGGAAAGCGCTGGAGATGCTGTAGTACATATGCCAGGCCTGTAGATGGTGCTGTTCTCACAGAATCAGCCCATCAAAGACAGTGTTAAATTGAGCGAAATGAGGAATGGCTAAAATGCATGATCTGTTTGGTATTTTGAAAAATAAAAAGTATAAATATGCCTTTATATAGGTATGGTCCTACACTATGTTATTCAAATATAGCATGATAGGTCCACTTTAAGTTCGCCCTGAAAACCAGATAGACTAATAACCTCAATGTACTTGTGGAAAGTAGTTTCTCCATTGCAACAAGTCTATTGGTGTGTGCAATCTGATTTGTCAGGTGCACAAAGTCTTTGTCCAGAGTATATGTCCTCACTGTAGCATCAAAGTAAAATGTAGTTGTTGAGTACATGTGATCTTAAGTCTTCGACATTTAGAGACTTCTTTGCATTTATCTATCTGCTTCTTAGAATATACGTTTATTGGCCTTCAACTTGCCGGAATTATTTTTATTTTTGTGGGAGGGAACCATTCTCAGTTGCTCTCCCAGAAGTTTCCTAGATCTTTCGGGGGAGTTTTTCCTGTCCACTGCAAGATATCAAGGACAAAGAGAGTTTTAGGCTGCAGATTGTAAAACCCCAGAGCCACATTTGTAATTTTGGATATTGGGCTATATAAAGTTTAGTTGATTGAAGAGCAATTGAAATGGGCCACACTCTTCATATTTTATTTGTTCAGCAAAGCAAGCAGTAGCAAGATACTATTCTTCCGGGAATAGTGTATGTGTATTTGTTTGCAACGTCTGTGTATGTTTGACAGGTTTGGAACTAACAAAATTGCTCGTAATCATTTTAAATCCAAATTATGACCAATGACTTATGAACAAGCTGTGCCACTCTATTGCTTTTTTGAATTTCAAAGACTCTGTATAAAGAGGTTCAAGCTTGAGTTATATGTAGTAGGAATATATAACAAGGCAGTAAACATAGTCGCACAGCCCAGGGCAAAGCACTGGGGAAGAGTTTTGTTCCGAAAATACAATAGGAGGTTTAGCAAGTGATCTGAAAATAACAATGCAGGCAGGACAGAGATATGAGCTCATCTGTCTCTCTCTACATTCGTCTACTTCTGTCTCTTCTCTCTGTTTCTTTGTTTTTCTCTGAGGTTTGACCTGGATCTGCCTCAATTTAGTTTTCCTCCTCACTTCTTACAGTACTTTTCCTGTGATTCCAGTATTGCTGCGTGGGTTGGTTCACAGTGTGCACCATATGTTTTGTGTGGTACCACTTAAGTACAAACACATGTTCTCGTTGCAGGAATACAGATATACTGTATAGCTATTTAAAACCATTCAAATCAAAATGAAAATTAACAGCAACGTTGGCTCAAGCTATAGAGACCAGTATTTCATAACATAAAAACACAAAAAACAAATATCAGTTTCGAACATCACATTATCTTAATCATTGCTGTGTAATACAGAGTTTCAAAGTGTCAACACTTCCGTTGAATGACTGGATAGAGAAGATAATGGTCGATTCTTAAGTATTTTATGGACCTAAACATAAGATAGAAAGAAGAATATTTCAATGGCTTTTAGGTCTACAGTAGGTGCAAGACAAATACTGCGCAAGTATACAAAAAATGACAGAGCCCTTGTTAAGAAAATCTGACTTTAAACGCTCCATCCAAACCCTTCTTGGTTTGTGATGTAACTGTATACACATATCCCTAGAAAGTGGCACTACATGACAGTCACTTTCGTCTGACCACTCTGGCTGCAGGAAGTGGAGCTAAAAACAGAGGTGCTAAATAATATTGAGCTTGTCTGACAGTGTGAGAAAAGTTTTTTTATTTTTAACTTTAAAGCATGTACAAACAGTATGTTCTAGTAGAAACCCAAAATATATTTATAAAGCAGAAAATGAGCATAATATGTCTCTTCAAATAAAAAGGGGTCAGTATCAATACATGTTTGTGTGAGAGCATCTGTCACATTAGGCTTTTCAGTGTCCTATGTGAAGTTTCCATATTGGTTTGTTTGTTCGTCATCAGGCGAATGTGAGAAATAGTGGTTCAAATCAATCAAGATAGGTCGAAGGGTGTACTAGGGTCGAGGAAGAATCCATTAAATGTTAGAACAGAACCTAATCACATGGTGGATACACAAAATACATTTCAGTAATGGAAACAGCCTTGGTGGTGGTCTGCTTAATTCTATTATATTGAATATTAAAAAAAATTCATGCAGGTTTACCGTTAACATCTAAGAAGTGCTTTCAAAAAACAGCTAAAGATAATTTATCCTCACAAGAAATATGAAGTGCTCTTCATTTATTAAGAAAGGGTTAGGGGTAGTAAAAACAAAGGGGAACGTTGACATCTGCTTGGGGCAAGGAATGAGTTTCAAGCTAATCTATCAAAGGCATCTTTTTCTAACTTCCTCCATCTTTATCGCCCTTTGTCTTCTCACAGGCCTTCGATGCATTCATCTACATCTTCTTCGCACTGGAGATGGTGGTGAAGATGGTGGCTCTTGGGATCTTTGGCCGTCGCTGTTACTTGGGAGACACCTGGAACAGGCTGGACTTCTTCATCGTCATGTCTGGGTAAGCAGCTATATCATAATGCCAGAGTTAAACAAGTGGTATGTCATATTGTTTGGGGCAGATCAGGTTGGCAAAAAAAAAAACTCTAGCAGCATATGCTCTTGAAATCCAGACGTAATAGTTAAATGATTTGCTGGCGGCAAGACTTTTTTCCTGCTCTGATTGTAGCGCTGTCATATTTACTTCAGCTCAGTCTCGACTACATATTCTAACTGTTTGTTGTGGGTTTTTTCTAAGCTCTTCATTAAAATCAGAGGGGAGATTAATAAAGCCGTCAAGTGCTGTTAGGTGCAGCGAGATTTTGAGTCACCCCAGACATGTTGACATTTTGTTCTTTGCGAGTCCGTGTAGCGCTGATGATGCAAGATGACAGGTCACCAACACTGTCTAATGAATGAGTGGCCTGTCACCTCAAGAGACTTCCTGTTTACAACTCCTGCTTTTTATGTCAGTGTTAACACTAAAAGTACCAGAAGGAAAACACTGCACGATGTGAAACAAAGCATTGTCATTATTCATTTGTTATCCTCATACAAGGCAAGTTCAGCTTTTATCTTCGTATTAATAATCATACAAGAAACCATTTTAATAATTTGTAGTATTAATGAATGAGTTTGAAAATGAATGAATTGATTCTTAGAGATTTGATTACATTTAATGAAAAAGATTCTAAATCTTAACGACATAAACCAGGTTATGTCTATCTGTCGCATTCATGCAAAACAAATATTTAAACCGTAAAATGAATTTCATCACACATTTTCCCTTTCAAATAAATACTTGAAGGCATTTCAGGCACACTCGTTTTGTAAGCAACATTGTGACAGTAGACGGGGCATGTGTGGGTAGCCCTCTGAGAATTCAACCATATGGCAACCTCTTGTACCCTGCCACAGACACTACAGCATGACAGAAACATGGCTGCAATAAGACACAGTATAGGGTGTTCACTAGGGTAAAGATGAGAAAGTGATGTCATTTTTTGAATCATTGCCCATTAATTAACACCGGAATATAGTGTACTACTTAAGTCCTGTGAGTAGCTGCAATAAAAATGGTTCTCGTGGAAGAGGGAAATAAATGAAGGAATGAAAGACTGGAAGGAAACTGGGAATTCAAAAATTCGGTTTAGAGAGACACCCACTGCAGAGAGATCCATATCACCTGCCCACAACACAAATCTATCCTCAAATATTGTGTAAGTTATTGCGTAAGTTTTGCCTGCTCTTAAAAAGTGTACTTCGAAAAGGCTTTCTCTTATAGCGGTTACACACACACACACACACACACACACACACACACACACACACACACACACACACACACACACACACACACACACACACACACACACACACACACACACACACACACACACACACACACACACACACACACACACATGCTAGATGGATGTGCACGAAACAAAAGCAAACACACCTGTTCAAACACCTGCTCTGAACTGAGTGAAATCAGAGGCTCAGACATGGGCAATAAAGCAAGTGTGTGTGTGTGTGTGTGTGTGTGTGTGTGTGTGTGTGTGTGTGTGTGTGTGTGTGTGTGTGTGTGTGTGTGTGTGTGTGTGTGTGTGTGTGTGTGTGTGTGTGTGTGTGTGTGTGTGTGTGTGATAGAGAAAATGGCTGGTATGAGAGCACAGAAACAAAGAGAGAGCAACAGACTCACCAGGGCAGGTGGAGGGACATTCATCTTCATTTGAGCTGAATCACTTCGTCCCCAGTGGATGCCCATAGTTTGTTTGCATTTGTGTGTGTGTGTGTGTGTGTGTGTGTGTGTGTGTGTGTGTGTGTGTGTGTGTGTGTGTGTGTGTGTGTGTGGGGGTGTGTGTGTGTGTGTGTGTGTGTGTGTGTGTGTGTGTGTGTGTGTGTGTGTGTGTGTGTGTGTGTGTGTGTGTGTGTGTGTGTGTGTGTGTGTGTGTGTGTGTGTGTGTGTGTGTGTGTGCCACATAATTACACACGGACATTAGATACTGATCTTATGCATTTAGAGTTTGTTTTATCTGTGTATGCGCTAATCTGTGTTTGTGGCTTGTGCAAACGCCTCTGTCTTCATTTCACTCTTGGCAGCATCCATTAGATTAGCGTCTAGGCTAATTGCAGAGGGCAGTGCCAAAGTTGCCAGGCCAAATCAGAGACGACAGTCTGCTACGAGCTCCATGTCTGTTACCCATGGGCACACCTCGCTCTCTGGCCCTGCTCCCCCCCGCCTCTCTTTCCTTGTTCACATGCTTGGATGACCATATTCCCTTGTCTTGTGCCCTACAGACCCCATACTGACCAGGCTTTCGTCCAGACAGGCTTCATGCTTCTGCTTCACAGTGTATTTTCTATATGTTATTTAGTAACATTACACTGCACTGGGACTACGTTTTCCCAGCCTGCCTAGTATAATCTAAATATCGCAGCATGTGTCCACTGAGATTCTTGATCCATGAATAGGATTGACCCTTTTTACATAAAGTCAGACTTGCCTTCCATATTTGTTCTCATATAAGCCACATTCAAAATATTTACAATAAAATACTTTATCACACTGAGCAAGACTGACTGATGTTTGTATATTTCCATCTCATTATGGAGCTAACCTTGACTCAGTGGAATCAGTCTTCTCATATATATCAATATGCAAAGAAAAACAACCAGATTACATCGTGTGGATCTGCCCTTCTAGCCTTCAGTGGCTTGGCTGTAATGCTTGATTAAAAGACAAAAACAAGTCTGCACTGAAGCTGTAGTTTGCGAATATCATTACTTTCATCGGTTGTCCTTGCCGTTGCGGATATTTTATTAAGTTGTCAAGTGCAATAATTCTCTTTTTTTATGTAAATCCCTCAGATAAAATACTTTTATTAACTTCAATGCTTCCACTGAGGATCTTCATGAAGACATGTTGTTCATTTGACAGTGAAGTCACATTTTTACAATTGAAATATGTTTTTTATTTTCCTTGTCTCTCACTTTAAATGTGCTTCTGAATACTTATCATACGGTCTACCCTGGGTTTCCCCTGAAGCTCTGCATTTCATATCGATATCGACACACACACAAACACCAGTCACATGAAAGCATGAATGAGATGAAGGTGTCACAAGCAAAAAAGGAATGGGAAAAATAAAGAACAATCATAAAAAGGACGCTTCCGGCAGTCCACTAATTACCCTCCCAAACACAGCGGCCTGTTTGATGGGTACAGCAAGACACGCTTCTATAGAACACACACACACACACACACACACACACACACACACACACACACACACACACACACACACACACACACACACACACACACACACACACACACACACACACTGTTCTCTCCCTCACATGCAGATGCAATTGGGTTACTAACAAACAATACATGTGTTCACTTGTGCAATTGTTTATGCTCTTTGGTAGTCATCCATCTAATAGTTTATTTATCACCCTGTAACTTAAGCAAGCAACATTTAGAACATTTAAGTCTTTATTTTTGCCCTTGCTCACTGAAGAAAGGACATGTATGTTGTAATTATTTAATTTGACTTGTAATACATTCCCTAAGCAGCCCACATCAAATCATTGGAGCGAGTACGGATACTGTAATGTTTTTATAACACCACTTTACCTAGCTGGAAGATCCTGCCCCCAAACAGCTGTGAGGCTCTTTCCTAAACTGTGACATTTTCCTGAAGCTGCTGTGTGGCATTTTTGTACTCAACAACACCGGGATAGGGGCCTATATACAGTTGCAAGAAAAAGTATGTGAACCCTTTGAATTACCTGGATTTCTGCATAAGTTGGTCATAAAATGGAGGAAGCCACTGCTGTCCAGAAAAAACATTGCTGCACGTTTGAAGTTTGCAAAAGAGCACCTGGATGTTCCACAGCACTACTGGCAAAATATTCTGTGGACAGATGAAACCAAAGTTGAGTTGTTTGGAAGGAACACCCAACGCTATGTGTGGAGAAAAAAAGGCACAACACACCAACATCAAAACCTCATCCCAACTGTGAAGTATGGTGGAGGGAGCATCATGGTTTGGGGCTGCTTTGCTGCCTCAGGGCCTGGACAGATTGCCATCATCGACGGAAAAATGAATTCTCAAGTTTGTCAAGACATTTTGCTGGAGAACTTAAGGCCATCTGTCCACCAATTGAAGCTCAACAGAAGATGGGTGATGCAACAGGACAACGACCCAAAGCACAGAAGTAAATCAACGACAGAATGGCTTCAACAGAAGAAAATACGCCTTCTGGAGTGGCCCAGTCAGAGTCCTGACCTCAACCCAATTGAGATGCTTGTGGCGTGACCTCAAGAGAGCGATTCACACCAGACATCCCAAGAATATTGCTGAACTGAAACAGTTTTGTAAAGAGGAATGGTCCAAAATTCCTCCTGACCGTTGTGCAGGTCTGATATGCAACTATAGGAAACGTTTGGTTGAGGTTATTGCTGCCAAAGGAGGGTCAACCAGTTATTAAATCCAAGGGTTCACATACTTTTTCCACCCTGCACTGTGAATGTTTACATGGTGTGTTCAATAAAAACATAAAAACAAATAATTGTTTGTGTGGTTTTAGCTTAAGCAGACTGTGTTTGTCTATTGTTGTGACTTAGATGAAGATCAGAACACATTTTATGACCAATTTATGCAGAAATCCAGGAAGTTCCAAAGGGTTCACATACTTTGTCTTGCAACTGTAGTTATGAGTTTGGGCGTGAGGTCAGTGACATGCAAGGAGAGGTAAGGAAACAAAATGTTAATTTAATTTACACCAGAAAGTGTCATTTAGTGCTGAACAGAACCTTCAATAAAGCTGTTATTTTATGTCATAGCTAATTTTATATTGTAATATAGAGTATAGTGTTTTCCACAGGATTATGTGAGTCTGTTGTGGGTGCATCCCAGACTCTTTGTAAATGTGATGGTTAAATGCATCAGTCGGGTGCATTTCGAGAGCATAGATTGATGAAATATTGGGTGCTGTAGTAAAACGTTTTATCAATAGTGGGTAAAAGAAAAGGTCTGCGACTGCCCCTACATCCTGGTGACGATTATGTATCTGTTTAAGGTCTGGGGATTGTTATTTTTACAGTACAAAAACACAATTTGACTGTTGCCCCAAGTCCAAAAGGCATGATCATTTAACCATAACATGTGATACTGCTCCCTCCATGCCAAATGTGTTTCCCATGCATTTGAATAAATGATGAGATGCTTCTACGGTTGCCTGTCAGCTGTACTGCAGCTCAAACCCCAGCTTGGCTGTTATGCTGCTGGTGACTCTGTGCTACTGTATGGTGAAGGGCAAAAGGAAAGAACGTCCCTGTGGGATTAATAAAGTATAACATTATCGAATATGACAAGGTTCATAAGTCAATGTGAGAGACAGCGAGCTTGACTTGTTTTGTTAAAGCCGGTGGGTGTGCTATGGGTGTTATTAGCTTGTGGTGCTCCTGCTGTTGATATCATGCTGTCCCAACACTGTTGTAACCCTGGGGACATCAATTCTACCCACAGCCACGCTTAGAAGCTATTACACAGTGTACGTTTGTACTACATGCACACAGTGTCCTCTTGGCTCTCATTTAAAACACATGACAGTATGCTGGGTAAAGTCATTCACTATCTCAACAAATTGAAATACCTCTCTGTTTTTGATAACAAACATGTACTACATTAAAACGTACACATCAGGATCTAACACACACACACACACACACACACACACACACACACACACACACACACACACACACACACACACGCACATATACATGGCAAACCGTGGCTATTCTCCTGTGAAAGTGGTTTGGGTTTGGGGGCACAAACAGCTTAGCCATGCTGTGGCAATGACTTGCTAACAGATGCCAGGCTCTGACTGAGCCACAACATCCTGCAGGCAACACTTAGAATAGAATGAATCCCTCTTTTCCCGCTCCCTCTTTCTCTTCCTCACCTCCCTTTCATGTTCTCTTCCCTTTTTGATGCTTTGTCACTTTATCCCCCCCCAACACTCTTTCTTGAGTGTTGCCACGCTCTTTGCGGTACACACATTTCCCATACTGTTGAAGCTCACACAGCTCCGAGAGGGGGCAGGTGAGACTAGATCAAAGAATGACCATTGATGTTAAATCATGAGAGGAGGCCTCTTTGCTCTAGCTGGTAATCCCTTTTGTCATATTGTACACCAGAAGCTCACAGAACTACGGAAAGCTTCAATGATGTTCTCCCACCTCTGCTTCTCTCTCTGTCTGTTTCTGCAGGATGGTAGAGTACTCTCTGGACCTGCAGAACATCAACCTTTCGGCTATTCGGACAGTGCGGGTCCTTCGGCCCCTCAAAGCCATCAACAGAGTGCCAAGTAAGAACATTTCAAGTTTTTCTCTGTGTTGTTCTGCGAGGCAAACTTTGCTTTCATATGACTTTTTGGGAGTGTGTGCTTGTAGTTTCTCTTACTGTGAGTCTGTCAGTTCCAATTAGGCCCAAACACATCTGAATGGAAATTCATGTATATGTATTAGATCTCTGGCTTCTTTGTGCACCCGTATGCCACCTGTACCCCACAGAGCTCATTAAAGATTCATCTTATGCTTGATCACGCGGCCCGCTCGGGCCCTGAGTCACAGCTTTATCAGATTTACAAACCATCTATTAATGCTGCTCCACTGATCAGTCCGTGACCATAACCCTGTTCCTCACATCTAAAACTCTGTTCTTGGAAACAACGTTCCCACTCCTATTGATTTTGCTGTCCTGCTGCCCTCAAAGGCAGCTTTTAATCATTTTAAGCACCAATTAGCCTTCACAAGCTAGGTTCAGACTTATCTCATCGCTTAGTTCCAACACTTTAGTAGTGAGCAGAGCATTAGCGCCTAATGCTAATTGTGATAATGCAGTTTTTAAAGTTTTTGATACAAAACAATATCATTTATGTGATTTAATACTTTTTTTATTGAACTGAATTGCTTATGTTTTGTTCTTTTTCAGTTTTAAATAGAAAACTTTCATGTAATCCATTTCTTATAAAGGTCAATTGGCCAAACAAAGCAAATTGAAACTCTTCATCAATATCTTTAGGTAACTGAAGTGTCTTTGTTAACATGACATGAGTCCATAGCAGATGTAGCTTATGGTCTGAATCAGTGAGGGAGAGAAAGGACCATTTAGAGTGGATTAGGGCTGCACGATTTTGGGAAAAAATCGAATTGCGATTTTTCTGGCAAATATTGCGATTCGATTTGCGATATTTGTTTTTAAGCGACCCAACGGAAGTTTATTGTAAAATGCGGCCATATCTCCGGCTAGCAAGGTCTTACCAACATGCTCCTGTCTCTAGCACCCCCGCAGCCCGAGCTAGGAGTGAAAGAACTAAACTTACATGAAACTTCCGTTGGGTTGCTTTAAAGTCAAGCTTCAGTTTAAGACTCACCCTGTACTGGAAACATGTGATGGAGCATTACTAACCTGACTCAGATTGTTTGTTTCACCAAACCATCTGGGAAAGCTCCATTGGAAGTCATTTGGAAAAGGGCAGGCACTTTCAAAAATACTTGGCAGGTGATTGGATCAATCTGTCTATCACCTTCTTTCATGGGCCACTTCTGATTGGTTAACAATGTCTGGTACATGTGGAGCACAGCACTTCTGATTGGTGTGGATGACTGACACACAAGAAAAACAAAAAAAATGCTTTGCAGCCCTAGAGTGGATGTGTTTGGGTCTGCTTTTAGACACTCTCTGGCTCTCTGAGTGTCCTCTTGTTTGGGCTGTTCCAACCCTTTCATCCACAAACTCAGCTGTCTTTGTTGTATTTTCACAAGCCAACATCTAAAGCTAACGTACGTACTCATCTTACTTCAGTTACACGATCATAGCTTTTTCTCCACCTCGAACAAATACAACAGATTTTTTGCTCCCCACGTAAATGTCCAATCACGGGAGATTCTATTCAGTGTGATTACCTGAAAAGAGAGTCTGTCTTCAGTGTCGGATAGATTTACATTTTTCACACATTTAAGCTGTCTTTCAGGAGGAGCCATTAACTAAGAACCTGCTCGTAACCAAAACAACAGCGCATTGGATATACGAATAAAAACTGCACTAAACCTCAGGGGGTTTTATAAGAAACTGTGTGCAGTAGAGTGGGCATAGTGTTTTAGGGAGAGCACAGATTGTAGACACATCTGCTTTTCTAGAGATGATTATGCATTATAGCATAAGTCTCCAGATATGTGGGTTTGTTAGCATACGTATAGTTGGTATATATATAGTGTTTGTTTGCACACGCCTACTTTATGTTATTTATACCTGTTCATATAACTGTTGTTGCTTGTGCATCGTCTTTTATTGTGTACGTTAAGACCAGTAAGCAGGACTGTGTGATTTCCTCCAGTATCAATGATCCCATTATGGCTTGGGAAGCATGGGGATAAAGCTATTTGTACCTTGGGTTGTTGGGTGATTATTTAGCCCACAGAAACACAGAGAGCACTAGCACATCCTGGCCCCTCACACACCTCAATTTGTAACCCTCCAACAAAATGATAGATAATCGTGCTGTGCTATTGTGTTAGACTTGTTTTTTGGTGGAAAGGGTGTCAGATAGTGGGAGTGCTAGACAGAATTGGAGTGGGAAAGACAAAACACTTCATAAACTAGTGTTAGGAGGATGAAAAGAGAACTCTACTGGTTTAATCAATAGCACAGGCATACAGCTGTAAGTGTGTTTCCATTGTGGCGCAAGGGGAGGCGTCCATCTTTAACGTGAAACAGCAGGAAGCAGAGAGATGGAGGAAGGTGGCGAAGGAGCGAAAAAAGGAGGGGAAAAGCATAAAAAGCTGGGACAAAATGTGATTTGTTGCTTTTCTCTCTATTATTTGTGTTTTGTTTTTCTTTTAGTTGCTCCGTTCTTCTTAGGCTCCCTTTTATTAATTTAGCACTACCCTTTATTTCGGCATGCCCTTGGGCTTTGACTTATTCTTGTCCCCCCCCCCCCCCCTCCATTTGTCTCTTTCTCTCTCCACACAATTAGGCCTAATGGAACAGTGGCCTAATGACATGGACCCTGGGGAACAAACACATTTAGACTCGCCTGCAGCCGCCACAAGAGACACATACGCACTAGAGACAAACGCACCAGAGACACTACTGCTCTCCATTTAATACCGGTTGACGAGACAAATTAGCCCGAGGAGGAAGATGAGTGCGAACTCGCCTCAAGAAGAATCTGTTCTAAAAATGTTCATGGATTCCTACATTTCTGTTTTATTGCTTTATTGCTTTCCAACTCAGAATTGACACACACATTTCATGTCTTTGTGTCATTGTTGAACGCTGTCTTTTCTCTACAGAGAACTCGGCCAAAGTCAGGCTTGATCTTGATATTATTCAAAAAGTTTAGCAAAAGCTGCCACTTTGACCACACTTTACATTGGTTGAAATATTTTATTAACAACTTGTATTAAAATCAACCAATTCTACACATGCATCTGCACACTGTACTGTATGTTGACTGAGAAAAATGTGTGCCGGAAACACTAGCTCACACATTTAAAACAATCACATAATCACTTGACTATACAGATGCAGCATTGATTAGCACTTGAGGGAATGGGGGGACTTTTCTTGTGCCATTATTTGTTTACACAGCGTTTATGGTCTGTATGTGGTGCATTGACCTCATACATTTGCAGTCTTGTAAATATTGTCTACATGTGTAAATCATCATCAACGATCTATCGCTCTCGTCCTCACCTTCTCTCTCTCTCTCTCAGCTTCTCTTCTGTCATTCAGGCTGTTGGCAGTTTAGATGCACTGTTATGTTGATGACACATTAACCTACTGTTGAGTTGTTATTCACGAATCCCAGCATGGCAATGAAACAAACACACACACGTCAGATAATTAGAGGCATACACACATATAATCACACTCATAGTAACACCAAAACACACACAACTCCCTCAGGTGTCAGTAAGGGGTGGCTGTGATCTCATCAGTAGGTTTCACCTCGGTCTCTCATCCCAGTCCAATCAGCTGTCATTATATCTCAATATGTCATCACTGCAGGACAGACCCATCCACAGGGGACAGGGTCGACAGGGGACAGGCATTTATTTCTGCAATTAGGGTTCATATAATCATGAGTAAGACCTCCTGTAGCCTCATTAGCATGTTTGTTCACAAGGTGGACGTCATACTGTATCTGTTTTCAAGTCAGTCTGCTGTCATTAGAAGAATTTGAAAGGCTGTAGTGGGTGTGTCAGACAGATTCCATTAAATCACTTAATTGTAACAGCAAATATATTGAAAAGGGAATTTAATACTACTCTGATTCACCTTATATCAGCATATAAATGTTTTTCGCAAATATATCTGGAAAGTCCCAAAATATTCACAGGACAATATATATATATATATATATATGCTGTATCATAGAACATTTTAAATGTGAGGGAATTATGCCATGCTTGCTCAAATATAAAAAGAGTCAAGAATGATTTGAGGCTTCCTTTTTTTAAATATTTAACCCAAAACAGGATTTTTCCAACCTTAAACAATGCTTTTTCAGTAGCCTTAATATTACCACTTGTTGGATTTAGGATTTAAATCAACATTTGGCAAATCAACCATCCACTACCTCGCTATGATCTTTGTGTGGTAAGGGAAAGAAGCAATGAGTTCCTGCTAAACATATTAGTAGAAACATTTAGTAGCTTAAAATGAATGAGGCCTTCATTGTAGTTTTTCAGTAGTATGCCGCTTAATGTAAAGAGACTTACAGTAGCGTCCTACATACAGAAGAGAAGTTGTGCAACAAAGCAATCTATATGCAAATATCCTTGATTACGGTATAAACCAGAGATAATCCTTGACGATTGATTGATTGATTTTCTGAAACACACAGGTATGCGTATCCTGGTGAACCTGCTGCTCGACACTCTGCCCATGCTGGGCAACGTGCTGCTGCTGTGCTTCTTCGTCTTCTTCATCTTCGGTATCATCGGCGTGCAGCTGTGGGCGGGGCTACTGAGGAACCGCTGTTACCTGGAGGAGAACTTCACCCTGTGAGTTACACACTGCAGATCTGTGTGTGTGTGTGTGTGTGTGTGTGTGTGTGTGTGTGTGTGTGTGTGTGTGTGTGTGTGTGTGTGTGTGTGTGTGTGTGTGTGTGTGTGTGTGTGTGTGTGTGTGTGTGTGTGTGTGTGTGTGTGTGTGTGTGTGTGTGTGTGTGTGTGTGTGTGTGTGTGTGTGTGTGTGTGTGTGTGTGTGTGTGTGTGTGTGTGTGTGTGTGTGTGTGTGTGTTGTGCCAATGTGTTGGAGTCTTGAAAACTAAGTTGCTCGGCCACTAATTGAAAGTTATAGAGAGAGAATGTGCACTCAAACCTCGCCTGAATACTTCCAATTATTTTCCCTTTCATCGTGTTTTACTCGTGAATTGGAAAAAACATAAATTTCAGTTATGAATCTGTAAAATAATCATATATCGTAAAAATCTCTGATGTCTGTTTATGATCACATAATCTTCTCATACTGTAAACGTTTCACCTCTCATGGTTTTCACACAGGATTAAACCTATGCTGTATATTTTACTACAGACATTAGAATAACTCCATCTTTCAGCGTTTCTTTCTCCGTGTCTATCTTCAAAGCAAGAAATAAAGTTTTACCCAGTTTGCTTCTGAGAGCATTATATTCCAGCTGAACGCCTCCATATTCATGACCCTGCATGATGGCATCACCTACTGTGTCTGTGTGTGAGTGACATTCACAAGTGTTCAGGAGTGTTGGATTTCATGACATTCTCTCCGTTTTTAAGCTGGTGTATGCCGGTTTAAAATGCGTATGTCCTTAATGTGGGTGTGCCATGCATACTGTTCTGTGCACTCTGTCTCAGGTTATGCTGACATAGCGTATATACTAATGAGAAATCTGATAGCCAGGTGAAAGGAGACACGTGTCCGCCCGCTGGCACAGTCCTGCCTGCTTTGTCCTCACCTTAAACTTGAGTGGCTGCATTAACCTCCACAACCTCTCAAGTAATCAATTCACAAAGTGACTTTACGCAATGTTTCCTGCATTTATCTTCATAGGGTTAAAAGGCAATAGAGGGATTAGCTGGACTCACTTAGACTTGACTTTACTACTTTGGATAAAGCAAAATAAAGGACACCATTTTGATCAGCAGAATATGTTTTAGTCGAGCTTCAGAAAACATTTAGTCAGATGTTTAATCAAAGTGCTATTGTTTCTTATTATTTTTAAAGCAGTTCGGTATCATATTATTCAGGTTTGTCTGGGTGCTTGAGTACTTAATTAGGAAGGTCGTAGTGTGTTAGCGCTTGAGAGCTATTATGCTAAAGTAAAGGGCTAACGTTAGCGCTCTGAGGGGTTATGATAGAGTGGGCTGAGTGTCGCACTCAAGTGCAGCATTCACATTTCACACCCTCACTCTTTTGATCCCTACCTCTCTCTTTTCAAGCCTTATTCTTGGCTTTCCGCCTCAACCTTAATTCTTTCTTCTTTTTTGAAAGTCTCCAGTCATTTGGTATTAGCAACTCCCATTCAAAACTCATTGTAAATATTTCTATGACATCTCTTCCTTTCTTCCATTCAATCCTGCCTTCACATGTCTTCGAGAGCTTCACTTTATCTGATTGCTGGAAACGGTGTCTTTTCTTTGCTGCTGTGCACCCTTGATCCTTCCTTCTGCCTCGCTCTCCACTGGCAGGTGTTTTCTCAGTGTGTGGCCAGGTTTTGCTGTGCCATGCTGAGCAGTGCCAAGTGACTGATAGGGGGGGGGGGGGCAACAGCCTTCATTCATGCTCCACTACTCTGACAGGACCCTTCTCTCTCTCTCTCTCTCTCTCTCTCTCTCTCTCTCTCTCTCTCTCTCTCTCTCTCTCTCTCTCTCTTAACTTCCTTCTCTTTAGCACCTTAAGAAATCACCAATTTGAATGCCACTGATAATCTTTCTCATTATTTGTGTACGTTTATGTTTTGTGTCCTCAATTGGATTGCATGTAAGTCAGTGTAAGCTATACCTGTCATTGTTGTCAATGGTATTGTCTGGATCGATCCTGGAATTAGTGTGCATGAATGTGTGTCATGTGTGTGATTTGTATGTGAGGTAAAAGGAGATAATCTCGCCCTATATATGTCAGCAGTATCTAACCTTTATTGACAGGGTGGGACGGGGGCTGACAAAGGAAATTGGCTAGGAAAGGAATGGGGGAGGTAATTGGAAAATAGGGAGAAGGGACAATCAGAGAGAGAGAGGGGGGGAGCAAAAGAGAAGAAGATAGAAAGAAACAAGAGGATTAACACTATGATAGGAGGAGATAACACATACAAAGGGAGTTATAGTGAAAGGGTTAAATGCCTTACAAGGCATGGTTGTACTCTATGCAAATGTATGCATGAGCTTCAGTTGTATTTATACATATCATAATAAGCAGCAGGCTGAACGTAACTGTGTTAGTGCAGGTGTGTGCATAACTTATTGTCTCCCTCTTTGCAAAATACAGAGCATTCACAGAGGAGCCTGGTATGTACAGAGAAACAGGGATAACACATGAGAAAAAACAAAAGGGAGGGACAGCAAAAGGAGTGCTGCAGTGACAGACTGACAAAGACAGTGCAATAAGTAAATACTGAAGGTCCAGTGACCCTGAAAGTGTGTGTTCAGTAATGGGCCTGCTGATGGAGAAGGTCTATTTTTGTCCTCCCGAAGCCCAGACCTCAGTATGAGCATCCTCACAGCTGCCGTCATTCAACCCACAGTCTTGTCAGATCACACACACTCAAACGCAATAGGCCTTACTGATTGGTTCAGCAGCGTTTGTTTTTCCTTTTCCTAAATTCATCTCATTGTTTTCCGTGAATTTTGCATTGCTTTCATATCATTTTGTGTTTTCTTATTTTTATTTAATTCGTTTCAGCAGCAGTTTCAAGTTGAATGATATTGCCTTATTTCCTACAGTATACACTTAAAATCTAAGAGGCAAGCATGCTTTGAGTGCCTTACACTTTCTTCTTCTGTGTATTGCTGTATGTAATAAAACGTGTGCACTCGTTAGAGCCCCATCAACACATGACTGTAGCGATGGCAGCCATCTTTCGCTTTAAGGAAGTTGAGCCTGATTTCCCAGGTGGATGTGAAAAGAGATTTTGGAGGGAAATGATGAGGTGCTTCAGATGGTGGCAATCAGTTAGATTCAGATGTTGTAGATGTGTGTCATTAAGTCTAGCAGAAATCAGCCAATCACTACTGACTCGCTCACTCTCTGAAAAGGGGCACTTACAAGTGGTGAACCGGTTCGTTGACGGTGTGTGTTATAAGTGTCGTTTGCATGAAAGTATAATCTGTTTTCCTCCTGATTTCATGCTAGTGCACACAAACGCTGAATTTTAAACTAAGTTTCCACATTACTTATTTTACGTGATGCAAAACATACTAATATCCAATGATATGCTAGTAAAATAGGTTAGCTATAGCTTGGTAAATACGATTTTCCTTTTGTATCGTTGACGCAGGTTATATAACTGCTTCTTTATTAGGACATACCACATTGAGTAAAAGCCCTGTGTCTCAGAATAAGACCAACAAGATTTGGATTGCAAATCATATTGTCACCATTGGAAAAATATTTTTGACATTTTAAGAACACCCCTCCATTGACCTCATGGCTCTCATTGAAATCCTACACTTCTGAAGACATTGCATCTCAGGAAGTGGCATACGATGATCTATCACAGTCCCAGTCTGAGGAGTTTATGTAGCTGTCCCTGTTTTAAAAGAAGAACTCAATTAAGTTAAGTCTGTTTGTCAAGACGGAGATCCAATCTTGACTTGCAAGTTTTTTTTTTGTTTTTTTTACAGTGTTGGTCCGCCATTAAACATCCTATTGTAAAGCACTTTTTGCTAGATGACTGCTAAGTAATACACTTTTTTGTCATACAGTGAAGGCAAGGGTTTAAATATATGTTAAATAAATGCTATGACACATCTATGCTTGTTTGGAGAGCGGTCACTAAGGCTTCTCTCAGGTCTTCACTATGGATGTATTGGTGTACACACTTCACACAAGGAGTAAGCAAAAAACAAAAATCATGAGAAAGAAAGAACACATTAGCTGCTGTACGATCCAGTGACCCCCTGAGATGGCAAAGCCAAATGCAACAAATCAATGCAGAATTGATTCAAATGATCCGGTTCACTAACTAGATGTCTGCTTTTGTAAAACGTTCTATTAATAGTGGCAATTGTATTCCTACTTTTCCTGGCATACTGATAAATAAAGGCTTATAAGTCATTGAAAGTGAAGTCTTCTGCTTGATTTCTCCTCATGCTACTCATTGTGTCATGGCCCGACCCCCCCTGTTCACCACACCTGTCAGCGCGCCTTTGGTTCGCTGCATTAGCTTTAGGCTGTGTTCGCTAGTTCATTGCTGGGTCAGGCTTGTCTCTCAAAAATACATACTGTATATACTTTCCAGCTTAATACTGATTAATGTATAAGTCTAGTTAGGTCAGGAGATTCCTGATCTCCTTGTTTCTACTATATGTGCTCATGTTTATCTATTCACACTGTTATTCTTGTTATAGTGAAGAAGAAATAAACAAAATATATAATGCAGAATCATTTGCATTACTTTATTCTCCACTCAGTGAGGCATTTATCCTGCAGGCTTGGTTGAGTCTCCACATTCTCTCCTCTTGCTCCTTCTTACCTCTCCTTCTTTCACTGAATCCTCATGGAAATCCCTGTATTAAAAGATGTACAATGTTGTATTATGAATATACAGATATGATTCCATAAAGGTCACCTATTTGTTATTGTGTCCCCAAGAGATTCTGAAAGTTTCAGGAACAAAGATTTGCTCACTTTTTGTCCTGATCCATTTCTATAAAAACCTGTCTGAAAATTAGCTGATCAGATTTTGGCCACTTTATGATGTCATAACGACTTTTTGGCTTGTGTAACCATTAGCCAATCACCAACCAAGGTAAACCCCCCCCCCCCCTTATCACCTGAATCTCCTCCTAGAGCACCATTGTGTTCTTTTTAACCAAATATCTCTCAGAGGGGCGTGGGGAGGGGCTCCTTATTTTCATCTAAAGTAACAGACAGAGAATCAGCACTTTTGAAACAGGGCTGAAACAGAAGGGATTATGGGTAATGCTGCAATGATCTGTTTGGTGTTTGGAGGCAAACACTTCAGAGACACGTTTTGTATATATCTGAGACCTATAATATATTGATGAAAAAGAGTATAATAGGAGACCTTTAACACACTTATTTCCTTCCCTTGTCACAGCCCCAGCTCTTCAGGTATGACCCTACCTGCTCCATACTACCAGCCAGAGGAGGATGACGAACGGCCCTTCATCTGCTCCCTGGCAATTGATAATGGCATCATGTCATGTAATGATGTGCCGGCGAGGCGCGAAGGAGGACGAACATGCTGCCTGGACAGGGAGGACGCGCTCCACAGACAAGGTTTGGGCTTGAGTCCTGAACCACTGGCCAACGGGAGCGGTGCCGGTGAAGCAATCGGTCTGTGCATCAACTGGAACCAGTATTACACTCGGTGCCACACAGGAAGTACTAACCCCCACAAAGATGCCATTAACTTTGACAACATTGTCTACGCCTGGATCGTCATTTTCCAGGTATGTTTTGGTGTGAAGACTGATGAGGTGAGGGTGAGGTCGGGCTGTGGGTTTCTGAGCTTGTAATTTGGGCTGGGGAATATAGAGAGGCGAAGTCACGCCCATCTACTTCCGGTCCATGGGACCTTATTTCGGAAAAAATAATGTATTGAAATCAATGGAGAGAGAAAACGTATCTTTCGATCCCGTTTGAATTGTGTCATGAATTATACATATGATGTTTGTCAATCTTAAAAAAGAATGTCAAAAAAGTCACAGTTTGTCAGAAAACTGTTGAAATATAAGACAATGAAAAATAATCAACTAGAAAGACTACAAATCCCAGAGTCCCGGTCCCGCATGCTGGCTCTTACGGAACCGACTAACTCCCCTTTAGTGTATGTACAGCTTTCAACATGCCCAGACTTGCAGTGATTTTCAGCTCTTTTAATACTTTCCGCCTCATTCTGAAAGAAAGAAGTGAAATGTGCCAACGTGACTGCCGTCTTGGTGTGTGGTGCGAGACGGTAGATGTAGTTCATTGAGCGGTTTCACACAAAAAAAAAGTGTTACTTCACATTTTTACGACGCATTTAAAAAATGTTGACTTGCGAAAGTATCTTTTAAATTGACAAACATCATATGAGTCATTCGTGGCACAATTCAAACGGGATCGAAAGATAATCTTTCCCTCTCCATTGACTTCAATACATACTTTTTCCGTAATAAGGATGTGGAGCTCCCCCGGAAAGGGAGGGACTTCGCCTCTCTATTATTTTAAATCTCTGATAAATGCTGTCTTTCTCTGATTACATTTGGAACTTGTTTAGACTTATCTAGCTTTTCCTTTATTTAGCTTTACACACTTATTCATTTTATTTAAGTTAATGATGATTATTGACCGTGATGACCAAAATCTCATTGTAAACAATATTTGATAAAAGCAACAATGGTCAACCCTACAATATTCTCACATATCAATTCTGTATTTTCCAACCCTTTTGTAATCCGATGAATCTGAAGAAATATACTTTTTTAGATAGATTCTGAACTGTTCAAATAGTTGCTTCAGAACACAGGTGGGTTTTCTTTGGCTGATTAAATTATGTGTAATGTATTTGATTTGTTTCACTTAGGCACTAATGCAATTATCTGTTATTTGATTTAAACATGGCATATGATGCACAAGTAAAGTTTGCAATTATACTGCTAACAAAGCTCTGAGAAAGAAATGGTTGAACTTGTAAACTTGTAGATGTTTATTGTCTTTAACACTCCATACCATTTGTGCTCTTAGGTGATCACTCTGGAGGGCTGGGTGGAGATCATGTATTATGTGATGGATGCCCATTCCTTCTACAACTTCATCTACTTCATTTTACTCATCATTGTAAGTGAAATTCACCGCTACAATTGTTTATTTATTAGTACACTTCATCCCTTCAGGCTGACACATCGAGTCTACACTGTAATCTGATAATGGATACATAACTAATGAACTGTAACTATCTTGAGATACAAATCCTTTCCAACCATTCCAATATATATTGACATCTGCCATCACTTTATTTTATGAGCATATTTCCTGAGTAGCAGATGGAAGTGTTAAGAGACTTGTGAAAATCCATAGTAGCATATAGAACTTTCTAAAATCAATGTTATGTAAATGTATCTTTGGCAATAAATGGCAAAATAAGGAGAGGAGAGGAAGAAAGACGGTTAAAGAACTTTTCAAAAGTGAGATGTACTTTTATGCAAAGAGCTAGATCAGCTCTTTGCATGCAGTGCCAGAGGGTGACACGATGGAAATTGTTTGATTCTTCATGCATTCACGTGCCATTGGCTGTCCGTAAAACTGGAATTCAGTCTGTTGAGCAGCAGACGCACAACAAAAGTCCCAGTGGTTTCCCACAGGCAGGAGAACACAAAAAGAAGTAGACATACTGGCTTTTGTAAGGCTTGGAAATAGGATCAAGAAATACCTTAGGAGAGGGAACCAGGTGAGAGAAGAGAAATGCGAAATGATAGTGAAGATTCAATGGAAAATGAATAAACACACAAATCAAGTACACAAACACATCCAAAAATGTAAACACTGCACTGTGATAAAAACGTAATGCAGTGGGAGTCCTGCACTTCAGAAGAGTCTTTCCCCCCCATTCTCCTCTTCCTCACAACATTGGCCTTATTAGGTTGAGGAGATTATTGGCATTGTGACTGCAGCTGTAAATTCCCTCCCCTCGCTGGCAGGTCTGACCTGAGGTTGTCATTGCCAGTGTAAACACCTTTTGGCACCCAAAGATAGTAGACATGGTGTCAGAGTGTAATCACTTTGGCTTGGTTTTAATGCGGCTAAATTGATCACAATCTCATGGCCTGTGGGCGGTAGAGCCAAGCACTACAGTTACAGTCATATCCAGCTAAGCACACATTGGGATGAATTGAACTGCTGATTACATCCTCATTTCTATACCTGCTTATGAATGCAGAATCTGTAGGAAACAACACAGAACAAGACGTTATCATCAAAAGTGTCATTGCCCACGTCTAAGCAAGCTTTGGCTTTATGCAGGGAAACAGTCAGCTCAAGGAGCACAACTTTGCTGATTTATTATCCTAATAATAATGATACATTTTGTATTTAGTTTCGATACAAACTGTTAACTGACTTAATTTGCTACTTGTGGCGCATGAACGAAGAAGTCTTTGCCCGAATATCCAATTACTACAACAAACCCCAAAGTAACAGCCTTAGCTTCTAGATGCTTAATCGCCTCTAACGGCCCGTCTACACTACAGGCATGAAAAAATCTTGAAGCTGGGCGTGTCTGAAGCTTGGCGATTTTTTGCGAGCAACCAATCACATGAATCTCCCGCCCCCGACATACAAAGCAATAGCAATGTTAAAACGAAGTAAACTGGATATAAACTCTCCAAACAGGCGAAAAAACTATCAGTTTCACCCACTGTCTCTGCCACCTCCCTCCATGCCTGGTTCCTCCGGTTTGTATCCCGGTAAATAGTTCCGGTCGTAAAGAACCGGGTGATTTGCTACCGTAATATCTCGTTTGGAATATGAGGAAATGAACTGCGGTCTGGCTCTCCCAGCTTGCATGCGGTTTGATTGGCTGAGCTTGCACTGGCGGGATTTGCATAAACGGAATTTGATTGGCTGATGCCAAGCATCGAGCCTCAAAAGTTGAACATTGTTCAACTTTTGATGCCGATAGATGCTCGTGATGCTTGCAAAGCCATGCCATGCTCCCCACAATGCAGTTCGGCGAAGATTAAAAATCTTCTACGTCACCCCATTCAAGTGAATGGGCGAAGCGTTGAAAGCATTTTTTGATGCCTGTAGTGTAGACGTACCGTAATGTGTAGTGAAGCTTCATGTTTGTTGCATTTAGTCTTTCAGAAGGGAAGAAATACTGTAAGCTGAACACACAAAGCTCAATGACTTGCACGACACTTAGCATCAGGCCAACACCATGCTCCCTTTGTGTTACATTATTGATTGACAAAAATGTGCCGCCCCTTTTGAGCATCTCTGCAAGCCTCCATTCTGTTTGGCAGCTTGTAGTCAAAGGTCCCGAGGGAAGCCTTGGAAGTGTTTTGCTGACAGTATAAGAAGTTCATGGTCAGACACTTCAATGAGCCTCAAAGGTGTTGTTCACACAGTGCGGGTCACCTTGACTGTCTCATCTTTCATTTTGCTCTTATTTAGTTTCTCTGTCGGTGTTGTTTTGTTATGGAGTTGCAGTACCCTGTGCCCTTTTTAAGCTTGTCAGTTGATCCTGTACTGTAAGTGAGTGTGTTCCTAGAAATAGCACTTGGTTTGACCTCCACAAAGTCTCATATCTATCTGTTTGATACTTGACATACTGTCAAGTGCGCAACCCAAGAGTCTTTATTGGTGTTACATTGAAGAGAGACTAAATGGATTTATGTGACTTACAGATTATGCTACCAAGAGGGCAATTAATAGAAGATGTCGATTTCAGAGTAAATATAATATATGGGCATAAAAGTTTGTGACGGCTAGTGCACGGAAGCACATAGACACATGCAATTAAGTAAGCCTGTGGATCACACATAATGTTTTCTATGTGAATTTGTGTGTTTGCATGCATGCATAATGCAGTGAAATCTGATATTAGACTGCCTGCCTTGATTATGCGCAAAACTGCCTACTGATCAGAATCTCACACACACACACCACACACACACACACACACACACACACACACACACACACACACACACACACACACACACACACACACACACACACACACACACACACACACACACACACACACACACACACCATTGCAACCCTGGAAAGAAATCAAAGGCCCACACACCTGCAGACCTGCTTTGACCCACAGGACACAGATGGTCATCTCTCCTCCCTCTCTACATCCCCGCTGCGTTTCCTCTCTCTCTCTCTCTCTCTCTCTCTCTCTCTGTGTGAATATCTCTGGAGTCTCCTCCTTTTTTTGTATTCCTCCAGCTTCTACCTTCTCTCGCTACATCTTTGATCACTGTGGATGGAAGCCTAAAGTTGCAGGGTCATCAAGTTTAAAACGTATATCTATTCATGTGTTTTTTAATATTCCTGCTCCAAGTGTTTTGGCCTTGTAGCTGTAGAGTGTCTGTGTGTGTTCTCGATGTGAGAGAGCTTTTTCCAGGGAGAAACAGCGGAACATGTTCAGATTTGTAATGAACAAAAACCTAGACTCTGCTTCAGGCTGCCCTATCCATCCCGCGGTCTGATTTTTGAATTGTACAGCATTAGCCAATATTGATCTAATCATTGTCCCGTAACCAGCTCAGAGTAGTCCAATAAAAGCCATTTCAGCAGTCCTGCAGTGATTCCTATTACTGCCACTAAAAGGGTCAGCCAACACGTACAAACCACAATGCACCCCATCTCCTCTCTGCAACTATCCCTCTGACATTCACTTGTAAGAGTAATGAAAAGCTCTTTTGTGAAAAATAAATAAAAAATAGAGATGCACTCATGGGTAAAGAAATGTTTTTGAGAAGCAGCATGGCCAGAAAAAAAAGAAAAGGAAAGACAGATATTAAATTGGAGTAGGGAGCGGGTGGGAAAGTTAAGTCAAGTAAGAGTCTGAGAATAAAAGGAAGAGAAAGATTGCCAGACGCTGAACTGTGCTTTGGGCGTGTGTTGGCTCTGTCTGTCTGCTCCAATCAGCCTCTGTTTGGTGGCAAGCCAGCCTTCAGAGACCTTTAGCATGTGTGTTCACATTTCTACAGGGAGATTGGCACACATTATTAGAATCATCAAGTGTGTGAGCTTTATGTCAAAACAAGTCTGTATTTAGCATTGGAAAATCTCAATTCTTTACATATTTCATTTTTCTTAAATGAGCAACATCTGCTTTAGCCGTAGGCTGATTATTTAAATATGGCACTTTTAGTTTGGGTTGCCTATTGGATAAGTTATTCAAACTCTTCACAGACTTAAAACACGTAATTATTCGTGCTAGTAGCTCATGTTCCCTGCAGTAATTCTCCTTTGTTTGCTCTTACTCTTTCACACTTAATGTGTGGTATACTCATCCAACATGTTTCCCCTCCATACATGGTGTAACTTTCTGTTCCTTGCTCCACATCCATCCAGATTGGGTCATTCTTCATGATCAACCTGTGCCTGGTGGTCATCGCTACCCAGTTCTCGGAGACCAAACAGCGGGAGCACCAGCTGATGCAGGAACAGAGGGCGCAGTGCCTGTCCTCCTCCACCCTCGCCAGCATGGCTGAGCCGGGGGATTGCTACGAGGAGATCTTCCAGCTGGTGTGCCACGTCCTCCGCAAGGCTAAGAGGAGATCGGCAGCTCTCTACTACACGCTGAGGGGCAAAACCCCGCCGGCTGCTGGTGGCAGGGGCAACAGGCGTGGGGGGGGAAATGTGAACGGAGAGCGTCATCATTCCAGGCACCCAAAAAGTGAGTCGGAGGGCCTCAGCGATGGCCTGTGAATATGCAACATTTTATATTTTTGATTTCAGCAAATGTGTAATTGTGTAACTGTTAAATATGTATTTGTTTTTCGAAAAAAGCATAATGATATCATGTGTTTGGTTAGTTTTGCGTTTATGGGTGTATCTGTCCGCATGCTATTGTAGCGATCAGCCCGATATTTTTGCTGATTTCTGACTGTCTGCTCAAGGACATCTTGTGGTTATGGTGAAACACATTTAGACAAAGGAAAATGACAGTTTTATACTGTGATTGGCTGCTGATTTCTCAACATGTTTGCCTATAGACTAGGTTAAATGAAGTGTCACTCAGCCTGTTGAACTGCACTGTGCTGAGTGCACTTTTCTATTTCAAGTATTAAAATGGTCACACGATGATGGATAGAAATTTATATAAATGTGATCCAGCCTTACTAGGTTTGACTACAGATGTGGCTGCATTGTAATGGATGGGATTTAGGGACTGATTCAATGTTTACTACAAATTCCCTTTTTTGAAACTTTTGCAACAGGAGAAAATACTTGTTGTATTGTGTTCATTATACAAATAATTGCTTAATCGTGAATAAAGTGCATCTATTAATCTCATATTCTTTTTCTTCCCATCCTTCTAGCATTCCACTGTCCACACCAGAGCAAGCCAGACCACGGCTCTCAGCCACTTGAAAACTCCATCAGTCTGTCTGTCCCTCAGAAACCTGAGGACTGTCCTATATGCGTATTATCACTGAAAGATGGGGTGAGGGCGGAGGGAGACTCCGGCAAAGGAGAGGAAGAAGCTGAGGATGCGGTGAAAGAGACAAGCAAGGAGGAGAACCATCTAGAGGAGAGGGGAGATGGAGAGAGGAAGAGGAAGAGGACGTGTTTTCGACATTGTATAGAAACCTGGAACGATATGAGGAGGAAACTTTGGGGCATTGTAGAGAGCAAGTACTTCAGCAGGGGCATTATGATCGCTATTCTGATCAACACCATCAGTATGGGCATCGAGCACCATAACCAGGTAAGATTGTCAATGCTGTCACACAAACATCCATACTCATGTATATGCAGTCATACTTTGTCATTACAACAGACCAAAGTGAAATAAGACCCTTTTTTTATACCCAAGAAAGAAAGTAAATGTTTTGGATATTGATAAATACAATATTCCTTGCCGCCATTGTATTAAATGCATTGTCTCATATCCTTTACACTCATGCACTAGTGTCAATAGAGTGCATTACCCCCTCACGCCCACAATTCACCACAGATTAAACACTAGCCCTGCTGATGAAACATCGCTGCTAGAATGATCATAATAGCAGATGACATTCAGGAGGATGAGCGTGGGAGTGGAGCATCACTGCCATGCAGTTTCCTGACAGAGGTGTAAACATTTAGCCTGGCGGTAGACAAATCCGAGCTGGCTTTTAACATTGGCCAGGCTCCTCAGAGACAGACAAGGCAGGTGTCTGAGAGCAGTGTGGAGGAAGCCTGCCAAGACCACACACACACACACACACACACACACACACACACACACACACACACACACACACACACACACACACATACAAATGAATACAGTGCACACACACAATACACATCCATTTGTACACCAACAGCAACACATGCTGTTACATAAAAGAGCTTTTTCTTTTTTCCCCTAATTTCTCTGTCTCTCTCAACTCCCTCCCTCGCTAATTTTACTTCCAGTTCTCTCCCCTTATTTTCTACATAAATCCCTCCGTGCATCTTTCCTTTGCACATTCCTTCCCCCACTCGCTCTTTTGTTCCTCCCTGTTGCTGCTTCCTTCCGTCCTTCCCTCCTTACCCCAAGTGTCTGATCTACTGTCTGACTCTCTTTTCCTTCCCTCAGTCTCCCCACTTCCCTCTTCCTCTCTCTTATCCACCCACGCACTCTTTGACAGTGTACAGAGTAGTTGCTTTCTCTCATCTCCAAAGATTCTAAAAATAAACGAGGGTTTGTTGGGAGGGGAGCGGAGGAGATGGGTGATGTGGGAAGAGCTAGGCAGACGCCGGTTACACAGCAGTTTGCAGCTCAATTCCCTGTGTGCTTTTCAAAGTAGGCATGTATGCACCAACATAGGTACACATTTGCATGCACACACTCTGACGCTTTGTCTGTCCGTCTCTTGAGTCTTTCTCCCTCCACAGTTTCCACACGCTCACACAGAGGCAGTGATACTACTGTGATTTCGCTCTGCAGTAAGATGTCTCACCCCTTGTGTTTGAAAACAGTCAGGAAGCTGAGGTGCTTCTCCCAATACACACCCTGCCTCGGGGAAATCTTCATCTCAAGTTTCTGCTTTAAAATGTTAGACTGTCAGGTGGTGTTTTTTATATTCATCTTGGATTACTGCAAAGTTAGCATAACATGAAGTTGCATGTTGCAGGTGTTGTAGACAGTAAGTGAAATGGTTGAACTATTAAAAAATAGATCATAAGCATACATTCTAATATTCAAGTTAAGTTTAACATTTTTGTTTTTGTTATAGATAGATATTATCAAGGCTTGCTGTGCATTATTAGAGGAACATAATGTAGGTGTTAAGGCATTACCTAGCTTTTAGGACATTTTGAGTTTAAATCCAAAAAACATTTATTTGACAAAGAGTTTTTTGGAAGTTAGATAGAATCAGAGCCTACCCTGTATTCAATGCCCGCACTCTCAAACGCAGAAAAGCTGACAACAGTTAATTATGTTCCACTTTATTTTTAAACACTTAATCTCATCTCAAATATCCTTGTTATGTTTTTTATATTTGTAGTCAACCTTAACAGAACACAGCTTCCACACATTAATGCACATACAACACAAAAAACAACATGAAGGCATTAGTCAAAAAAAAAAGAGGAGACAAATATTGGCCATATCCATTACACCTGAGTCAAGGTGAAAACATCAACATCTTTCCTTCAAGGCAGTTTGTAAGAAGAGCTCAAAGAAGGTATTACTACTAGGGTAATGATAGTTGGGAACTCATTGTTAGGAACCGTGGAAAAAGGTAGGACCCAAAATGCAGAATACAAAAAAAGGTCAAAAGGTCTAGGAACAAAAAGCGAGCTTTATTTAAAAAAAAGCTGATCAACAAAAACATGGCATGAAACAAACAGGTAGCAACAACACAAGAACTGACCGTGACCAACAGGGAGGGACACAGGAAAGACAGGAGCCTCATCCCAATACCCCTCCTCGACTCCTCCTTTCCCTCACTCGCGTCCCTTCCTTGCATCTTAGCTCCAACTCAGTAAGATGCGAGCGAGAGACACGAGGAGGTGACGCGAGGACAGAGGAGTCCTCAGGTATTAATTGGGATGTCCTCGTTCACTCAAACGTCACTCTTAAACGACGTCTGTTAATGATGACATGCACAGCTGTATCCCCTCTCATTGGTCTTAACTGAATAACCTTTTAGAACCGGCCCATTTCTGGTTAAATATTTAAATGAACCTTTCTCTTGTTAGTCAAGGAATTTAATGTATGATGGTTGGTCCTGCTTTTGTGTTCCGTTTTGGTGTAAAATCTAGCCTATATTTAAATAATATATTTAAATATAGGCTATATTAAAATAAAAATAAAAAGTGAAAGCCTTTTAGAAATGAATTGCACATAATAATTCCCACGGAGCTGTGAGCACTTTTCCACTCATCTTCCAGTTGTCGGTTTTCCTCTGTTGAAATCGACCAGCTGTGAAGGTGGGGGCGGGGCTTTTATACGCGAGTAGTGAAAACACTTCCGTGTAGTCTGCTCGTGTGTATCCTCCCTTTCGTCTCCTCCCGCACCCCTCCTCCCTCACCCCTCCTCGACTCCTCCGTGTGGGGACGTCCTTCAAAATGGCGTGTCTTGATCGATTTCCGGGTCAAGTCCCGGAGGAGGGGAAGCGAGGAGTCAAGGAGGGGTATTGGGATGAGACTAAAGAACCGACAAGGAGCACAGGAGAAGACGAGACTAAATACAAAGAGGGGTAATCACAGGACAAGACACAGCTGGGCAGGGGAGGCGGAAACACAAGGGCAACAGGTGAACACAATCAGACAATCAGACACAGGAAGGAAGACAAGAGACAGGGGCCCTTTCTCATTTCACTAATTCCCCTCCTCGACTCCTATCCTCGAGACTTAGTCCCGCCCACAGGAGATGCGAGTGGAGGAGCCGAGGAGAGGAACCGAGGAGAGAGAAGGGGAAGCAGCAGACGGTTAGAGAAATGAGACGTCCTTCCACATGGCGCGCTGAAATTCATTTCCGGGTCACTACCGGAGGACCGAGGAGTCGAGGAGGGGGAATTGATGAAATGAGAAAGGGCCAGGGAGAACAGAGTTGCAAAAATAAAACCCATTAGAAGACAGACAAAACTAAAATCGTGACATAACACTATGATCTTGACACTCATTTCATGAGAGCAGTGTTACTGAGCTCGGAGCAAACGCTGGGGTCATCTTAAAATAATTCTGTTGGTAGATATTGCTGTAATTGCTGGTGTGAAAAGAAAAAAGACTGGATATAGAAGTAGGTTGTTTGCCGAACTATTTTTGGGGAATAAAAAACAACATGTGCATTTTCCACAAAGAGGACTACATATAAATCACAATGACTCAAGACCAAGCCGTTTATTCATCCTTTTAGTCTCAGTCATGGGAAAAAAACCTGTTTGACGAAGATGTTTAGTCATGTGTTCATTTACAAAATGAACACTGGTTTTACGTTTGCACATTTAAATACAAGCCTCCACTTCGCATTCATGTGTGTTCTTGGACATCTGTGTGGAAAAGAAATTGGCCCATTGAAATTCGGTCGTAGAGGTTTTTGTTCATTCATTCATATTCAAGCAGGACTGAGGACACATTTCAAGAAAGAAACAGGGAAAGGATATTTTTACGAGAATATATTATATGAAATATTCATTAGATGGACAGCTCGTGAAATAACACATAACTCAGGTAGAAGGACATGAGGAGGAATACTGTGAGTGAAATAGCAGGTGAAGAAGAAGAGAAGCAGGGGGGAGAAAGCAAGCAGAGGGAGAAATGATGGTGTTTTGTCCGATTTAAACTGTGGTGTCAAGGGCTGTGATGGTTCCGTCAATAGCATTACATCTCATATCCTGTGTTTGTACTTACGACTACTGAGGGAGTTCTCGACACAGGTCAAGGTTAACGCTGACTGCTGAGCGGAGGAAATGCATTTATCCCTACATTTTACTTTTCTCTAGTCCAGGGGTTCCCAACCTTTTTTCCCAAGACCCCCGCCTAATGACTCCTGTTGGAAGGAGACCCCCCCCCCCCCCCCCCACAAACAACGGGGCAACAGCGGTAATTAAAGTTTAAAGTCTCAAAATGCTACAACTACTGTCACACTCTGGATGAATGTGAAGTATTTTGTTAAATGATGATGAAAGCGTAATTAAGGAGCACTATTGGAGGGACTTTGATGGTTATTGGACTCAGGATTCATTCATTTGGATTCCCGCTGTATGAAGAAATTAAAGGACGGCGCAAGTGGAAACAATTCACAAAGGGATGAAACTGTTTAAAACACATGCTCAAAGTAAGCCGGATTTTGCCGATGTGTTTATGTGGATTAAAAAATCGTAAATAATCTACAAAATGGAGGAGACCGATCTGATCGGAGCAACTGTGACAAATAATCCAACTGAAACCGGCATGGACAATGACTATGTTTTAAAAATGCACTTATCCAGAAAATCCTGGTTTGGACACTTAACGGGCAGAAGAAACATTTATATTAAAGAATTTTTTTTACATTTCTGTCTTTTTATGCCTTTAATAGCGACTAACTTGAATTTGTATTAAAATTAATTAATCAATTATTTTTTTATATTTTATTGTAATGTAGAGACAAGGCTTTTAGTGACAATCATGTATTGCGTTACAATTATATGTAAAAAAAAAAAGTCGTTTGAGTATTTCTTTTAAAATGTTTTTCTTGACTTTTTCATTTGTATAGAGGTGCCAGTAATGTCATCGTCTAAACCGCTCTGTAGTCCACAGTTATGTCCAGCTTCACTACGGAGCTCAAACGTCTCAGTATGTTCTTCAGGCTAAACGCTGTAGTGAAAATTCTGAGAAAAGCTTCTGAGAGGTGGTTTCGTGGGTTTAATTCATTTTTCTTCAATGTTCCGTTCATCATTGTTACTCTTTCTCCCTTCTTATTGAGTATCTTCCATTCCTCTCCTCCATCATGTCACCTTCTTCTAAACAAAGCCTCCGCTCGCTCCTCGCTTTCCCGCTCCTTCAGCTGAATTCTCGTTCCACCCTTCTCCCACCCCTGATCGACAGTAGGACATTGATCAAGAAGAGATGGGTCTGTCTGATAATGAGACTCAGAAACAGAGAGAAAAAGGGGATGGAGAACTAGGGGGATGAAGATAGATTGGGAGAAAAAGCGGATTAGAGGAGGGGGATGGCTGACAGTGTTTTGCTCTGACATGGTTTGTTAACTTTGGCAGGGCTAGATGGCTATTTCTCCGCTGGCTTTCAAACTGGAATTCACTGGGGGTATCAAAGAAAGCATCCGATCCATATCGTGAATACCACACGTTCACTCACACAAAGTATACTTTCAAAAAGCGAGTCTGCTTGTGTACACACACTCATAGAAAAGAAAATAAACCCCAGGATTTACTGGAGCATGTGTGTGTTGTTCATTTCATGTTACTTTGCCAATTACAGATAACATGAACCTGTATTCCGCCAGTGTTCGATGTGCTTCACTGATGATATACATTCTCACTTTCCCAGATTTTTTTCCTGTACAATTTTAATTTATTTCACTATTTTCTTTCTCTTCTCTTTCTATATGTCCGTTGCCTATATAAGACAAGCTGTAGGCCTTAATTGTATTTGCCAGGTAGAACACATTCTTATTTTAAATGACTAATTTCTCTTTCTCAGACTTCTTCTGTTAGCGATAAGACGCTTCCTGTGTTTTTCTTTAACATTTAAATTTATTTCCCCGGGTAATTTATTTCCCTATTTTTACACTCTCCATCTTCCTCCCTGTATGCCTATCTTAAGATACATTTTTTTTGCCTTAATTTTATTTACCAGGTAGGATAAATCATTTTTTCAAGGCACTGAAAGTTTGAGTGACAGCCTTTTCAACACAGAACAGACATGTAAACAATTGTTTTCGCAGTGGCTCCAGCATCTATTGTTGGGACGAATGCAAAGCAGTGGAATAATATCAACTTTGTATTTGTCTCTTTGACTGTACCTGCCTCATTGTGGATATCAATTCTCTGTTTTTGGACCTGGAATGCTTGCAACTCAAACCTTACCTTCTACCCTACTCTCCATATACCTGCCTCCACACCCTTCCTACTTCTTTTAATTCTGTTTTTCCATTTCTGTCACCCAGCCCGATGAGCTGACCAATGTCCTGGAGATCTGCAACATTGTGTTCACCAGCATGTTCACCCTGGAGATGATCCTGAAGCTGACCGCTTTTGGCTTCTTTGAGTACCTGAGGAACCCCTATAACATCTTTGATGGCATCATCGTCATCATCAGGTCTGCACACTACAACACTATGTTCTGATTGTCACTCTGTCAGGAAGTTGAGGTGGAATAATGACAAAATCCAGAGCATTGAAATAACAACATCAAATCCCTTCAATGTAAATGCATTAAAGCTTCAGTCCAAACATGCAATGGTTGTCCAGCTGCTGTACATCTAATTAAGTTTGAGACATCATTTAATCTCCAGAAAACCAATCAGATATGTCCTTAAACAAAGGGCATGCATTCACAATGGCGCTTTTCTTTAAACTACACTACTCATGTTGTGGCAAATGTTTAATATAGGAAGTGTTGAAGCAGAATGGGGGTAATACATGTAAAACGCAGCAGTATTCCTCACCTCACAATTACGGATTATACACTTTTATTTGTATTTTGTGATTTTATGTTGTATTATCTCTCTTTTGGTCTACCCTATTTCTATTGATTTGTAGTTCCTTTTTATTTCCACATTCCCCAATTATAATAAAAATGTATCCACACATCTTGACATTTTGGTCACATCTTCTCAATCTGCCTCTCTGTCCCACACACATCCCCCCGATGCGTCGGCTGCAGTGTGTGTGAGATCATCGGCCAGGCAGACGGCGGGCTGTCAGTGCTGAGGACCTTCAGGCTGCTGAGGGTCATTAAGCTGGTGAGGTTCATGCCGGCACTCAGGCGGCAGCTGGTGGTGCTGATGAAGACCATGGACAACGTGGCCACTTTCTGTATGCTGCTTATGCTCTTCATCTTCATCTTCAGGTAACAGAGGTGGACACACCATTTTCTCAATGTGAGAGAAGACGGGGAAAGGTTAAACAAGAGAAATGGAGTAGGAGAACAGAGATTAGTGGTGTGTGTGTGTGTGTGTGTGTGTGTGTGTGTGTGTGTGTGTGTGTGTGTGTGTGTGTGTGTGTGTGTGTGTGTGTGTGTGTGTGTGTGTGTGTGTGTGTGTGTGTGTGTGTGTGTGTGTGTGTGTGTGTGTGTGTGTGTGTATGTATTTATGTATATACACATCATGTACTGTATCTCGAGTATTTGTTCACTGCGCACTGCTTTGCCCGCTTAACATAGCTTGTTTTGTTGCCACAAAAATTAAATCTGTGAAAGCGTATCAGCGTATTGAGACAAAATACGATATCTGAGCGTGGTCCAGGCAGACATAGCCATAGGCCTAAACACAGTTTGTGCAAAATAATAGGATTAACTTCTAATTATTGGAGTTCCAGCTCGTTTTTTACCCAAACCTTATCTCAGCTCTGTCAATGCTTTTCTCTTTGACCTGTCTCCGTCTCCAGGATTACTTGCCTTGAAAGTTATGAGTACCTTAACTTGTTTTTCTGTCTGTCACCAGTGTATTTGACTACATTCAACTTTAACATTTTTCTTTAATAGGCCATAAGCCAGTGAGCAAAGGTGACGGTAAACCATAACTACAAACGGCTAAAGTGGTTTGATTTCAAATAGATGTCAATGTCTTTAGTTTTGACTGTAATCATAAGCAAGGCTTTTTTTGTACATTCATTTGGTAAATTACATCAATTTTCAGTCTTAAATGTGAGGGGAAGTTGTTCAAAATGATTAAATGTCACAATTAAAAATAAATGTTTTTACTTTCTACCTCATTGAATAATTTGATGCAGATGCAAAAAATGATCCTATACCTAAACACTTCTAATATCTCCTATTTTTAACAGTACACACACACACACACACACACACACACACACACACACACACACACACACACACACACACACACACACACACACACACACACACACACACACACACACACACACACACACACACACACACACACACACAATCCACAATGTTAACTGATAACGAAGATAGTGTTAACAGAATTGTTTTTATTTTAATCATTTTCATAATTGCAGTGAATTCACAAATGTTAACATAATACATATTAAACTGCAGCATAATGCTATGACCCTAAATCTGCTTGTGTGTGCTAGAGTGTGTGTGATCTCATATGTGAGTGTGTGTGATCTCATATGTGTGTGTGAATACATGCTAACCTGCTTCCTTCACAGCAGTCCAGAATAAGTGTGCCAAGGCAGATGGCATCAGAGCTCTTTAGCCAGCTCACCTGAGCACGTGGTATTTTGCCTACGGTCCAGCCACTCTGGCTTTTAGTGAGCAGTTAATGTAAAGTACCACTCAGCTACACTTTTAAGACCTTGCATAAAGAAAGCAGCGATGAATTAGAGAATGCATTGTTTGACTTTCTCAGCCTTGTGATGACAGCAAACAGATGGGTGCAACTACACAAATAAGCAGAGGGGGAAACAGAGAGAGAACTGAAGAAAAGAGCTTTCAATGCAACCGAGAAAGAAGATTGTAGTGGGTTCATTTCATTTAAAAGCATGTGTATGAGACAACGTTTTTGTTTTGAATGCTCCATAGCCGTGGATCAGCTCTTCTAACCAAATTTGATACTGTAACTGTAACATGTACCAAACTGTAACGCGTGATTCCTCACATTGTCTGCAGGTGTCATAAACACAGGACCCCTACATTTCAGTATATACTGTCCCCTTGTACTCCTTTTTAATTGGTTGATTCCTTGTTGTGTTGCAGTATCCTGGGGATGCATATCTTTGGCTGTAAGTTCAGTCTGAAGACGGAGGCAGGAGACACCGTGCCTGACAGGAAGAACTTTGACTCCCTGCTCTGGGCCATCGTCACTGTCTTCCAGGTACCAATGGGTTCTCACACAAAGACTTTGTCCTGCAACTTAATAACATTTGGTTGAACGTGTGCTTACCTGCGGTCGCATGCACTTTTGTGTGTGGGTATATTGTAAAAAATGGTGTTTATTTCCTGTAGATTCTGACTCAGGAGGACTGGAACATGGTGCTTTACAATGGGATGGCATCCACCTCGCCCTGTGCTGCTCTCTACTTCGTAGCTCTGATGACTTTTGGAAATTATGTGCTCTTCAATTTACTGGTTGCCATCCTGGTGGAGGGTTTTCAGGCTGAGGTGAGACATATTTGTTGTTTTTGTTATTTGAAAAGAGTCAAGGTACATTAATCATTATTCAAACAAATGCAAGTTGAGCCAAATTAGCTTGAAGGGTGGTTTTCAGTGATTACAAAAAAAAACGTGGCTAGCTTTCTAACCGGCTTTGTAACATTGCAATGTGGGCTGAACGTTTAAATGAAACGAGTGCAAAACAGCTTTGCAATAGTCTTGCCGCCCGGTGATGCTGTAACAAAGCCTTTTACCCTTTAACAAAAACAATGTGATACAGGGAAAGCGAGCCAAATATGTCCTATATAGTTCTTTTGCTAAAAGCCGTTACAGAATGTGTACAAATATATCATATGTTGTGTTATTCAACTGGTGGGTTGAAACATGTTCTTTGTTTTGCACAATTTAAGGAATGACTTCATGCATATTGAAAAAACAAGTATATATTTGTCGTTATACTGTATAAATACTTGATTAACGATATATATATATGGATTTCCTCCAATCCAACAATACATTAGGAATATGATTGGTTGAATACTGAGCCTCCGTACAACTTCTCTTTATACATTTGTGTTTTAGAGCTAGACTTGATGAGTGAGAATAGGTGGACTTGGGAGTAAATAGCTCTTCAATTAGTTGGTAATAAGAAAGGGGCAAGTTGTCATTTAAACAAGCTTGTGATTTATCTCTTCCACTCACTTCTCCCTAATCTTCTCTCATGTCTCCTCTTCCTTTCTGTGCCCTCCCATCCCTCTTCATTTCTTCTTCTATGTCTTTAACTCTCTCACCAATTTATTTCCTCCCACTTTCCTCGATACAGGGTGATGCAAACCGCTCTTTCTCGGACGACGACAGGTCTTCCTGTAATTTTGAGGAGAATGATAAGCAGAAAGACTCTCTTCATCTCTCAGGTATTCAATGCCTCCAGGAGCTTTACAGCATTTTCTTTTCTACTCACCTACACAGAATATAAGACCTATTTTACATTAAATGTGAACTTTAAACTAACCACGCCTCTTTTAGATTGTGTTAGAAGAGATCATGTTGCATTAGATCAGATTTCAGTTCCCTTATATCAGAACTACAAACATTAAAAAAAAAACTGCTCCTAGAATTATTATTTCACGTCTTTGCCTACTTCAGTCTGACTGCTAAAAGAGGTACCATCATATATGTGCTTCAAGGTCGTGGTGTAACCAATCCCCCAGGCATTCAGCAAATCCAGAAAAAGCTATCAGCTGCTTTATTGTGCCCTGGGCTTTAAAACCGTAGCCTGTCATCCAATTTCCACAACACATATTGCTAACCATCTTTTCTCCTGTCTGAAATGTAAGCTGCACAAGCTTTAAATAATGCATGCCTGATGCCACGTCTCCATCCACTCCTCTCCCCTCGTCTCCCTGTAGGCATAACAAAAGTGAACCCACAAAGAATAAGCCACTGCATCAAGCTCCATAGAGTAGCATTTAGCAGCACATAAGAGAGGCCTCTGCTGATGTCTGATCACAGCTCCCCTGACTCCCACTGTGCCTTTTTACGTTTACCTGAAGAAAGAGAAACATACATTTGGAATGACAATGGTTCCTGGAGAGCTATATTACACAAAGATATGTTTGAAAACAGACAAACCGCTGGCAGAGATGTCTCTCTTCCATCATTACGAGCTCGTCTCTGGCTCCTCCAAGGTGCTTTAGTGTAAATTAAACCTTCCTCTGCCTCTCTGTGCTGGCTATAACTTCGTTTGAGGACATTTATGTTGTAAAGTGATGGAGCGTGCCATCTTTCCCCTTTCTTTACTCCGCTCTCCTTCCTTCCCACAGACCCAAAGATCTGTACGCTGACTCCTAACGGGCACCTTGACTTGTCCCCACTGTCCCATGGTCTGTTTCCGGGAGAGAGGTTGACTTTCGCTCTGGACTCCAGGAAGAACAGTGTTAATTCTCTTGGTAGGGCCAACTTGGAGCAGAGGGCTTTGGTGAGTGGACTTTTGACTGCCATTGTGTTTTTATTTGGCTGAAACACAGTTGAGGGAATATTATAGGTTATGTCTCATACGAGAATCATTTGCTGCTACAATATAATTGTTGCTATGGAGCTTATCTTTTAGGTTTTGATTGGTGTATCTTTTTCCAGCGTCATTACTGAAAATACTGCCCCTTTTTTATGAAACTTGGTGAAAGGATGGAGCACGGGCCAAATAAAAACCCATTAGATGTTTGACCTGCCCTGCTCTTTCCGACTCCCCTCCTAGCTCTGTGACTTGTTCTCGTCTTTCTCATAATTACAGGACATGAAAGAAACCGCACTTCCTCTCTTTTTGTAGTTTTCAGGTCGAAGTTACCACAACTGGGGTCGCCCGTGTGCCCCCCACCCTCAGGCCTTGTGGGCCCGTCGCTCCAGCTGGAACAGCCTCGGAGGATGCCGGCCTTTCTCCTCCTCGTCTCCCTCCGCTAGTCCGGCCATCACCACCACCTCTGCACGGCCCTTCTATGGCTACGGCCTGGGGGGCCTTGGCGGCGTGGTTGGAGGAAGTCTTCGTATCCGGGGTCCTCGTGCCTCCTCGTCCCCGCGGCGCCACCTCCACCATGTCCTCCAGGATGAGGAGGAGTCTCTCATATCTCCTCCCCCTATTCCTCTTCACTCCCTGCACCTTCCTCACCCTATGCTCCCGGGACACTTTGTACCCAGGAGGGACCGCAGGGCCCTTTCGCTAGAGCTGCCCCACCTGCTGCAGGTGCCAGGACCCCCGCACCTTCCACTGCCGCCACACCACCCTCTGCCCCCCTTGACGCTCCACGCCCAACACAGGAAGAAGAGCTTCTCTGGGGGGATGGTTATCAGTGGAGGCGGTGGCAGTGGACACGACAGTCCGGGGGGTTTAGTAGGGGTTCACCAAGATTGTAATGGGAAGACCCCTCTTTCTCAGCTTCTGCAGCCCCCCCACAGACACCACACTGAGCATGCTGGAGGGGTGAACCCCCAGAGCCAGCTGATGTCGGAAGTCTTCCCCCAGGTTAACACACGCAGCAAGGACCGGGAGGACCTGGATGATGACATTGAATATGTAAGTTGCCCGATTAGTGCGTGTGGCAGGGAATTAAATGTTAATAGTATTAGGAAAAGCCTGGTGAGTAAGTGGAGCAAGGTTATGCAATCTTACAACATTCCTATAATACACAAAGTCCACAGATGCAGATAAGTATCCCTAAGATGGTGTGTAGAGTAACGGCATCCAAAAAGAACAAAGACAAGAATCTAGTCTTGTGCTTCCCAATAAATGAACCATTAGCTTTTGTGTTAAAGTACAAGATCTTACACACACGGTAATCTCTCGCTCTCTTGTGTAGGATTTCCGAGCACTTTGTGTAAAGCCTGCACTCCCCATCACCTGGGCCTCGTGGGACTCCTATTGTTTTCATTGTAAACAAGTCTGGGTATGAGAGAAACAAGGTTAATTAGAAAGGACTATTTAGGCAGCGGGGGGGAGAGCTATACAGATGATAATGTTGGAAGATGCTCCGAGCTGTTGTTATAGAAGTGTTTCACTTTCGTAAATAATTTAAATAATGGGTCTTAATGGGCAGTGTCTTCTCTCAATGTTGTTTGTCTTTGTGTGTTAGCTTTCGGATTTATATTGTTTACGCTATATTGGCTCTGCCATGATGTGATGATGTTTGCGTTTTGCAGAGCTTGTGCTTCCGCGTCGAGAAGATGTTAGAAGCGTACAAACCGGACTGGTGTGAGTCCAGAGAGGAATGGTCTGTCTTCCTGTTCTCCCCACGGAACAGGTGAGTCACTTTAATCCAATCTTTCTTTATTCTTTAACCTCTCCCACTCCCCCCTCCCTCCCTACCATACGTCGATAATTGTCTTTTTTGGGAGGCAGCAAATCAACAGTATATGCCCCATATAACTTGGGAACCTGAACATTATTTGAAGTGCAGCTTAACACTGTTTGTCAAGAGTTTCTGTTCATAAATCTGTGTATCTGTGTTTTGGTCGCTTATTCAAACAAAATGTGATATTTCTGAGTAGAGATTAAAATATTACGATCTAAGTATCTGACTGCCATACTCAGGCTATATTATGTATTGTAAGGTATTGGGTTGATTCCATAATGTTATACAGATTTGGTAAAAGATTCAACCATTCTTGAAAACTTGATAATTTTTTGAATAATGTCAAGAATCCCACAAAAAACACCGAGACCTAAAATAACAGCACCAGTAGAGCTGGTATTAAAAACCTTTTGTCTGAAACTGAATGCATTTAAGCCCCAGTTTGTGTCTGTAAAGTAAACAGCTTATTGTGTACAGAGAGGTCAAGTTTTAAAAAAAATGGCCTCACTACAATGAAGTGGTTACTATGGGGACTAGAATAATCATGAAAGCAATTTTGCTCATTGAATCTGAAAAGAGTCTCAGCTTTCCATTCATACGCAATTCATACAATTATGACTGTTTTAGGGACCCCGGTATCCAGAGACCTTTTTATATTAGACATAATACATTTATACTACGTGACTGCCATTCTCAGGCTATATTATGTATTGTAAGTTATTCGGTTGATTCCATATGTTACACAGATTTGGTAAAAGATTCAACCATGCTTGAAAACTTGAGAATTTATTTTGAACGTGTCAAGAATACTTCATGCAAAAAAACTGCACTTTGGAGCATTATTAAATGTCTTTCTGTCAAGCTAGTATGATTTGGTTCGAATGGATGCCTATAGGTTATCTGTTTTATATTACACCAGTATCTTTACTCTAGCTTTAAATCTGAGCCAGCTACAGCCTCTGAAAGACTGTTGCAGAAGAAGCCGCCATCTAGACTTGAAGAGGCTAATGGAAACGGTTGTACACACTGCATTTAGTGATTGTCTGCGTCAAGTGTGTGTTGACCCAAAACACAGGCTGGTTTTAAGCCAAAGTGTGAACAGCCTGTAATACAATCATTATGGTTTGGCCACAGGACGCGTCCCATCAAAACAATATCAAGGATGGGTGGGCATATTCCTTTTCCCGCCTCATCGATAGGAAGGTCGGGTTTCCAAGCTTCCACAGAGAAGGACTACATTAGAGTATTGATTGACACCTTGTAAAAAAATGAATTGATATTAATTACCATCTCCCCTCTTGTTTGAGAGCAAGAAACAGACCCCGGGGGGGATATGGTACATTAAATACCATGGATAATTCATTAAATTCTGCATTAACTTGTGATGTTGTGTTACTGTCTGCAGTTTGGATAGAAACAGTTTTAATAAAAGCCATTTAAATGTTTGTTACAACATACAATAACTTTTCTATTTAATTAATTCTGTATCTTTTCGTCGGTTCCAATCAACAAAGCAAAGATATTTAATTGCTTGTTGGCAGAACGCAGCGTCACATGTTGAAGAAAAGCATGTTCAGTATCTCTCTCTCTCCTTTTCTCTCGGTCTGATCCTCGATTATCCCTCTCTTCTGTTCTCCCAGCGGAGCTCTGTTCTCAGGAGTGTGGAGCTTCTGAGAGTGTTGTTAATTTAATTTGTTTTGAATTAGTAGCGATGTAAACAGGGGCTGAATGAGGCTATTTACTCAAGAAGATGTAAGGGAGCTCCCATTCACTGTCGGGGGACTCGGCTCCCATTCTCATTGGATGGAGATTGTGTTGTGGCGGGGTGTGGCCTTACCTTAATGTATTGTCACCCCTAATTATGTCTGCCAACTGTTGGCTTAAATTGCATTTTATATGTGTGGTTAAACTTTTATTTGTCCTTTGTTTCTTCCTTTCTTCAACTTCAAATTCAACTCATTCCTCCTCTCCTCTCCTCTCCTCTCATCTCCTCTCCTCTCCTCTCCTTTCCTCTCCTATCATCTCCTCTCCTCTCTTCTCCTCTCCTCTCCTATCATCTCCTCTCCTATCATCTCCTCTCCTCTTCTCTCCTCTCCTCTCCTATTCTCTTCTCTTCTCTTCTCTCCTCTCCTATCCTCTCTTCTCCTCTCATCTCCTCTCCTATCATCTCCTCTCCTCTCCTCTCCTTTCCTCTCCTATCATCTCCTCTTCTCTCCTCTCCTCTCCTCTTCTCTCCTCTCCTCTCATCTCCTCTCCTCTTCTCTCCTCTCCTCTCCTCTCATCTCCTCTCATCTCCTCTCCTCTCTTCTCCTCTCCTCTCCTCCCCTCTCCTCTCCTCTCCTCTCCTCTCCTATCATCTCCTCTCCTCTCCTATCATCTCCTCTCCTATCATCTCCTCTCCTCTTCTCTCCTCTTCTCTCCTCTCCTCTCCTCTCCTCTCCTCTCCTCTCCTCTCCTCTCCTCTCCTCTCCTATCATCTCCTCTCCTCTCCTTTCCTCTCCTCTCCTCTCCTATCATCTCCTCTCCTCTCATCTCCTCTCCTATCATCTCCTTTCCTCTCATATCCTCTCATCTCCTCTCATCTCCTCTTCTCTCCTTTCCTCTCCTCTCCTCTCTTCTCCTCTCCTCTCTTCTCCTCTCCTCTCTCCTCTCCTCTCTTCTCCTCTCCTCTCCTCCATCTCCTCTACTCCAGGTTCAGACAGATATGCCAGTCGATTGTCGCCCATAAGCTGTTTGACTATGTGGTGTTGGCCTTCATCTTCTCCAACTGCATCACAGTAGCTCTGGAGAGGCCTAAGATACTTCAGGGCAGCTTGGTAAATCCATCTGAAAAGTGTGTCTGTGCATGTGTGTCTAGAAGCTGTTGAGCTATAGCCCTGGTTATTCTCTGGAGATAAACTCCATTGTATTATCTTAAAGGTGCAGTAAGTAAGATTTAACAACCCCCAATTGCCCCATCTCATCTTTCTGACAACCTCTCTCATCCCCTCCAGGAAAGAGTCTTCCTCACCATCTCCAACTACGTCTTTACTGCCATATTTGTGACCGAGATGACGCTCAAGGTAACATTTTACAACCCGTCTCTGTGTTTCTTCCAATGAGTCTTGGGTGTAGTTTAGAGGCGTCTTCTTTTGGTCTCTCACTGAATTGACTTTGCTTCAGTGCTCCCACAGCCCAACCCCTTCCCCGCTCCTTCTTTCCTTGCAATCCCCCCCCCGTTCCTTTGGAGAATAGAGCAATCAAGCATTGTCATTAATTAGCAGCTAGGCTTTTTTTGTATGGATGCAATACTTCTCCAGCACTCCGCCACACTCTCTCCATCCTCCTGTCCTCGCAGATGTTGACAGCGTCTTTATAAAGTTTGTGTTCCAACCTCCTTAGGGTCCCTCTGTTCTCTTCAGTCTTTTTTTTCCTTCCTGATCTTCCCGCGACCCTTCTGTCTTTTATATTCTCTCCCTCCCTCCGCTTGCCACTGTCTCTGTTTTCTCTGTGAAAGACTTTGGCGAAAGTGGACCATCAATTATGCACTCCCACAATCAATTATTAACCAATCACAGACCGTCAAAAAGCCACAGGGTTGTCAGCCCCCGGGCCGAGCCCCCCTCTGCGCCTCTGTCTGTCTGCGCCTCTCGTATCTCAGTAATGTGTGTTGCTGGGCGATTGTTTGTGTAGCATTAATCTCTCGGTACGACTCCTCCACTGAGGCTAGTGCTGCGTACAAGCTGCAGCCACATAAAAAGCTCAGCAGGGTTTATGATGTGTCAGCATGTTGCAAAACTTGTACAAGTGTTATTTTATGAGGCAGCTTCAGACACAAAGTGGCTCTCTAATTATTGGAGTTGTACGACAAAGCAATGCCATGTCCCGCATTATCGCTAAACTTTAACAATAATATATATTCAGAATTGTGAACACAACACATGCTTAGACATTTTGTACATTCATTGTACATTTCGGCCTTCAGCCCTAACATGTTTGCCATGCATTGATCTTTCCACCATCTTGATATGTTTGCATGCTAACCCCCACCGAGCCTCTGGGGCTTTACTAGACACTCGGCAAACAGATTCAAATGTCAGTTTCAGATTCTTGTTGCTCCCACTGCTGCATAGGAAAACACCAGATTCAGCTGTGTGCATGTATTACAATGCCTGCATAACATCAATATCACGCTCTCAAAGTCACAGAGGAGTAACGTACCATTGCCTGTCAAGTGGTGTTACTATAAAATGTTAACAAGCAAGCTTAAAGGCATCGGGACGTAAACACTGCAACACACATCACTGAACCAACGGATAGAACAACATAGATGGTGGTATTGTGGACGCTCGCTATTCTGTGTAAATTGCATAACTAGGTACCATTTTCCTAGAGTCTTCTTTTTTTTCGAATTAATCTAATTTTTAGGAGTGTATTTGCGCATATTGTATGTGTCCATGTGTTTGGCAGATATAGCCTGCTGTGCCTGCTCAGGTTGACAGACGTGCGTGTGTGTGTGTGTGTGTGTGTGTGTGTGTGTGTGTGTGTGTGTGTGTGTGTGTGTGTGTGTGTGTGTGTGTGTGTGTGTGTGTGTGTGTGTGTGTGTGTGTGTTGCAGTGTGTAACATACAGTATCTTGTTAGTGTCAACAGCTTCATCCTCTAGCTCTTTTTCTTTCGTCTTTATTTTATTTTTTTTCTGCATCGTGTTCGTATTTTTCCACATTTGACTGTTTATTTTACAGAGCTGAACAAGAAACCGACAGTCCATGTTCTTATATTCAGCCATACCTAACGTTCTCTCTTCAGGTGGTCTCCATGGGTCTGTATGTAGGGGATCATTCTTACCTGCGGAGCAGCTGGAACGTTCTGGATGGCTTCCTGGTTTTTGTGTCTTTGATTGACATTGTGGTTTCCATGGCGGGCGGGGCCAAGATCTTGGGTGTGCTCAGAGTGCTCAGGCTGCTAAGAACACTGCGTCCCCTCAGGTACAAATAATAATTAATAAGCAGTTTGCATCTGCTGATTTATAACGTTTTTTTATGGTGGCTCTGTACAGCTTAGTCCTTAATGGATCAAGATGTTTTTCCCAAACAAAATGACAGAAAAGCAATTATCTGTGCTGAAACAGATCTCAAACAACATTTCTAAAGTTATGTAACAACCTCCACAGCAGACTGAAATGCAACAGTAATTAATCATTGGTGTACTCTTCAATAAATATGTTTGATCTCCCATGAATAGTGCCGACGTTGAGCTAATTTGTTGAATTTGAACACTACTAAATGGATACATTTAATGAGTTGGTTAATCTTATTCTCCTCTTACCGCTCTCCCCTCCTCAGAGTGATCAGCAGAGCTCCAGGTCTGAAGCTGGTGGTGGAGACCCTCATCACCTCCCTCAAACCCATCGGCAACATTGTCCTCATCTGTTGTGCATTCTTCATCATCTTTGGCATTCTTGGGGTCCAGGTAGGACAAAATGGCAGCTTTCATCTTATAATATGTAATCAAATGTATTATAAGTAAGGAAATTGCTGAACTACTCAAGGGTGTATTTATGTGTTTCCTACCCATTACTGTGAGTGTCTTTTATCATCTTAGCTTTGAGTGCACACATGCATTCCTGCCTAAAGTAAATCCCATCCTGCTTCCTTTTCATCACAGCATAACTTTTTATGCTGGTGCAATCTTTGACCGGCTACTTATTTCACTCAGGAGCGCCCTTTCATCTCATCACAGGAGCCTCTTAAAGGTTATTTGTCATGTGTAGTCAGACAGCATCAAAAGCGTGGTTTCATTTCTCTTCTTCTGACAGCTGTTTAAAGGCAAGTTCTTTTACTGCTTTGGCCCCGACGTCAAAAACATCACCAACAAGTCCGACTGTATGCTAGCCAACTACAAGTGGGTCCACCACAAGTACAACTTTGACAACCTGGGGCAGGTTTGTGTGACATTTCTGTGTATTCCATGTCTGCTGTGCAACAGGAAATAAGAAACAGGAAAGACAATTGTCCATAAAATAATGATAAGAATCTCCCTTTCTTTTCCTTTCCCTGTTGTTGTCCAGGCTCTGATGTCCCTGTTTGTGCTGGCCTCAAAGGACGGCTGGGTCAACATCATGTATCACGGCCTGGATGCTGTGGCTGTGGACCAACAGGTGCCCACATTTACATTTATATACGTATATATCCATTTGTTGCACAATAATATCTTGCTTTATATTTTGTATATTTTCCACATGTATATATATATATTTTTAACTTTTGTTAATTTTATTTCTATTTCAGAAATATTTTGGACTGTTTATTTATAGAGTCTTAAGTCAAAAGTCAAAGTCAACTTTAATGTCAATCTTAGTTAGTTTGTTTTTACAGACAGAGAGATCGAAATGATGTTTCCAACAATCCCGAATATAACATTATATAATATACAAATATGTATAAAATATGTATATCGTATATACACAATCAACAGACACATTTACACATATGCACACATTAAGATAACAAACACAACAATCAATACATACAAAATAATATATACAAAATAACAGTCACTTCAATATCAATATCTTTGGTGCAAGTCCATAGAATGTGCATTTATTTATTAATTTCTCTCTCTCTATCTATCTATATATCTATATAGCTAATGTAAACAAAAAACCTGAGGCACATCTTCACTATCCAAAGAGTACATCTAGTAACATCTGTTTTCCTTTCCCTTTCTTTCTCTGTTTGTTATCAATTTAAATCTTGAAAAAAACGCATCGATTCAACTCCAGCCTGTGACCAACAACAATCCGTGGATGCTGCTGTATTTCATCTCCTTCCTGCTTATTGTTAGCTTCTTCGTCCTCAACATGTTTGTCGGTGTGGTTGTGGAGAATTTCCATAAGTGTCGCCAGAACCAGGAGGTTGAAGAGGCCAAAAGGCGTGAGGAGAAGCGTCAGCGGCGCATGGAAAAGAAGAGGAGAAGTATGACAGGAGAGGGAGCTGGGGGAAACACAGAGGCTCATTAAGAGCTGGCGGACAGAAAAAGAATGAGACAAAAGATTGGTACAGTAATTAAGAAAGGAGAGGCAGGATGGATTTCTGGGGAATGTATGAAGATTATTATTATTACAAACACTACAAAGCCTGAAACAAGGGCTTGAAGAACTCTCTGTAGTTACAATGACACATCATAAGAATCACTTTCTATTAGCATGCAGAGCTGTGATTAACGCTGATGACATGATGTGCTGTTGAGAGGAAAAGAGATGGAATTAGGGACAGACAGATTATAATAAACAAACAAGCAGTAATTGTCTTAATTGCTGTTGGTTTTTCTAGGAGTGATTCCAGCTTGTTCAAAGCTAATTTTGCAATCGCAAGCTCTCATTGGAGCAGCTCTCTAATTTAGTTTCAAGTAGGAAGAGGGGCAGTTTGTTTTAATGTTGCTTCAATATTAGTTATTTAGTTATAGCTTGAAGGTTTGCCTGATTACCAAAAGTATTTGGAATAGATTTTATTTTTGTAAACCAATGGATTAAGTTGCTAATTACAAACATTGCTACGTAATTTCTTTCGGTGATTACATTTCAAAGCAATCTGACCCAAGCCTGCCATGATAACTACTTTAAATCACTGCAGGGAAAACGAAATATTTAAATAACACAATCATCTTTTTTATTTGTATTATTCTACTATTTCATTATTAGTACAGACAATTTATGCATCGGACAAACAAACAAAATGTGAAGAAGCGGGAGGACAGAAAGCATAGTTTATACAGAAAATAGTGCTTCCGTTAGTCATAAAGTTGCAGGATAAAGAAAAAAAAGATAAATCTGAAGATACCCTCTTTAAAATGTAAATTCGATTGAATATATTTAAAGGCCTGTTGATATATTGTTCTGCCAACAGAAGCCCAGAAGCTGCCCTACTTTGCCAGCTACGGCCACATACGCCTGATGATCCACACACTGTGCACAAACCACTACCTGGACCTCATCATCACCTTCATCATCGCCATCAACGTCATCACCATGTCCTTAGAGCACTACGATCAACCTCGTGTAAGCTACAAAGAGCTGTAATTGATGTGGTTGTCTATGAAAACAATTGGTGTGTCTTGCTTAGGAAGTGCAGCAGCTGGCGCTGGTCCACTAGAGTAGTTATGTGTGTGGGTGATAAATGAGGAGAAGCAACTTGAATTTATGTCAGTAATTAGAGATTTGTGCAACTTAGCTCTGACTTTCCCAAAAGTGCCTGTTTCACAAAATGTCGACACAAACAGAGGGACTCCTACAAGCTCCATGTCAGTAGGCGGAACTTATTCCTGGATGTTAAGCTGAGTATTCATGTCTGTCAAACAGCAGCTTCTTATAAAGACACAGTGGTACCACCATGAAGCTGTAACCAGGCAGTGTTAGCTGGAGTCCATACAAAGGAGCGGTGATTGCACTGTTGATTCTATTCTGTCAGAGCGGTGTTAGCTGTATCTGTATGCGTGATGAATGAAGGTTCAAAAGCCTGATAGCGTTGGTTGTGTTGTTTTTTTTAGGGTGAGGAAAGTGATTATCCTTGAGATAAGATGGCCGTTTGACATTTAAAATGGAGCAAGCTTTCTCAAACTGACCGAGCAGCAGATAAATATCACAGGTCTTGACGGTATTTGTCAGCTGTTTGTGTTGACATTTGCCTGCCTCCCGCCTCTTAGAAGACACAGCTCTATTTATTGAAGGAGAAAACAGCTGAGCAAAACAAATCCACAGCCTCTGCAGTAACAGGAAGCTGGGCTGGGTGTTTAAGATAATTAAACATGCTTGCCTTTAGACTATTTAAATACTACGCTCAAATATGGTTGGCGTATTTGTTACTGGATGTAATGTATGAGTGTTTGTTGTTCCACGAATGGAAGATGTCCCGTTTTGCCTTCTGGCATGTTTGATTGTACTCTGCAAACAAATGGGAACTATTCCTGTTCTTCGGTTTCCTCCTGACGCTAACACTCCATCCCACCCTGTTTACACACGCGCACACACACACGCACACACACACGCACACACACACACACACACACACACACACACACACACACACACCTTTTTCACACTCTCTTTCCAGTCTCTGGATCTCGCCCTGAAGTACTGCAACTATTTCTTCACTTCCATGTTTGTGCTCGAATCGGCACTCAAACTCACCGCCTTCGGCTTCCGTCGCTTCTTTAAAGAAAGGTACAGTGTGTGTGTGTGTGTGTGTGTGTGTGTGTGTGTGTGTGTGTGTGTGTGTGTGTGTGTGTGTGTGTGTGTGTGTGTGTGTGTGTGTCTGTGTGTGTGTGTGTGTGTGTGTGTGTGTGTGTGTGTGTGTGTGTATCCTTTTCTGTGTGCCTATAAGTGTATGTACGTGCTTATTTGTAGTACTATGTATTTACACATGTATAGTAAGAATACAAGACAGCTTTTTTATAGCAATACTGATCAATTAATTGTGGGATTTGTAAATCTGGCTCAGAGGTGACGGTGCGTGATGATTGTCAATCAGCTTTCCTATAGCCTGAAAACACAAATGGCCTCTGAATTAGATGCGAGAAAGAAGAATATTACAAAACAATATTCAATGTCAGCAAACGTGACAATATTTCCTGTTCACCTCAGCTCACTCGTCACATGTTTGATGTGGAAATGAAACATTGGAGCCACTGTCGGGGCTCCAGGCACATCCCATAATCTGGTGAATTAACGTATGGTATAAATAGTGCCATAATAAACAGTTATTTAGTTCAAAGAGTAATGGCTGCACAAATCCGCCTTTTGCTTTGATCATTATAAATGGAATAGGGAATAACAGCGTTGACGATACAGAGGATTATGAAACACGTTGAAAGATGTGAGCGGCTCTGAGGCGTTCAGTTAGAACTTAGCTAAACCATATTGTGGTACAAATATCTTGACAGTTATCACACACTATTATCCTCATTGTCACAGTAAGACACAAATGTTCGCAGCTTTCTTTCCATTTTTACGTTGTTTTTGCTCACCATCAAATCAGTCTTTCATTCCCTTATTTCAAAATGTACGTCTTTCAAAATGGATCGGACAATCCTTTCTCCTTGTAAAGAGCTATTGGGTGAACTATAGCACGTGCTTCAAGAAACCAAGTTATTTATGGGTTCTCTGCTTGTGACACTGCACTTTCCATTTCTCCAACTTACTGTACTCACCTTTGTTTGACCTTCGTGGGAAACGCACCTCAGCGCCGGCCTGTTCCCTCCCACATTCATTCACTCAGAGCCCAGAGACTAATTGATTTGTCACTCACACAAATGTGCACGACGACGAGACGGATGTCTTATTCTTCTCAGGGATATGTGGGGACTAATTAAAGTCAGAAGAAGATTTGGAAGCATATATTACACTGATGGTAGTTTAATGACATTGGCTTATTTTAGTTTTAGAGAAGAGAGAGAGTTAAGGTGGCGAACAGCGAGCGAGAGGACGTGGAAGAGACGGATAATAAATAGGAGGGGAAGCTAGACTGATCAAAGACAAAAAAGGAGGAAGACACATAAGTGATGAAATGGGAAAGAGATGGGCGGATATAGGACACATTTATCGCACGGTTATCAGCTGGCACTTTGTCTCTTTTTATGTAGTGTTAGCAACAGCTGTGAGCAGTCATTGTGTGTCGTTTAAGGGCCGGGGTGACTCTCAGGCCAGCTGCAGAACTGGGTCAATGGAATAGCAGGTTACACACAAACACACTGCTATATGTGGCAATAACTGAGCTGCGGCTGGTGTAAGTGTGCAGTATATATATAATGTAAAAGTTTGTGTGACAGGCCAAAAAGTAATAAGGCAGCTGCGGAGATATGAAATTCAAATGTCAATTTAAATGAGTAACGGGTGCGTTTCTATCATGTGAGCTGCTGTCTGTATGATTTTGATAAAGTCATAAAGCAGCATTGTATTGTAAATATGAACAAAGGCAGCTGTCATCCTCAGTTGACTGTATGGCTACATTCATAGAGGGTGATACACTTTGCTTTTTTTTCCGCTTCTAAAAGGTGGATGAGTCCAGAAAGAAAAGGTGTAAAAGGAAACAGACATAGCCCCATTAACTGAGGGACATTATCATGTCTTGCGGGTTATTTCACTGTCATTGGCATTTTTTAAATGAGATATTTTGGCAAGCATTCTGACAAATGAATCAGCGGTGCCAAATGTGTTAGCACTCAGTGTGCCTGGTGTTGCCACCCTGATGATTTAAAAAAAGACGTGTATTGACTATCTTCCAAAAAATGCTGAAGATGAATGAGGACTACAGAACCTCCTGAAAGCAACTACGAGAGGCAATAAAAGATGAACACCGAGCAAAAGTGACTTAGTTACATCAGGTCAAAATATGTTGTACTTAATGGAGATGTTGCAACTACTATGGGTGCTTCAATCTCTTTGATTCCCCACCATATTCATCTGATTTGGCAATATCTGTTTTCCATCTGTCCAGGTGTATGTTGCGAACAATTATTGTTACAGTGGATGAAGGGGGTGGGGGTGGGGTGTCTAGAGTCAAAGATGAATCTTGATTGGGCCAAATTTGACCCTGAGTCTTTCCAGACCCGAACACCAAATTATACACTTTTTTTTTTAGAGACCTTCAGACTTGGCTAAAATTGTCAAAATCTGTTGTGTAGTGTTTATATAGCTGTTGTGGAGGATATCATGAAGCCTTGTTCCGTTAAAACAATTAGAGCGTAATTTTAACTTGAAACGGGTCACGGGAGACCCGAACACAACATAAGGGTTAAAGGAGATTCAATTGCCTTAATAATAACTGATAATAAATGCATGCCTCGTTATTTAGTTGTATACTTGCTTTGGTTTTTGTGTGTGGTGCCAGACCTTTTTGCATATTTACATGTGCATACTTTCTGTGTGTGTGAACGCTAGGTGGAACCAGTTGGACCTCGCCATTGTGCTTCTGTCGGTGATGGGCATCACCCTGGAGGAGATCGATTTCAGTGCTGCCCTGCCCATCAACCCCACCATCATCCGGATCATGAGAGTACTGAGGATAGCCCGAGGTACAGTATACTACATGTGTGAAATATGTACACACACACATTCACTGAAAAGCAGGCATGTGCAAAGACCTGAGCTAAAGTTTCCTGAGCAACAACCTATTTTCCCTTTGTATACTGTATATGCGGGCCCATGCTCACAAGTCCAAATGTTTTTTTAATTGTTTTCAGTGAAATGCATTTGAACCTTGATTTTGTCTTGCTGGTGTGTTAAAATATATCTGTTGAAACTGCGATCTGTGTGTGTGTGTGTTCCATGGGAGAATAAAGGAAGAACTGACCTTTCTCCAGTTAAATGTTTCCCATTAAGCCTCTAATTGAACCTGAGGGATTTCCCCCTAACTGCCCACACTTTCTCTCTATCTCTCTCTCTATGTCTCTCACACACACAGTGCTGAAGCTGCTGAAGATGGCCACAGGGATGAGAGCCCTATTGGATACGGTGGTCCAAGCCCTGCCTCAGGTACAGTGGTGGACACACACTTACACACTGTCTCTGCCTCTTTGTTCCTCACAGACACACACAATCCCAGAGAGGGAGTTGGTCAGTCTCAGTCAATAGCCAGAGTAGCATGAGCCCCCCCCCCCCCCCCCCCCCCCCCCTTTCTTTCTCTTTTGGCCTGGAGGCAACTCTTATAGATGACTCATGCATGCCACATACTGGCTGACTGACACACACACACACACACACACACACACACACACACACACACACACACACACACACACACACACACACACACACACACACACACTGGCTTTGTCTTGTTTTCACTTTCAGCACCATGGAGAGTACCCTGACCCCCGCTGCGTTCGCAGTGTGTTAGAAACAGCGGGGGCTTCTTAAATCAGTCTATAGTTCAGTTGATGGTGAAGTGTCCAAAGAGTCGGGCAGTCTCTAGGCCGTCCCAGATCGTTCCAGTGCACTGAAAGTTCAATTTCCTAAAAATATACACAAAAAGCATCCGGCACCCTATCATTTCCCATTTGTTTAGAGATCATATGTAACTTTTCTGCAAAAATATGTATCAAAACAACTAGGTTTATGTAAATGATCTTTGCTCAGTTATGAACTTACATTCCTAAATGTTTTAAACAATTTTCAGACCAAGAGAAATCTATAATCTCAATCATGGAAATTATCTTTTTCATTTGTCAGCGTTGTTGATTAGTTTTAAACCACACTTTTAGATCTTCTTCGTCATACAGTAGGCCGACTGGCTGTAAAGTATTAGTGAAACAAGCGGAGCAAACATTAGCAGTAGGCAGACACAACAAAACTGATTTTAAAATGAAACCTGTTTTTGCCGTTTTGTTGTAAACACTAGAAAAGCTGACTTCAATCTCCTATAATCACACGCTTTTGCACAACAACACCAAACCCCGGCTTTTGTTATTTGTTTGTATGGAAAGGCCCCTAGTGGCACAAAATTACATATTGTGCATTTAATGTAGACATTTAACTTTAAATACAGGCAGTTGTTTGGACAGACAGGTCATTTATGGACATGCAGGAACACAGTGTGACCCATTGACCATCAAAAGTGACATGAAGCAAACAAAGGGAAACAGGTGGTGTGGGGAAAGGAGGGCAGGCAGAGGTGAGGGGGAACAGATTTGTTGTATTTCCTTTTTATTGATCCCCCTCTCATTAACACTGAGCCCTTTGATTCATCCCAAGGGCATCTGGGAAGGTAATTACAACTGGGGCTAATTAAACAGTTCCAGGAGGTCTCGCTGTGTGTGTGTGTATGTATGTGTGCATGCTGAGGTGAGAGTGAAGGCCTTACACCTGGCGAGAGATTAACCTGAGCTGATACCACCATATATTTCACTGTGAAAAATGAAATGGCAATCTTCCAACATTTTCTCATTACATCACATTGACAGTATTGACATTTCAACAAAGGCTTATGAGTACAGTTACGCAAGGGAGCAGGTCATATTGGCATAGGAAGGCAGAAAGTATGAATAATCTTGGCACGCACAGATACAGTAGATGTCTGCTAGAATAATAACTCATGAGATTAGACATGATGTGAATGCTTCACAAGTTCCACAAGTAATTCGTATATTTAATAAGCCATAGCAGGACATGGAGATGTACAGTAATGAAGGATCCATGCACTTAGACTAAATGGGGTAGAAAGCTTATCGGCTCATTGACATGTTAAGTGAAATGGCTTTGCTTTACAAAGACGTAGTCAAAAAGTGATTTTACCTACAACAATGTCTATTATCCTCTCCTCTGCAACTGATGTGAAACGGCTGCAACCAGCATTCACTTACACTAATAGCCTATATCATGTTGGCTCTAAAGTGGAGACAGTTGTTTTATGTCTTCTCTGGAAATGGCTGAGAAACCACAAATGTGGAGACCCCATGAAATGCCATTTGTGCTATGGAAAGGCGTCCAAGCTATAACAAGCTTTTGTGTTTAGCTTAAGAAATGGAGATAAATTATTTCAATAATAGATAATGGAATTGCAAACCTCTTCCTCCAGTAAAGTGAAAGTTATTCATCCCCATTGAATACACCATTAAATCCCTCTTGGCAAAACTTCTCAAAAGGCATTCATCCTTGTCCTGGATCTCACATTGACTCGTGTCATTATCAAGCACAGATTGTTGAGTACACCAGGCCTCATAGCAATTACTTGGAGATGTACTTCTGGTAAACCGTCCGTTTTAGAATTATTACAGCACTCCAAATGAAAGGTTATATGGCAATTACCTCAATTACACTGAGTCCACAGGGACTCATCAGCGTGCGCTGCATGTAATGGCCCTTATTTGTCTACATTGAAAGGAAACTTTAGAAGTTTTCAAATGTAAATGCTTCTTAGTGTAGCATGCCTTTGATTTGCCCTCTTTCACCATGCCCTATAGCACTTTCATTAAATGCAATACTGACCAGGTTAATCATATCAGGCAAAGAGGGTTACAGCGTTTCAAATGTAAAGATTATTCTTACTGAGTCAGCTGATTTCCTTATGTTATCATTAAAGTGATCTATAAAGGAGAGATAAAACAAACAAAGATAAAACTACTTTGAGTGTAATAGAGAAAGTATTACAACCCCGCTTGCTTCAAACCATATCTCATCAGAAGTTATTCAATTAGCAACCTATGGGAAATGTCCTTAGATGTTGCCTTGTCATTATGTTTCTGCATTTTCCCTCAACCAACTCAACAACAGATTGGAACGGTCTTTCCCCTGAAAAGCAGGTGAAGTGATCCGAACCCTCTTTAGAGCACAGGCGTTATAATTATAGTAACTATTTCTCAGTGCGTTTGCTCATTCCCCGGCAGAGCAGTGTTGTTAGTGGAGTGTTAAAGACTTAAGGGATTAGATTTGGCCCTGAGTGCTTACCATGCAACATCATCATCACCATTAGGTTGTGGTAACGGAAGGTTGTTTAGTGGTGGAACCGAGCCAAGTCCCAAACCCCCAAAACTCAGAAAATCCCAACAGCATCAGGGCTCCAGTTTATAAAAAGTCTCAGAGGAAAACTGTGCCATGGTTTGCAGAACAAAGAAGAGTTTGAGAACAGCATGCTAGAAAGAGGTTAGACATTTTGAATGCACATCTTTTATTTGATTTTACCTTTTTATTTTTTTTTTATTTTTTTTTTACCTTGTATTTGATGTCCTGCTTACTTGTTTAAAAGTAGTACAATATGAGTAATAATGAAAAATGTGGTCAAGAGATGTTCAATCGAGCATAGCAAGCAAGTCAATGGTTGATTTAACACATTAGCAATGACTTGTTGATGTTTCTTGTTGTCTAATGCTTCTCACAAAGAACATTGTTTATAACATGTGCATGGTAAGATGTTCTCCTGTCTGTGTGTGTGTGTGTGTGTGTGTGTGTGTGTGTGTGTGTGTGTGTGTGTGTGTGTGTGTGTGTGTGTGTGTGTGTGTGTGTGTGTGTGTGTGTGTGTGTGTGTGTGTGTGTGTGTGTGTGTGTGTGTGTGTGTGTGTGTGTGTGTGTGTGTGTGTGTGTGTGTGTGTGTGTGTGTGTGTGTGTGTGTGTGTGTGTGTGTGTGTGTGTGTGTGTGTGTTACAGGTGGGTAACCTGGGCCTGCTTTTCATGCTGCTGTTTTTCATCTACGCCGCCTTAGGAGTAGAGCTATTTGGAGAACTTGGTGAGTACTCATCCAGTCATGATGCTGAAAAGAAATACGTCATTAAGCACACATTTTATAACAACGTTTTTGTTTTTCACTGCAAATCTATAAATGATTTCCTTGATCTTTGGTAGTTTCTAGAAAGAGTCTATTTAAGGCTCAAGAGAACCAAGGATGTTAACTTTATTTGTGATCAGACACATGTCACTAGCATAGGTACAACAAAGACAAAATCACTTATTGACACTATTATGATACATTGATTTATTGTGAAAAATGTATTTCAATATTTCAACCAACATTCTGCTTGGATAAATGATTAACAGCATTGTTGGACCAATCTTCCATTTCAAAGTGGATGAGTTAAACTTCAGAGAAATGTGTATTATGTGGTCATCTACATAAACTCAGTCCACTTGTTTGATTAATCCTTCATCACATGTGGAAATGTTGAGAGGACAGGATAGCTCTGTAGTGGAAGAGCACATTTGCCACACATCATCACTGTCGGTGTGAGGCGGTTACAAAGCAGCATGTTTCAAAGTCTGACCCAGTGGGAAAATATAATTGTGACTTCCATATTCTGTGTACTCATTATAGTAAACTCAGCTTGTACACATAAAATCAGGAGGAGTTGTATTAACTTGATTATGAAAATCTCCTTATTTCCTCTCCATCTTGTATTCCCTTTCATCAGTTCTCCCTCCTGCAGTCAGACTGCCATTAGGGGATTCAACCCACTCTCCAGTATTCTGATACATAAGTGCTGTCCTAAAATATCCACATTGAAGTAAGAAGATATTTCTTCCGAACTGTCACATTTCCCTTGTGAGCTGCAGCTGCAGCCCGTGGCAACGATGCTTCCTATTGGAGCTTGGCAGGAAAAACGGATTAGTGGCAAATGCAAGTGTTGCTTCTTGAGGCCATTGCAGAGATTATCTTTGGATATAAGCTCAAAGACAAATAGAGTGTTTGGTCACGTTGCGACCAATTTGATAACAGACTTTGTCTACACTGAGTTGGCTTGTTTAGACAGTCAGCTTAGCGTCAGAAATGGTGCTTGCCTCTGCATTTTTTGGGAGCAGTGACATCTACAGTGTTATTCAAAATTCACAAATCTCTTCTTCTTTTGTCAACCCTTTCCCCCCTCCCTGTTCCATTTTTGCTTTTTCTTTATCCTCTCACCTTTTGACATGATAACTTCTCCTCTTTTTACATCCACCCGTCCATCTAACTCTCATCCTCAGTATGCAACGAAGACTACCCATGTGAGGGAATGAGTCGTCACGCTACCTTTGAGAACTTTGGCATGGCCTTCCTTACCTTATTTCAAGTCTCCACGGGCGACAACTGGAATGGCATCATGAAGGTACGAAGTTACTTACTTATCATTTGTGTTTTAAAAGGCAAAATCAGAGCTTGAGAATACAGTGAAACAGAATCGATAAAATCCCTTTATTCACCAACACAGGGGAAATATACAAAGCAACAGGGACAATACAGATACAGACAAAAAAACTAACTGTATTAAAAAAGAGCCAAGCACAGGTTAATTCAATTTTAGAAAGGGACACATTCAATGTAGAAAAGGATAAGTAGCAGTATTATACATTTAAGTAGAACATATACAACGTAATGTAGTAGCAATCATCTTAACAACATATATTGCACGTTTTTATTTGTTATAGTAGAAGTAATGCAACAAAAAAGGTAGTGGAGAGGTGGTTTGAGATAAGAGACACACTCCTCCTTTAGTCTCTCATCTTCCACTCTAGTGATAGCCACTGATGAAACGCAAATGTGCTCGCTCAGCACCGGGAGCACAGATATCCTTACTGATGGGCAGGGGAGTAACTGTGCCTCATCGCACACACATAACCACAAACAAACAATTTCCCCTGAACACACCGCTCTACCAGCAGCAGCAGCAGCAGCAGCCCCCACCATGCCTTCATGTAAGCTCCAAGGAGAAAATAGAGATTATAATGATACATGTCGTAGGGCCATTAAACAAACACTGCATACATAAAGGTACAGCGGATGGTAGCGGGCCGTGAAGCAAACCAGCGGGCTACAGATGCTCCCTCTCTGAGTAAATCTCTGTCGTTTTCGCTGTCAAATTACTACCTGGGATGTGGGATAGGTAGATCTGCCGTGGTTTAGTGAAAGGCCGGTGAGGCAGAGTGGTAATTAGTGATGCAGCGATGATAGGAAAGAGGAAATAATGAGGGAGAGTGTAAGAAAGCAGTGGGGAGAAAAAGGAGGCTCTGGTAAACTGTAATAAGAGGGAAGATGAGAGGATGGGAAGGGGCTTAAAGAACTGACCAGTTGTGATTTATTTCCTCTGGAGGGTAAATTACAGCACAAATTGAAAAAAAGGGGGGTGGTACAGCATCACGCGTGAGGGTAAATGGAGATTTGGAAGAGGAATATGTGTAGAAACGAGATGGAAAAGGAGTGGAAGCAGAAGGAGATGGCATGCAAAATAAGATAGGAAAGACCATCTTCAGCTCAGAGGGCTAACATTGTTATTTTAGGTCAGAGACTGGTTCAAATCTGTGTTATTTCTCCAGATAGCACATGCCACTTTGATTCTACTTTGACCAAACTCGAAAAATGCTAAAGACAGGAAAAAAAAGGCTGCTGTTGTTTTGCATAGAAGCAAAGCTATTAAGTGTATGATGATTTTACAAGTCGTCCTGCATACAAAGAGCCTCGTTAGCATGAGCTTGAGGCATGCCATTACCTTAAATGTACTTAACATATTTTTATATGAGCATCAATATTTATTCAGGCGTGTTTCGGCTAAGCTCACTGTATCGTAAGATGACATTTACAACCTGACTTATTTTTCGCTTATTTTTTATTATTATTCAAGCAATGTAAATGTTAATAACTGTAATCTGTTGCAGGGCCGCTGTATTCATTTAAATATATTTTAAAGCTGGAGTGTGGCACTTTTAAATTTGAAAAGACTTTTACTTATAAATGGTTGTCCATTACATTGTAGCCCTTGTCAAATGAATCTACATAATATAACTAAGCGGAGGAAGCTCTCTGTATTTTGCACTAGCCTATACAACACAACCAAACTCACCTCAAACATATGTACTAACTGAGTTTGTTGCATTTCCATTGCCAGCAGTAGCCCTTCCTCTAAACACTGAGGTTTTTTATATGGTGCATCCGATTCAGAAACGTATCCTTCACAAGTTCCACACTCCAGATTTAATCTACTCCTGATATTTGTCCACTTCCTGTTTCTTCACAAAGTGTTATCCAAATAATGTGGTATTCCTTAATTAATTCAGCTGTTCCCAACCTAGTGGGCTGCGAAGGCATTGCAAGTGGGCCGCCAAGTAATTTGCAAAACATTATGATTTGTGTGGGAACATTTCATGATTAAGATATTTTTTTATTTGAACCTCCTTTCTCTTTCTTGATCCTCCTTAGCAACAGGCATTACAGTCCTTGACAACGGTCTGTACTACTGAATTGACATCAGAACATTATTTGGCCTCCGTAATGTTTATGGTTGAATGTGGGCCGCAACATTGTTTTAGATTATTAAGTGGGCCCTGATTTGAAAAAGGTTGGGAACTGCTGCCTTAATGCTTACCTGTCTCCTTTAACACCTTTAACACTCCTAACCCCTTTTTCTTCCTCTTTTGCCTTTTGGACAACAGGACACATTGCGGGAGTGCCCACCAGACCATGGCACTGATGTGGACTATGCCTGCAATCCTAGCCTTCAGTTTATCTCGCCCATGTACTTTGTCTCCTTCGTGCTCACCGCCCAGTTCGTGCTCATCAATGTGGTGGTGGCCGTGCTGATGAAGCACCTGGACGACTCCAACAAGGAGGCCCAAGAGGAGGCGGAGATGGATGCAGAAATTGAGCTGGAGCTGGCCCAGGGCACCCTCTGTTGCATGGGCGCCCCCAGCTGTGGGGGGGGGAAGGTGGACAAAGGACTTGGAGGCCCAGCAGGGGCAAAGGACAGAGGATGTGTGACCAGAGAGAGGGGGGAGGGGGTGAGGAAGATGAGACACTCAGCAGGCAGCACGCACTCAGGAGCCTTCAACCTGCGGGACTCCAGCCTCAACCTGTACTCACCAGCACAAGTGAGTGTTTGTATTTCAGTACCCATGTGTGTGGGAGAGAGTGTGATGATTTCTTTATGTTTGTTTCCATAAAGTTTCAAAGTCTTTTGTTGAAGTGGGTGGGTGGGAGTGTGTGTGCGTGCGTGTGTGCAAGTAGGGATGTATCAAACCAATTTGCAGGATTGAATCCATTATTATGGATATGCATTGGCCATACAAGTCTTAATTGATTTATTTCAATTGTTTTCTTTTCTAATGTCCCAGATGTATACCAGCTATGGTTCTCCGGACGCTTAAAGTGGCCAGCAATTTTTCATATAATGTCACATTAAGGTGTTTGTAGAATAACCTTCAAAAAAACAATGAAATCATGTTCAATTGTTTAGCTTTCCTTCCCATGTGGATTATGCCTCAAATGTCTGTGTAATAAGAAAATACACAGAAAGCTTCCTGCATTGTCCAGTCTGACACTGGAACCAGGAACATTATATTTATAAAACATATACATTATAAAATAGGAAATTAGCACGAAGCATCGCGGGTTTTCTTGATGCCTAGAGATTCAGTTTTAACCCTCCTGTTATCCTCAGATTTACTTTACACCCTTTATCCTCTGGGGTCAATTTGACCCCAGTAGTTTAAAACACAAGACAATGATCATATTCCACATTTTAACCAAATTTATGTCTCTGATGCTTTAGGTGTCTTAGTTGACTACCTAAATAACCA